>NC_091081.1:35741000-36054666 GCF_032405125.1 Capricornis sumatraensis | reverse complement strand
ACTATTTATGAATATTACCATAAAAACTTCATTATTTGCTCAACATAGATATCCTGGATCCCTTCCAGCCTGAATACAAAATAAGACACATTTATTTTATATATCCAAATGATTAAAACCGAGCCCCTCATTGGGCTAATTGCTAGAAATTGTATCCCCTTGAGTCATTCTGAGCTCCTTTTGAGAAATTTCTAGTGCTCTCCCACATGGAGCCTTGGTGGAGGTATTTCAGTGTCTTTCTTACCTATTACAACAATGCTCCTCCACTTGCAGTGACCCCCGTGGAATGCTTTCTGTTTTGCACAGCTCTCCTTCATGGTAACCTCTGATGGCTGCTCAGCCACAGGGTAGAAGGGCTCTGGCTCCTTCTTGGCCACTTTGACAAGTTTGCATGAGTCTTTCCCACTGCTTCACAACAAAACTAAACTAAAATCACAGACTTTGGTAAGGTTAGGGCATAACCTCTAGGATAATATGAGGTGGAATACTTAGATGTAACATCAGTTGGAACTGGAGTGGTTTTTTTTAAAAGCCAAATGCCCCAAGTTGACTTCAGGTTCCCTAACCATGCCTCTTTGTCTAGCTTCTGTCATAACTGGCCTCCCCACTGGCAGGAGTCAATTTTTCCCTCAATCTAAGTATTTTTCAGACATCTGCTTGCCTTGGAGATTTGACCAAACTGTTGCCACATTTATTACTAGCTACTGGAAAGAGATAGGGCAGCCTAAATGTATAAAGTTTTGCTTGTTATTGGCCAACTTCTACTGTCCTTTTTTATGTCATTAGGTCATCTGGCCTATGTTCTACTCCTACATAGATACTGCTTTTCACTATTTACTAAAAAATACTGATTGTAGCAGTAAACCCTGGTTTGAGCTCAGACTGCTTTTTGACAGTTCCTTCTTCTGTTTATGTACTTTACTAAACTATCCTCTATGACAAAGGCTCCACCGGTTACCTTTATTACACAGAAGTCTTAGTATTGCATATGTTTTAAAGGAGATGCTTAATAAAGGTAATTTGAAGGTGTACATGATGCTACTAAGAATGTTAATCTTTTGGAACTTTTAGAGTGCAATACAAATGCCAACCATAAAATTTCTTTTTATAACCTTGTGATCATTTCTGTCATTCTTAGAAATGGTTAAAAATTTTCCCTTAGGGCATTTTTGTTTAGGAGATTGCTTTCAATTATTTAGAATTATTTTTAAAGATTTGTTTATTATTCTGATACCAAGCCCATGAATTCACATAAGTCTATAGAAAACACTGTAGCATAAAACTACATTATTCTATAGCAATGAAATTCCTCATACATCAACTATGCTCTTTCTCAAAATGAAAATCAATTTTCCTGGAATTCTGTCTTTCAACAGACTCTTACAGAGCTGGAGTAGGAGGTAATTACAAAGACAAGGGCCCTCCATGGAAAAGGCCTTGCTTTGACAGCCCTGATATTCACAACTGTTACTAGCTATGAGTACATACCAGTGAAGGAAAAGCGTCTCTAATGTGAAAGGAATATACATTCTGCATAATATCCATAGCTTTGTTGTTTCTGAGCCTTTTGTAATAGATCTAGCTCACATCAAATTTAGCTTCTCAAATAGTTTTAATTTTTCCTTTAGAAAATATACATTTTGGCATTGGTAGAAATTATTTAAAAAGATATTTAACTCATATAAAGTAAGAGAAAAATAATACTGAATAAAATGCTTAAAACTTCATAATAAGATGATTTTTAAGAAGCTGCACTCTTAATGTTATAAATGAAGCTTTCCAAATAGTTAAGTAGATATTTAACTTTATGATTCAAATGGAATTGCATTCCAATCAAAGTTTATTTTATGGATGCTACCTTGAAATATATATGGCAAGTAATAGCCTAAGTAAATTCATAAAATACAAATGGTATAGAACTGATTAGCTTAACATTATTGCTGAATGCTTTTAAATGTATTTAGTGTGTTTATTGTCTGCTTGCAATGCAGGAGATAAGGAGATACGGGTTCCATCCCTGGGTTGGGAAGATCCCCTGGAGGAGGAAATGGCAACCCACTCCAGTATTCTAGCTTGAAAAATCCCATGGACAGAGGAGCCTGGTGGGCTATAGTCCAAAGTGTTGCAAAGAGTCGGACACAATTGAGCAGCTAAACACATACACACACAGTATGTTTATAGATGATACAGTGATACATATCTGCAATGATATAATCTTTATATGTACCATCTTACTCTATCCCGTATTGTTACCCAAATAATAGGTGGAATATTCCAGTGAATTCTTCATATTCTTGTGTATGCTGACATTTCTGTCCAAAGAATCATCAAAAATTTATGTATTTAAACAAAAAACACTGCTTATCTTTAAAAAGTGTTAGAATAAATCTTCAAATATATCCATTTAGAAGGAATAATTCTAGAAAGATGAGTAAATTCTTAGATAACTAAGATTAACCGCATAAGCCTGGGTATACTTATTTTAAATATCCTTGTTGGAAATCCTTTTGAATTACTTTCTTTCTTGCCTTCTTAAATAAATAGTATACTGAGCTTGAGGCAAACATTTCTTCTTGATTCAGAATAATCTTCATGAACTTTATGGTGAAGCAATAAAACTTCAGGTACAGGTAGTGATACAGATGGAGTGGAAAATGTAGCCCAGTGGATCCAATGCCTGAGACTTGCAGAAACAGCTTAATTATGTTCTTCCTCAGTCATTGAATATAGTGTAGTGATTCAAAACAGAGTCCTTTGAAACACATAGATTTGAGTTTGAATCTGAGACTTTCACTTCCACAATCTGTTGTGGTTTAAGAAAGCTTATTTCACCTCTGCAAAATTTGGTTTTCTGAATGGTAATCTTACAATAATAATATCAACCTCATAAAGTAGGCATAAGGGATAAATGAGATGATCTGTATAAATCACTTAAACTCACTTACTTGTATGTGATAAACACTAGACAAACTATGATGGTCTGTAAATAGCAATGTGAGAATTAGGGAAGGACAGGTCAGAATAAATGAAGATGGAAAGTTACACTTGGTGCTTGAAAGTCTGCTGTTGTCTTTTTCTTATTTTCTGCTGCCACTTAATGTCTTACTTTGAAAGTCTTTTATCCATTTTGAGTTGATTCTTCCTTGTGGTGTAAAATAGGGGTCCAATTTCATTCTTTTGCATGTGTATCCAGTTTTCTCAGCACCATTTTTTAAAGAGGCTATCCTTTTCCCTTTGTGTGTTATTGACTCCTTTATTATAAATTAATTAACCAAATATGTGTAGATTCATTATTGGGATCTCTATTCTATTACATTAATCTATATATCTGTTTTTATGCAGATATCATACTGTTTTGATTAGTAAAGCTTTGTATTATAGTTAGAAATCAAGAGGCTGAAATGCCTCTAGCTTTGTTCTTCTTTCCTATAATTGCTTTGGCTATTCGAGGTCTTTTATGGTTCCATATACATTTTAGGACTGTTTTTTCTATCTCCATGAAAAATGCCTTTGGAATTTTAATGGGGATGCACTGAATTTGTCTAGTGCTTTGAAATATCAATCTTTCAACAATATTAATTCTTCCAATTCATGGGCATAGAATACCTTTCCATTTTATTTGTCTTCAGATATTTTTATGAATGTCTTATACTCTTTTATGAATGTCTTATACTCTTCAGTGTAAAGATCTTTCACCTCTTGGATTAATTTCTAAGTATTTTATTCTTTTGATGCAATTATGAACAGGACTGTTTTCTTAATTTCCCCCCCTCACAGTTTGTTGTTAGTATATACAAGTGCAACTGATGTTTGTATATTAATCTTGTATCCTGAAGCTTTCTTGTGTTTATTAGTCCTAACAGTTTTTTGGTGGCATCTTGAAGATTTTCTGTATACAACATCATGGCATCTGCAAACAGTTTTACTTTTTCCTTTCCAGTTTGGTTTCCTTTTATTTTATTTTATTTGTTTTTTGTCTGATTACTATAACTAGGACTTCTAATACTATATTGAGTAAAAATGGCAAGAATAGCCTGTCTTATTCCTGATCTCAGAGGAAATGCTTTCAGCTTTTCCCTGTTGAGTCTAGTGGTAGCTGTGGGCTTGCATATATATATATACCCTTTATCATTTGAAATACATTCCCTCTATACCAAGTTTGTTGAGAGTTTTTAGCATGAAAAATGTTGAATTTGTCAAGTGTTTTTTCTGTATCTATTGAGATAATTATATTATTTTATCTTTCATTTTGTTAATGTGGTGTGTCACAGTGGTTTATATATTTTGAACTGTCCTTGCATCCCTGGAATCATTTTGTATGATTCTTTTAATGTACAGTTGTACTAGTTTGCTTATATTCTGCTGAAGATTTTTGAATAGTGACTTGTAATTTTCTCTTTGAGTTGACTCATTAGAAAAGACTCTGATGCTGGGAGGGATTGGGGGCAGGAGGAGAAGGGGACGACAGAGGATGAGATGGCTGGATGGCATCACCGACTCGATGGACATGAGTTTCGGTAAACTCCGGGAGTTGATGATGGACAGGGAGGCCTGACGTGCTGTAATTCATGGGGTGGCAAAGAGTCGGACACGACTGAGTGACTGAACTGAACTGAACTGAATTTTCTCTTATCTGGTTTTGGCATGGGGTTATTGCAGGCCTTGTAAAATTAGTTCAGGAATTTTGCACCTCATATTTTTTGGAAGAGCTTGAAGACTGGCATTCATTCTTCTTTAAATGTTGGGTAGAGTTCACCAGGAAAGCCATCTATTTCTGGACTTTTCTTCATTGGGAGGTTTTGATTACTGATTAAATCTCCTTACTAACAACTGGTGTGTTCAGGCAGGTGTTGTATTTCCTTGCAATTCAGGCTTAATAAATTGTATATTTCTAAGAATTTATTGGTTTCTCTAGCTTGTCCAATGTGTTTGCATGTAATTGTTTATATTGGACTTCCCTGGTGGTTCAGCTGGTAAAGAATCTGCCTGCAATGCAGGAGACCTGGGTTTGATTCCTGTGTTGGGAAGATCCCCTGGAGAAGGGAAAGGCTACCCACTCCAATATTCTGGCCTGGAGAATTCCATGATTATTTATATTAGTCTCTTACAATCCTTTGTATTTGTGTGGTATCAATTGTAATGTCTCATTAATTTTTTAAAAATTTCAGTCCTCTTTTTTTTTTCTTGGATAGTATAGCAAATGGTTTGTACAGTGATTTTATTTTTCTTGTTTTTAGCTCTGGAAATATATGTTTCTTCCCCTGCTGCATACCAGCACTCTCTCCTCTACCACAAAGAGTTTGAAACCATTCTGATATCCATAGTTTTGTTGTAGCCAATATTTTACTTTAAATGTTCATAATATAACGTGGCATAAACATTTTCAACATTAACATTAAACTGAAGCTGAATTCATTTTATGATTAAATAGTAGAATAGGAGATACCATATGAGGAGGCCAAGATTAGTTGTTTTATTTTTTGCTTATTAATTAAAATCTTTTATAGATATGTGTTCTCTTTAGAGTCACTCAAGCTTAAATGAAGGTCAAGATTCTATTCAATGCAATTCAAAATTTATTGCAAGATATTGTCTGTCACAAAGAATCGGTATTATTTTCTACTGTAGCAGCTGTGTTGTTTTACTTGGCCTCAGTTTCTTCTTTTAGAATCATTTAAGTTAGATGATTAATGTGTGGTGGTGGTACTGCTTTGGTAATGGTGGTGGAAGTCTTGTCTACTACAGGATTATGGCATGAAAGGAGTAGGAAGACCTCAAAATTTGTTCTAATCCTCTTCTGTAGAACCTGTGTACGTTTAAAACTTGATGGGAACAAAGACAGTTCAAGGAAACAAGGCTAACTATTGAAAGAGGCCACAGTTCTGAAGATGTATATTCCTCTTTGATAATTGTGGTGAGAATCAGCTCTAGTACTCACTCTGTTCCATGATCCATTTCTTTTCCTTTTAGAGTATTTCTATCATTTTTCACTCACACATGAGCAAATTCAGACTTAGTTTTATTTATTTCTAATCTCTAGAGCTTAGCACTTTGCCTGGCACATTATGCCATAATGTGTGATAACCTTGTGGTGGAGGTATTTTTGCCAAACCTGACTTCTATATTTTATATATTTATCTTTTTTCAGGGTGTTCATTTATTATAGATCACTTTAAACTTTGTGGGACAGGACAAAAATTCAAATAACATTTTGATACAAATAAACAGCATTTATCAAATTTAAATTGAGAATTAGGAAACAACAAAAGCTAAGGAATGCGCTGCCTCCTGCCTTGGTAGAGATTAAAAGGTGGCTCTAGAAGAATGTCCTTTAAGTTATAAAAGTATTTTGCCAATAAACTCTTCTTGGACTCTGTAGTTAGTTTCTTCCTCTAAAGAAAGTCATGTAACTTACAGGCAGTTCCCATCATGCTGTGTTTGTTTCTCTGTAATACACTGGAATTTTTAGTTTGTACTGTGAAAGGTGTTTAGGTTTTGATTATTCCTGTTATTAAGATTATGTATAAAACTATCATAGAACATAAATTGAAAGGGAATATTATTTTTGAGGAAAAATAATAAATGTTATGGAAACCATTTATTAAAAAATAAAGGGATAATAAAAAGTAACTGCAGATTTAATAACAGCAAAGATGTGTTTTAAATCCAATCGGAGCAACTATGGTATGAATAAGTTGTTAAAATATATGTATATTTCTGATAAGTTCTAATGTAAGAGTGTTACCTCTTTATTTTGTTAAGAAGGAAAAGAAAACATGTAAGAGTTCCATGCTAAATTTTTGGACAGAAACATTACATGGTGGCAGAAGAATGAATTGGAAAGTAGGCAATGTGTACTTGAAGTGTTTCACTGTCATTGTTAAATCTTAATCACCATATTTTAGGACTGCCTAGGAGAAAGCAATGGCAACCCACTCCAGTACTCTTGCCTGGAAAATCCCATAGACGGAGGAGCATGGTAGGCTGCAGTCCATGGGGTTGCTAAGAGTTGGACACGACTGAGTGACTTCACTTTCACTTTTCACTTTCATGCATTGGAGAAGGCAATGGCAACCCACTCCAGCGTTCTTGCCTGGAGAATCCCAGGGACGGGGGAGCCTGGTGGGCTGCCGTTTCTGGGGTCGCACAGAGTCGGGCACGACTGAAGCGACTTAGCAGCAGCAGTAGCAGCAGTTCCATGACAGTACAGGGCATGCTTCTGTAAAAACAATACAAAGCGCACTGCTAGTGTCATGCTATAAAACCTGGTTTATAAAACATAGTTTTAGTGGAGAAAAATGTGAATCTAGAAAGCAAACTTTAAATTAAAAAATTATAATCTAAGATGTAATTGTACATCAGATAATCATATTAAATATTATCATTTTTTGAAACAGCTACTGAATTAGCTAACATAAGGATTTCAGATATGTCATTTAGGATATGTTTATCTTTAACAAACAGTTCCTATATTAATTTCTTGAAAATGCTGTTCTTTATTATATGCTGGGGGAAATACAATTGAAATGAATACCTCTGTTATATAAAGAGTTGACTTTTCAAAGACAAATATGTTGCACCTGTCATTAGTTAATATTATCACACAATTTATTCATATTTTAGATAATTTTATTCTTTCTTATATGCAATATATGTTATAATATTTTTATTATTTTCAAAGATGAGAGAGCAGAAAGAAATTGTCCCTAAGCCTCAACCAATTCAGTTCAGTTCAGTCGCTCAGTCGTGTCTGACTCTTTGCCACCCCATGAATTGCAGCATGCCAGGCCTCCCCGTCCATCACCAACTCCCAAAGTTCACCCAAACTCTTGTCCATCGAGTCAGTGAGGCCATCCAGCCATCTTATCCTCTGTTGTCCCCTTTTCCTCCTGCCCCCAATCCCTCCCAGCATCAGAGTCTTTTCCAATGAGTCAACTCTTCGCATGAGGTGGCCAAAGTATTAGAGTTTCAGCTTTAGCATCATTCCTTCCAAAGAAATCCCAGGGCTGATCTCCTTCAGAATGGACTGGTCGGATCTCCTTGCAGTCCAAGGGACTCTCAAGAGTCTTCTCCAACACCACAGTTCAAAAGCAACCAATTAAGTTCTCTCATTATAGATGGTGACAACACAATATTATACTAGGTAATCTTAGGTTAATTACACCCATATATATGTGTGTAATACTTTTCTAAGTTTTTTCTTAGCAGACCAGGCTTTTACAGGTGAAAAAATTAGTATCTAAAAAAAGTTTCAATTAAATAAGAAAATAAATGTATATACTAGTATAAAATGTAAATGACCATACTATAAGTCCATAAGCTGTATATTATTTCCATTCAGGAATTTTGGTGCATTTGGGAAGTAACCATTCTATATTAGTAAATAGGTCTTTATTTTGTTGGTAATTTGAGAAGAAACATACCAGTATGTGGCTTTTTTTTTTTTTCTTCCTTTTGGTTGATTTGCTTTTAGTCAAATCATGATTTCATGTGGAAAATATAAACAGTATCCTGTTCTTTAATTCCATTAATTGAACATATTTCTGAGGCTTTCTCAAAGACACAGTAATTTTGTTTCTGTTTTTATTAAAACCATTAAGCTCTGGCTTTATAATCGTCACATAGTAAAGCAAGAGATTGATTATTGGCTTTTGCAGCTGGCCACATTTTGCATTATATTGTCTTAAATTAACATCTGTAGCCTAGTCTGTGTGTCCTTTCATTATCATTTTCATTTCATGCCATCACTTGGCATTAAAGGCTCCTTTTCTGTGTAACCTATGTCAGAATTTCTGTTTCCACCTCCTCTACTTTCAATCTAGAGATTTGTCTGGAAAGGCTAACTATTAAACAGTTGTTATTCTGCTAAACAACCAGAGTATTTGAATCTAAAATTTGTGCTTTAGTAGGGCAAATTACAGTATAATAAACATGGGTTGTTTGTTGAGCATGTCAAATATCCAGACATGCTCTCCAAGGTGCTCAGTTACCACTGATAAGGAATAAAAAACCGTCTCGCTTTGTACTGGTAATGCCAGTAGGCATTGGCAGGGTTGACAAGGGAATCAATAATTCTAGGGAGTACTTCAAACCATGCTTCTTGCTCTAAATTTTGTGAACCTGAAGGAACTTGTAATCTGTAGGAAATCTTCAGTTATTGCTATAATCATGGTAACATTTGTAATATTTATGCAGTGATAATTGTTAAGACATCTAAACCTGATATTCCGCTAGGATCAGTATGAATTATAATTAATCACCATTTTTGCCTTCTTTTTTGCCCAGAGGAATTATTTATCTTGGGTAAGTATACTTCACCCGTGGTGTTTGTGTATAGGAAATTGACATGTTTATCAAGATTTTTATATTTATCTCCAGGGTGATACACATTGGGCAAATACCTGTCATGTAATGCACAGAAATTAATTTTTATGTGAACTTCCCTGGTAGCTCAGATGGTAAAGAATCTGCCTGCAGTTCAGGAGACCTCGGTTTGATCCCTGGATCAGGAATATCCCCTGGAGAATGCAAGGCAACCCACTCCAGTATTCTTGCCTGGAGAATCCCATGGACAGAGGAGCCTGGTGAGCTATAGTCCATGGGGTCTTCAGAGAGTCAGACACCACTGAGCGACTAACACTTTCATTTTCTAATGCTAAATTAATCTCTTTTGCTCTTTTCCTACCAGGACATAAGAGAAATATAAGGTATTTAAGAAAAATAGCATTTATATATTATTTTACTGTGCAAATGAGGAGGATTACTGCCTAATATAGAGTGTGTGCTATGTCACTTCAGTTGTGTCTGACTCTTCCCAGTCCTAAGGACTGTAGCCCACAGGCTCCTCTGTGCATGGAATCCCCGAGGCAAGAATACTGGGGTGGGTTGCGATGCCCTCCACCACTGGATC
The DNA here is from genome assembly GCF_032405125.1 of Capricornis sumatraensis. Taxonomy (NCBI): domain Eukaryota; kingdom Metazoa; phylum Chordata; class Mammalia; order Artiodactyla; family Bovidae; genus Capricornis; species Capricornis sumatraensis. The sequence continues at coordinate 36,044,756 of NC_091081.1, read as the reverse complement.
TCTCCCACCCAGGGATCGAACCTGCGTCTCCCGCAGCTCCTACATTGCAGACAGCTTCTTTATTCTGAGTCACCTGGGAAGCCCTCATATTTAGAGTACCTGAACTTAAAATTTTTGGCAACTTGTTTGTTTCTAAGTTTGGCTTTTATCTAAGAGTTTTGTTGGACAGGTATAGTACTAGAGAGTCACAAACAAGAGTCATTTCAAAAAAAAATCTCCTTCTGCAATATTAAAAAAAACTACCTTCTATAAATATACAATGAACACATCTTGTTTTTATATCTGGCAGTCTAATCAGCTTGTTTTTAGAAGCAAATGATGAGAATATCAGCCTTGCTTAAGAAATGTCTTTACAATGATCTTTGGGATTAGAATATAGGTGTTTTAAAGGTGTCATTAAAAATCAACTAATAGGTTGCTGATTAGATTTTGTTTGCTTGGTTACATATGGGTAAAAAAAAATGAGGGTAAATGTAACTTTGCATCTGATTCAAGGTGTTCTTAAAGGAAGCTATTTAATTGGCTGTTTTGCACTGTAAAGAAATAGCTTTCATTAAATTGATGTATTTAGTTTTAAAGGTCAACAATATGTCATTAAAAATCCATATAAATGATAGCAAGTAACATGATATTGTATGCTTTTAATAGCATAACATTTTTTATGAAAACAGTCTCCAAATCATAAATATTAATCAAATAATATTCCAACTAATCCACATATTCACAGAAAGCATAATTTTCCTTTTAAATGAAAGAATAATCCACAGTTCAGTTCAGTTGCTTAGTCGTGTCTGGCTCTTTGTGACCCCATGGACTGCAGCACGCCAGGGTTCCCTGTCCATCACCAACTCCTGGAGCTTGCTCAAATTCATGTCCATTGAGTCGGTGATGCGATCCAACCATCTTATCCTCTGTCATCCCCTTCTCCTGCCTTCAATCTTTCCCAGCATCAGGGTCTTTTCCAAGAGGTCAGTTCTTTGCACCAGGTGGCCAAAGTATTGGAGTTTTAGCTTCATCATCAGTCCTTCCAATGAATATTTAGGACTGATTTCCCTGAGGATTCATTGATTTGATCTTGTGGTCCAAATAATAATCCACAAGTGAACCTCAAATTAGAACATATATAATAACTCGATGAGCCTTTAACCTAAATAAAATTTCAAATCACAAAAGAAAACCAACTGTTATATAAAAACATTCAGTAAAACAGGAGCCTTGGCTATTTAGGGTACATGTGAGTGAGTCTGTCTCAAATTGTATTGTGAATGAAAAACATAGGTCAATATAACTGATTAGAAGAATGGATGATTTATTAAACTGTTTCCTGCTGTATGATAATGAAATTAGTAAAGTGTTAATTAGATCTCATGTTGTCTTAGAAAGAGATAAGTCAATGTAATATATATAATCTCTTGCTTGTAATGAAGCAGCCTTGAGAGAGAAAGACCATAGGAAAGCTACCATTAATGTGATGAATGGATGGAAAGCTCCTGTGTGTGGGCTGGGATATATAGCTAGAGTGGGAACAGTTACAGAAGGTCTGAGTCTTGATCATGAACTTGACTTGCTATAGCTGACAACTTGTTCGTGTAGTATGGATGAATGACACCTCTTAATCCAACTCTTCACCTCAGGTACTCTCTAAAAAGAAAGATTGGGACCTGTTTTTTATCCAACAGTGCATTTCACTAGGGCTAAGGGACATACTGGTTCATTTCTCCACAACATTAAATAGTTTCCTTTCCCTCTTTTTGTCTTTTCTTGGCTTATATACGATATAAAGACCAGATATGTGTGGGTCTATTTCTGGACTCTGTATTCTGTTCCGCTGACTTACAAGTCCATTGGCATTGCCCACGTGCTTAGTCATGCCTGACTCTTTGCGACCCCACAGCCTGTAGCCCACCAGGCTACAGACTCTCCTGTCCTACTTTCTAAGCAAGAATACTGTAGTGGCTTGCCGTTTCCTCTTCTAGGGGATCTTTCCAACCCAGGGACCTCGCCCACGTCTCCCCACTTCCTGCACTGGCAGGCAGATTCTTTACCAGTTTGCCACCTGGGAAGCCCCAGGCTTATGTAAAAGTATGCCTAACTTAGAAGAAACAAGCTGGAGGACTTGGGAGAACTGAAATAAATGCCCTGTGTATTAATTGAAGATATGCCAGGAACCATCCTGCAGCAGCAGGTTAAATCTGAACTCTGCCTATGCATTTTCTACATTATTGTCTAAAATGAGAGGATCCGAATAGGTTTTAAAGTGAAATTGAAAGTCAAAGTGAAGTCACTAAGTCCTGTCTGACTCTTTGTGACCCCATGGACTGCAGCCTACCAGGCTTCTCTGTCCATGGGATTTTCCAGGCAAGAATACTGGAGTGGGTTTCCATTTTCTTCTCCAGGGGATCTTCCCAACCCAGGGATTGAACCCAGGTCTCCCACAATGCAAGCAGACGCTTTACCCTCTGAGCCACCAGGGAAGCCCCCAGAATAGGTCTGGCACTGTAGTATTTCATTTTGTTTGAGTCTGTGCTCTATTATAGAACATGATAAGCCAGAAACCAAACCATCATGGATTGGTTTGTGCACTGATGCCAAAAGAGCTAATCAGAATCTGGCATATGGGGCATTTGGACAAGAAAATTGGTGTTAAGTATCTGGTTCTGTGTTTGGACTGCTTCAGAAGCTGGTGGATTTTGCTTGGTAATCTTAAGAGATAGCAGGGAGCAGAAAGAGAACAGCTGTGGCCACTCTACCTGTAACTGGGCTAAATTACCTGCTTGGCCTTCCCACCTTCCCCATGTGAAAATTCATTTTTGGCTTCTTGGATGTTTTTCCAAACTGCTTAAAAGTTACTTGATGAAGAGTTATTTCTAGTTTTGGAACAAAATTATTACTGAAATAGCGCATTCACATTCAGTGAATATTTATTGACTATAACTGTGTATCAGGCAACATATGGATTATATTCATTGAGATACAAAATAAGATAATGGGTAAGAGCAATTTTGAAGCCAGATCACACAGGTTCAGATGACAACTCCTGTCACTTACAGTGTAGAAAATGCAGTTAAACTGCAGGCATCTAAATTCTACGTGCTTTGTTTTCCTCATCTGTCATTGGGCACCTTATAGAAGCTGGCATGATTGTTGTTCATTGTTCAGTCACTTAGTTGTACCCAACTCCTTGTGAACCCAGGCACAGAAGCATGCCAGGCTTCCCTGTCCTTCACTGTCTCCTGGAGTTTGCTTAAACTCATGCCCATCGAATTGGTGATGCCTTCCAACCATCATATCCTCTGTTCCCTTCTCCTTCTGCCGTCATTCTTTCCCAGCATCAGGGTCTTTTCCAATGAGTTGGTTCTTCGCATCAGGTGGCCAAAGTATTGGAGCTTCAGCTTCAGCATTAGTCCTTCCAATGAATATTCAGGGTTGGTTTCCTTTAAGGTTGACTGGTTTGATCTCCTTGCTGTTCAAGGGACTCTCAAGAGTCTTCTCGAGCACCACAATTCAAAAGCATCAGTTCTTTGATGCTCAGCCTTTGTGGTCCCACTCTCATATCTGTAGTAGTAGTAGTTCAGTCGCTAAGTTGTGTCCGACTCTTGCGACCCCATGGACTATAGCTCTCCAGGTTCCTCGGTCTGTGGGATTCTCCAGGCAAGAATGCTGGAGTGGGTGCATTTCCTCCTCCAAAGGAATTTCCTGACTCAGGGACTGAACCCATATCTCCCGCATCTCCTGCACTGGCAAGCAGATGCTTAACCACTGAGCCACCTGGAGACTATCCTATGAGGATCTTATGTACTATTTACCTTATTATACTGTCTGTCTTTTTATTTGAATTGTGTCCTCTTTCATGAGTTGCATGAGATTAGGATACGTACCTCATTCATCATTATGTGATAGCATAGTGCCTGGGACACAGTAGACACTATTTGTTGAATGATTAAATAATTGAATATATAAATGCATGAATTCATTTTATCATAGTGGATGAGGAGATTCACATTCTTACACATTTGACATACATACATATATAAACACAAACAATTTTGACATTTTAAAATTAATTTTATTTAAAAAAACTGTTTGAGTTTAAATAAACACAGTCCTATAATCAACAAATTATTTTAAAATGTGATGGCAGTTATGAAATAAATTTCTGAAATTCGAAGATCTTACTAATTTATTAATGCTGATTATTTTTGAAAAAAACTCCATTTTTTTATATTATAATCATGCCTAAGGATTATCAGGATGTTACTATAAGCCTGTTAAATTAGTTATGTAGATGAGAAATAAGTAATTATAATGGAGGATTTCTCTACTTCACTTTTCAAATGAAAAAGATCCTTATTAGAGCTTAGGAAAATGAAAAATGCTGGTTTACTGATCATGCTCCTTTTTCATGTAGTAAGCTCCCCAGCTATTGAAATTTGGGACATGTAACATTATATAAAAGACAAGCCCCATGGTCTTGCATTTTTGCAACTTCTGACATATAAGTGCATGTGTTTCTAACTTGTTATTGCATTAAACATTTTTGAACACCCTGTTAAATGGTTCATAATGTCAATTCCCTTTCTCTTTGTGTCTTCCAAGTAACATTGCTATAACTTTAAATGATTATGTTGATTTTGAATTTTTTCTGCTATCTTCTTTAAAACTATTATAAAAATTTAAACAACAGTGCAGCATAGAAGCAGCTAGGAACAGCTTTGATGCTGATTCACTTGACAAAGAGGAATTATTTCTCTCTTCAACTTTGTCTGCATTTTGCTCCTCAAGCAGTTTCCTGAATGTGGATTTATTATGGCATGTTTCAAATGTTAGTTTTGCTACTGTCTCCTGATGTTAAGAAAAGGTTTTCTGATGTTGAGCAAAGTATCAGACTTTGTTAGTATCCTTATTAAAAAGAAAAAAAAGTGCTGTGAAATTACATTAACATAGACTGTTTTTATTTGAAAACTTGAGAAGTATGGGTTGTCTTATAGAAAAGCCTTCATCTAGAGAAAGAAACAAATTCTACTAATGCCAGAAAATAGTTTGAATTATATTTGAGTAAATGGGAAAAACCACCAAGAGAAGTTCAATTTATTTTCATATTGCATTTAAGTTCCCTGCTTTGCATCACCAAGTTCAATAAAGGAAAAATATATATTACAAATGAAGTAGAATTAAGATACTCCTCTACATTATAAATACAGATTTATGTCAAAATTTTACAATATTTTATATTTTTTTTCTTTAAGAGAAAATTTGGAAAATACAACAGGCATTCAAAAAAGATCCATTTATCATTGCATTTATGCCTATAATAACATCAACTGCAGCTATCATGCCCATATCCAATGACAGATGGCATATGATATAAAGAAATCTAGTTATATACATCTACATCATATAAAAATCTGCCATATAAAAAGACTTTTGCTCATATTAAAGCTACTTCTAATTTCCTGTGCCAGAGTAAGCAATTTATTAGGCAGCATGTTTGATGAGAGCAATTAAATTCTCATCTTTCTAGGATGGTAGCATCTTTCATGGATGAGACATACAATATCAAACAAAAGAACCAAATGAAATGAAAGGAGAAAAAAGTCCAGTTGCATACGTTTTCTCTAAGCTAGTTTTTTCTTCTGTCTCCAGCTGTCCAAATAAACAATGGTCTACTTTATGATAATACTATTCTACATGGAAAACACACCAGTAAATATCTAACAGAAAAAAATCGTAGGTTTTCATTGCTATAGAGATCCTTGAAAGACATCTAGAAGTCCACTTCATTTGGCACATCACAGTTCAGAAGAGGAAGCTGCTTCCAGGAGGGAGAATTGTTTGTGTAAGGGCATTTGACTTGCAGGGATCAGCAATGCACTCAGTTGATTGTAAATAATAGGTCACAAGAAGCATCTATGATGGTAATAAGGCAGAAAAGACCCTCATAGGAATCCAAGAAAAGACATTTTATTCATCCATTTTTAGATCCAATACAAGTGATAACATTATTTGTGATTTTCTCTCTGACATTTCACTAAGCATAATACCCTCCAGATCCATCCATGTCACTGCCAATGGTAGAATTTGACTCTTTTTTTTATGGCTGGGTAATATTCCATTGTCCATTAATCTGTTGATGGACACTGAGGTTGATTCCATATTTTGGCTATTATAAATAATGAGTCTGTGAACTTTGGGGTACATATATCTTTTTAAATTAGCATTCTCATTTCTTTCCAGATATATACCCAGGAGTGGAACTGCTAGATCATAAGATAGTTCTGTTTTTAGTTTTTGAGGAACCTCCATACTGTTTTACACAGTGACTGTACCAGCCTGCATTCTTACAGGGCACTATGGCTCCCTTTCTCCACATCCTTGCCAGGGTATATGAAGAAGCATCTACTACACATAACTGACATCTCCTGCTCCCTTGATGTGCGTATTCCACACACTTCTCAAACTGAAATGCATACTATTCTATCTATATAATCTACCTTTCCCATTGCTGTATCGATTTGTTCATGTCATTCCTTCTGTCTTAGTAATCCTTTAATACCCATCTCAACTCTTCTAGCTGAAATCCTGCTACATATCAAGGGTCCATTACATATTAAAGGACAATTTCTTTTAAAAGCCCATCCTATTCCCCTTAGCATTTTACTTCTATTTTTTATGCCCCTGTATTGTTTTATACTGCAGATATTTGTATGCTTTATTTCTCAACTTTGATTTTAAGTTTCTTGAAGGTATGGAGTATTTTTATCTTTTCTTTATTCTAAGCAGCACCTGATTCAATGCTGTATGTTTAGTGCTCAGAAAATTCTCACAGAATAAGTTAACTCAACCAGTCAACAAATATTTGTGACATGCCCAATATATCCTGGGCAGTACTGTAAGCTCTTAAGATAAAGCAGTGAACAACACCAACAAAAAGGCAAGGATCCGTGCTCTCTTGGAAGTTACATTCTGCTAGAGGAAAAAATAAGTGTACAAGGAAAATATACAATATCTGAAAGGGTAGGGATTGTTATGAGGGAAAAGAAAACAGGGAAGAAAAATTTGCAGTGCTAGGAGCTAGCTGGTAATTTTAACAGATAATCAGGGAGCTGCTGACTGAGAAGGTGACAATGGTACACAGACCTGGGAGAGGTCCCAAGAGGGAGCTATCCAACTGTCTGAAGAAAGAGCACCAGGGGAGAGGAAACAGCAAAGTGCAAACACCCACAGGCTGGAGCATGTCTGGCATGTCCAAAAATGAATAAGGAGGTCATGGAAGCTGAAGGAGGAAAGGAGAGAGGAGTCATTGCCGAGGGCAGAGAAGTGATGGAGGGGACTGATGCTAAGGTAGGGCCTTAGAGGTGGTTGTAGGGATTTTGTTTTTTTTCCCAGCAGGCTGGTACTCTGATTTTACTTACACTTTGGAAAAATTATTATGTTGTGTTCAGAAGAAACTGAATGGGGGTAAGAGTAGATACAAGGTGACTAGTAGGAGCCTCTTAAATCAGTCAGTTCAGTTCAGTCACTCAGTTTTCTCTGAATCTTTGTGATCCCATGGATTGCAGCACGCCAGGCTTCCCTGTCCATCACCAACTCCTGGAGTTTACTCAAACTCATGACCATTGAATCAGTGATACTATCCAACCATCTCAACCTCTGTCATACCCTTCTCTTCCTGCCTTCAATCTTCCCCAGCATCAGGGTCTTTTCCAATGAGTCAGTTCTTTGCATCAGGTGGCCAAAATATTGGAGTTTCAACTTCATTCCTTCCAGTGAATATTCAGGACTGATCTCCTTTAGGATGGACTGGTTGGATCTCCTTGCAGTCCAAGGGACTCTCAAGAGTCTTCTCCAACAACACAGTTCAAAAGCATAAATTCTTTGGCGCTCAGGTTTCTCTATAGTCCAACTCTCATATCCATAAATGACTACTGGAAAAACCATATCTTTGACTAGAGGGACCTTTGTTGGCAAAGTAATGTCTCTACTTTTTAATATCCTGTCTAGGTTGGTCATAATTTTCTTCCAAGGAGTAAGCGTCCTTTAATTTCATGGCTACAGTCACCATCTGCAGTGATTTCGGAGCCCAAAAATATAAAGTCTCTGTTTCCCCATCTATCTGCCATGAAGTGATGCGACCGGATGCCGCGATCTTAGTTTTCTGAATGTTGAGCTTTAAGCCAATTTGTTCACTCTCTTCTTTCACTTTCATCAAGAGGCTCTTTAGTTCTTTGTTTTCTGCCATAAGGGTGGTGTCATCTGTGTATCTGAGGTTATTGATATTTCTCCTGGCAATCTTGATTCCAGCTTGTGCTTTACCCAGCCTGGCATTTCTGATGATGTACTCTGCATACAAGTTAAATAAGCAGGGTGACAATATACAGCCTTGACATACTCCTTTCCCGATTTGGAACCAGTGTGTTGTTCCATGTCCAGTTCTAACTATTGCTTCTTGACCTGAATACAGATTTCTCTTATAATAATCAAGGTCAAAGATGGTGATGGGCTTGGACCAGGAAGTAGTGGTAGAGACGGTGAGAACAGGTCAGATTTTGGATACAATTTGAATGTACAGCTGACAGATTTGGCTGGTAGATCACATGTTGGCATAAGGGAAAAAGAAGATTTAAAAATCACTTTCAAACTTTGGGCCCTGTGCAACTGGGAGGTTGGAGTCACTATTTGGTTAAGCAGGGAAGGTGACAAAATAGGAGGTTATAGGAGGATAAAATCAGGAGTTCAGTTTGAAATGTCATGTTGAAAGTTCAGCATAAGAATCTACAATTTGGAGGAGAAATCCATAAATTGAGACTTAAATTTTGGAGACATTAGATTTATAGTATTTAAAGTCACAGGTGTTAGATAAGATAACCTAAGAAAAGAGTGTAGAAAAAGAAGTGAAAGCTAAGGACTGGGAATACTGGTGCTTTCCAAAACATGAGGTTACTTTGTTCATTTAACACTCTGCATCATACTAACATGAATCACAAGCTGGAATCAAGATTTCTGGGAGAAATATCAACATCCTCAGATATGCAGATGATACCACTCTAATGGTAGAAGGTGAAGAGGAACTAGGGAGCCTCGTGATGAAGGTGAAAAAAGAGAGTGAAAAATCTGGTGTAAAATTCAACATTCAAAAAAATTAACATCATGGCATCTAGTCCCATCACTTCATAGCCAATAGAAGGGGAAAAAATGAGTACAGTGACAGATTCTACTTTCCTGAGCTCCAAAAACACTGAAGATGGTGACTGCAGCCAAAAAATAAAAAAAAAGATGCTTGCTCCTTAGAAGAAAAGCAGTGACAAACCTAGACAGTGTATTAAAAAGCAGAGACATCACCTTAATGACAAAGGTCCATATTGTCAAAGCTATGGACTCTGTAATTATGTACAGATAGCTCAGTCTAGCTGAGATTCCCTTGTAGCTCAGTTGGTAAAGAATTTGCCTGCAATGCAGGAGACCTGCGTTTGATCCCTGGGTTGGGAAGATCCCCTGAAGAAGGAAATGGCAACCCATTCCAGCATTCTTGCCTGGAGAATCCCACAGACCGAGGAACCTGGAGAGCTATAGTCCATGGGGTAGCAAGAGTCAGACATGACTTAGCGACTAAACTACTACTACTACAGATATGAGAGTGGAACCATAAAGAAGGCTGAGCATCATAGAACTGATGCTTTTGAATTGTGGTGCTAGAGAAGACTCTTGAGAGTCCCTTGAACAGCAAGGAGATCAAACCAGTCAACCTTAAAGGAAATCAACCCTGAATATTCATTGGAAGGACTAATGCTGAAGCTGAAGCTCCAATACTTTGGCCACCTGATGCGAAGAACCAACTCATTGGAAAAGACCCTGATGCTGGGAAAGAATGAAGGCAGAAGGAGAAGGGAACAGAGGATATGATGGTTGGAAGGCATCACCAATTCGATGGGCATGAGTTTAAGCAAACTCCAGGAGACAGTGAAGGACAGGGAAGCCTGGCATGCTTCTGTGCATGGGTTCACAAGGAGTTGGGTACAATGACTGAACAATGAACAACAATCATGCCAGCTTCTATAAGGTGCCCAATGACAGATAAGGAAAACAAAGCATGTAGAATTTAGATGCCTGCAGTTTAACTGCATTTTCTACACTGTAAGTGACAGGAGTTGTCATCTGAACCTGTGTGATCTGGCTTCAAAATTGCTCTTACCCATTATCTTATTTTGTATCTCAATGAATATAATCCATATGTTGCCTGATACACAGTTATAGTCAATAAATATTCACTGAATGTGAATGCGCTATTTCAGTAACAATTTTGTTCCACAACTAGAAATAACTCTTCATCAAGTAACTTTTAAGCAGTTTGGAAAAACATCCAAGAAGCCAAAAATGAATTTTCACATGGGGAAGGTGGGAAGGCCAAGCAGGTAAAATAGCCCAGTTACAGGTAGAGTGGCCACAGCTGTTCTCTTTCTGCTCCCTGCTATCTCTTAAGATTACCAAGCAAAATCCACCAGCTTCTGAAGCAGTCCAAACACAGAACCAGATACTTAACACCAATTTTCTTGTCCAAATGCCCCATATGCCAGGTTCTGATTAGCTCTTTTGGCATCAGTGCACAAACCAATCCATGATGGTTTGGTTTCTGGCTTATCATGTTCTATAATAGAGCACAGACTCAAACAAAATGAAATACTACAGTGCCAGACCTATTCTGGGGGCTTCCCTGGTGGCTCAGAGGGTAAAGCGTCTGCTTGCATTGTGGAAGTCCTAGGTTCAATCCCTGGGTCGGGAAGATCCCCTGGAGAAGAAAATGGAAACCCACTCCAGTATTCTTGCCTGGAAAATCCCATGGACAGAGAAGCCTGGTAGGCTACAGTCCATGGGGTCACAAAGAGACACAACTGAGCACTCACACATGCCCTGCTTCAGTAGAACATGTACAGTGCTGTCTGGTATTGAGTACCGAGTGAATTGGGTGCTCCAGGCAGAGAGTGTAAACAGCCCTATCCATGTGGTAGACAGAAAATGATAAATAATTTTCAAGCAAAAAGGATAAATCTGTTTTTTGTTTTCTAATATTATCAAGGAGGGGGAAAAGACACCTAAAGCAATAACAATGTGAGTTGCTCTGATAATGCAGTGAGGGTTTTAGAGTTGGGGTTTACGTCATTAGTGCTAATGCTAGGCCCTAACAATCAGATACTTGGGTTTTAATTCACAATCTGGAATAGGAAACAATTGATCAGGTCAGTTCATGAATTTAAAACTGAGATCTCTGCATAAAGCTAAACTCTGGAAGGGCTAAATCTTCCATAGACTAGGAACTAAAATCTCTACCTGTGCAATCACAGAAAGAAGTAGGAGACATAGCTTTGCCCAAGGCTCTAAATGGAAAACAAAACAAAATGGGAAAAAAAGAGAACATTTTTTAAAATAAGAAATCAAAGCTCAAAGCTTGTTTCATACAGGACATGATATACAAGTTTCACTCTCTTTATGGTGCAGGAATTTTGACCTGGACATTATATCATAAAAAATGACCTTACATGATGAAATCCTTTGGATATCTGGTAGAATCAAATGCAGATGCAAAACTACTCTGAAGGAATACTTCCAGCCCAGTTGCTGTATACAGCATCCCACTTGTGAAAAAAACCTCTATCATGATGAGCTCTGTGACTCTCCTCACCACCCCTATAAAAATCATCCACTTTGAGTGACAGAAATTATAACAAATAGGAGCATCAGCATCCATGAGAACTTGAGATAAAACGACAATCTGAAAAGGACCATAAAATATCAGTTCAGTTCAGTTCAGTTCAGTTGCTCAGTCGTGTCCGACGCTTTGCGACCCCATGAATCGCAGCACGTCAGGCCTCCCTGTCCATCACCAACTCCTGGAGTTCACTCAAACTCACGCCCATCGAGTCGGTGATGCCATTCAGCCATCTCATCCTCTGTCGTCCCCTTTTCCTCCTGCCCCCAATGCCTCCCAGCATCAGAGTCTTTTCCAATGAGTCAACTCTTCGCATGAGGTGGCCAAAGTACTGGAGTTTCAGCTTTAGCATCATTCCTTCCAAAGAAAACCCAGGGCTGAGCTCCTTTAGAATGGACTGGTTGGATCTCCTTGCAGTCCAAGGGACTCCCAAGAGTCTTCTCCAACACCACAGTTCAAAAGCATCAATTCTTTGGCGCTCAGCCTTCTTCACAGTCCAACTCTCACATCCATACATGACCACTGGAAAAACCATAGCCTTCACTAGACGGACCTTTGTTGGCAAAGTAATGTCTCTGCTTTTCAATATGCTATCTAGGTTGGTCATAACTTTTCTTCCAAGGAGCAAGCGTCTTTTAATTTCATGGCTGCAGTCACCATCTGCAGTGATTTTGGAGCCCCCAAAAATGAAGTCTGACACTGTTTCCACTGTTTCCCCATCTATTTCCCATGAAGTGATGGGACCAGATGGCATGATCTTCGTTTTCTGAATGTTGAGCTTTAAGCGAACTTTTTCACTCTCCTCTTTCACTTTCATCAAGAGGCTTCTTAGTTCCTTTTCACTTTCTGCCATAAGGGTGGTGTCATCTGCATATCTGAGGTTAATGATATTCTCCTGGCTTATCTCCATAAAATATAAGCAAAATGATCAGTGTTGAGGATAATTCTAGAATTTGCTGGATGGATTATTATTTTTAAAACAAAGAGTTATTAGCAATAATTTTTTAAAAAAGAAGAGAAAATAAAAAATTAACAGGCAAAGTGGAAAAAAACAAAGTCACACTTTCTGGAAATGAAAATTATAGATGTTAAAATTTAAAGATATAGGAGATGGGTATAGGGAAAATTAGACAAAACCATGCTCAAGAAGATGTGAGGATAATTCCTCAAATGAGGCACAAGTGAAAAAGAGATAGAAAATATGGGAGAGTAAGAGATGGAGAATGAAATGATAGAATCTATCTCTCTGAAATAAGATTTCCAGAAGGAGTTGATAGAATAGGGAAGAGATAATTAAGGAGCTAATGACTGAGGGATTTTAAGTTAATAAAATATGTGAATCCCCAGATTGAAATCCACAGAGTGCTGATCAGATTACATACAAATAAATCCATTTTTAGACATAATGAACAAATGAATTAGAATTAGTTGGACAACAGAGATTTTCAGTGCTGAGAATAAATAATTGTCAGACTAGAATTCGAATTCAAAATTGCTAAATTAGTAATGAACATTGAGGCTAAAATAAAGACATTTTCAGGCAAAGACTGCAGAGGTTTCTATTTTGCAAAGACATCCTCTGATCTACTGAAGAGTATAGTTCAGTATACTGAAGAAATTGAAAATGGATAGAAAAAATGTGAGACATAAGCAGTGGTGAGCAAAGAATTGCTGAGCAGGTAGGCAAATGTAAATAATTGATGGCTTTAAAAATAACTTTGGGGCAGCTAACAGAACGATATAAATAAAATACAGACAGGTATAAAGGTATTGTTAGGGGGAAGACCTGTGCATAGGCATTCTCAAGTTTTTGTTTAATGGAACAGAGTAGAAATTTCCTTAACTTACTATTTTGTTAGGGTAAAATATGCATACAACTTAAAATAGAAGGGCTTCCCTGGTGGCCCAGCTGATAAAGAATCCACATACAGTGCAGAATTCCTGGGTTTTATCCCTGGATTGAGAAGATCCCATGGAGAATGGAACAGCTACCAACTCCAGTAGTCTGGCCTGAAGAATTCCATGGACTGTGTCTGTGGGCTCGCAAAGAGTCGGACACAACTGAGCAACTTCCACTAAAATAAAAGAGTAATTAGATTGTAAATAGCTACTACTTTGAAATTAGGAGATGAATTTACTAATTCATTAAATTATGAGTTTAAAAAATTGATTAAAAAATTGATCAGGCCATTGGTAAGAAAAAGTAGATAGAAAAAAGTATAAATTAAAAAATAATCTAAGCAGAAAATGCTGTGTATGTAAAAGCCTGAAAGTCAGGGAAAGCAGTTATGTTTGGAGCTGTAAATAGTTCTCAGTGGCTGAACAGGAGGTTGTTTGGGGTACACAGTCAGAAAAGGATTAGGGTGTAAGGCAAGATGAGGTTAAAAAGCTCATCAGGAGTCATAAAGGCCGTCATGTGTGTGTGCTTTGTCACTCAGTCATTATCTGACTCTTTGCAGTCCCATGGACTGCAGCCTGCCAGGCTCCTCTGTTCATAGGTATTCTCCAGGCAGGTGTACTGGAGTGGGTTGCTGTGCCCTCCTTCGGGGGATCTTCCCAACCCAGGGACTGAACCCAGGTCTCTGGCATTGCAGGCAGATTCCATACCGACTGAGCCACCAGGGAAGCCCAGAGATCATCATATTCCATTTCAAAAGCCACATGAGTTTTTTTTTTTTAATATAAGTGAAGCCACCAGATTCATGTGCATTGAAAGAGCAGTCCTGCTGTGTGCAGCAACATGGATGAACCTTGAGGGTATTTTGCTAAGAGAGAAAAGTCAAAAAGGGAAAGATAAGCATTGTGTGATATTACATAAATGTGGCATATAAAAAACCTGAATTCATAGAAACGAAGTGTAGAATGGTGGTTACCAGAGGCTACAGTATGGGGAATTAGGGAGATTCTGATTAAACCACAGCAGTTCCCAACATCTTGGCACCAGAGACCTGTTACATGGAAGACAATATTTCCACAGATAGGAGTGGAGGGATGGTTTGGGGATGATTCGATGACATTACATTTATTGTGCACTTTATTTCTATTACTATTACATCAGCTCCACCTCAGATCATCAGGCACTAGATCCTGGAGGTTGGGAACCCTTGGATTAAAGGATACAAACTTGCAGCTTGCATTAATAAATATTAATAAAAAGTTAATGGAGATCTAATGTACAGCATGATGATTATAGTCAACTTATTATATACTTCAAAGTTGCCAAGAGAGTACATCTGAAATTTTCTTAGCACGAAAAAGAAACTATGATTATCTGACATGATAAAGGTGTTAGCTAAAACTTCAGCTATAAACATATTGCAATAAATAAAGGAATTAAATCAACAGCATTGTACACCTCATACTTACATAATGTTACATGTCCATTATATGTCAACTAAAAAAATAAAGATCATTCTTGCCATAGTAAATAATCCTTGGAAAAGAGAGACTGGAAGCAAGAATACCAGTTAGCCAAGTGAAACAAAAATGTCCTGATGTTAAGGTGGTAGCAGTGGGAACAAAGGCAGTTACAGGTTGGAGAAACAAAGCTGAAGAACTGATATAATGCAGAAAATGAAGTGGGTGGTAAAGAGGGAGGAGACATAATAGGTGGAACCAAGGCTTTTGGTTTGACTATCATAGTGAGGATTCACTAAGACACCAAACAGGTAATTAGGACTTAATGGCTGCCAACTTGTCAGAAATTTGTGAGGCCATGTTGGGAACATTTACACTCCAGGAACTGGCACAAAGTATATTCAGGGTTGGTTTTTATTTTCAAGTATCTGACTGAGATTTGGATGTTAGTTCTAGAGGTCCTGATAAGACATCCAAATAAAGGTGTTTGGTAGATAGCAGATTAAAGGTATGTTGGAGACAGAGATTTCAGATTCAGATCTTATGGGTAACTGAATTATTTATTTACTAACTGAATTTATTTATATATTTGAAAAGAATAGTCACAATTATTTATTTACTAACTGAATTTGTTTACATATTTGAAAAGAATAGTCATGATAACTTGTTAATAGTTTTAGTGCTTCAGAAAGATAGACTGATTTTTCCTTGGCTTTGAAACATATGAAAAAGTGAAAGTGTTAGTCATCCAGTCACTCTGAACTCATTGACTTAACCCGCCAGGCTTCTCTGTCTATGGAATTCTCCAGGCAACAATACTAGAGTGGGATGTCATTCCCTTCTCCAGGGGATCTTCCTGACCCAGGGATCAAACCTAGGTCTCCTTTGTGGGTAGATTTTTTTTTTTTTTTTTTTTTTACCATCTGATCCACTAGGGAAGCCCTATCTAGAACTAAATGTATTTATCTGTCTATAGAATATACTCAGGATGCATTTGGGCATAATTCTTTATTTTTAAAACACAGTATATTTGGAAAAAAGTAAAAAACTGTAGTTTATTTTTCATTAGTTTGTGCTTCTTCTTATTTCATTTAACAAATTCTTACCATATCAAGTAAATTTGGAATAGACTATACTAGTTATTAGCATATTATCTATCAACTCCAAATCCACCTCCCTCACCTCCCCATTTTGTGATACTGTAGCTGGACCCTATATACATTTCTCCTTTGTCAAGGTAACTCAGTATTGCTGCTGCTGCTGCTGCTAAGTCGCTTCAGTCATATCTGACTCTGTGCAACCCCATAGATGGCAGCCCACCAGGCTCCCCCCGTCCCTGGGATTCTCTAGGCAAGAACACTGGAGTGGGTTGCCATTACCTTCTCCAATGCATGAAAGTGAAAAGTGAAAGTGAAGTCACTCGGTCGTGTCCGACTCTTAGCGACCCCATGGACTGCAGCCCACCAGGCTCCTCCATCCATGGGATTTTCCAGGCAAGAGTACTGAAGTGGGGTGCCATCGCCTTTTCCAAACTCAGTGTTAGATTTTGTCAATAGAGGACACTGGGGAATACTATACGTTAGAGAACAGGAAAGGGCTTCTCTATTTTTTTTTAATTGAAATATAGTTAATTTGCAATACTGTTATTTTTGGGTGTACAGCAAAGTGAATTGGTTATATGTATATATGTTAAAGTTTTTCCATTACAAGTGATTACAAGCTATTGAATATAGTTCCTATGCTACACAGTAAACCCTTAGTGTTTATCTATTTTATATACGGTAGTGTATATTTGTTAATCCCATGCTCTTAATTGATCCCTCCTTCCTTCCCCTTTGATAACTAAATTTGTGTTTTATGTCTGTGATCCTGTTTCTGCTTTGTAAACGTGTTCATTTGTACTGGTTTTTAGAGTGCATATATGTCGTATCACGGTATTTGTCTTTGTGACTTATTTCACTTAGCGTGGTATTCTCTAAGTCCACCTGTGTCGTTGTAAATGGCATCATTTCATTCATTTTTATGGGGGTGTGATACGTACCACCTCTTCTCTATCCATTTGTCTGTCGATGGGCACTGTTCGGTTGCTTCCATGTCGTGGCTATATTAAATGATGCTGCAGTGACAACTGTGGTTCATGTATCCTTTCAAGTTAGAGTTTTCATCTTTTCCAGATGAAATTCCACCCAGGAGTGGGATTGCTGCATCATATGGTAACTCTATGTTTAGTTTCTAAAGGAACATCCTTACTGTTTTCCATAGTGGATATACAAATTTACAGCAATAGTATGGGATATTTCCCTTTTCTCCACACCCTCTCTAGCATTTATTGTAGATGTTTTTGATGATGGTTATTATGATTGGTGTGAGGTGATAATTCATTGTAGTTTTGACTTGTATTTCTCTAACAATCAGTGATGTTAAGTATCTTTTCCATGTGTCTGGGGACCATCCATATGTCTTCTTTGGAGAAAAGTCTATTTGGATCTTTTCTTTCTGTTTCTAGTATGACACTTAGCATGCATGTGGGGATAGGCATGCAGGAACCCAACGCTACTGGCCCTTCAGTGAGTTTTTCCCCTAAATTTTTGGAGAATTTCTCCAGCACCCCAGTGGTTGTGGGTTGACTCTACTCTATGCCACCCAGCAGGTAACTTCTTGTGTACCAGCTCTGGCCCACAGTGCTCAAGGGAACTCTGATGTCAACCCAGATTGTGGCTTCCAGCCAGCTCCGAGCTAGAATACCCCAGGCAGACCTTTCCTGAAAGTCTGAATATCAGTCTTGTGGCAAGGGAATGGAAGAGCTTACAATGTGGCTCCTTCTTTAGATTTTCTCTATTAGCCCTAGAGGTAGAACTTTCCCTCTAAATTTTTTGTTTGTGTAGATTTCAGAAAGTTGATTTTCTAAGGAGGTGTGCTTTGGGGGAAGGACTCATCAACAGAGGCAGTTACTGGGAAGGCTAGGAGACAACCTTTCCAGCGACCAAGGGAATAAGTCCTTTAGTCTTGAAAGTCTTGAAAAGGAATATAGAAGGCACAGAGCAGAATTGGTAATACATATATTTTTTGTGTTTCATAGACAAAAACTGTATCATCCATCTCTCTTTAGCAGGAATGACCCTGCTTTGCAGCATTGTCCATCAAAAAATTTGTAGAATTGAAGCAAAACCATATGCATGATCCTGGGATAGTGGATATAAAGAGAAGATTAAGACATGGTATCAGTTTTTAATGACATTTAGTGTCAGACTGGGAGACCAAAATATAATTTTAAAAGGAAGCAGTATAAGTGAAAAGAAAATGTAAGTAACAGTTTGATGCAACAGCAGAACAGATGCCACAAGGAATTATATTACATGATTAATCGCCAAATGAGCCACATTAAATCTTTGCTGGAACAAATAAAAATAAATTACCAAATTAATGATATAGATAATTATTGCTGCAAGAGTTTAGTTGGAGTGCAAAGTTAGGAAAACTGAGCAGTTGGAGGTAAGGTTGAAAGGCCTATAAATAAGGAATTTAAACTGTTTCTTCTAGGATCCTAGAAATGTTTGAAGGTGTTGACAGAAGTATTGTGAAGAACTTAGTGAGAAATTGGGCTGGCAGTAGTGTAGTAGCTTAAAGTAGGAGACTGGGGAATGGTAGGCCACTAATAGGCAACTTTCAAAGTCTAGACTCAGGTGACAGAGGTGAGACGGAAATGGAAGCAACTTTCTTTATTAGAACTTCCTAATTCTCTGCTCCATGTTGATTTTTCCTTCTCATCTGCCCCAGGCATTATTGTGCAACACATTTTGGTCTTTGATAATTTGCTGTAATGTACTCATCATAACAACAATAATTGAGATTTGTATATTTAGTCATATTTTACAGAGTGCTTTCAGTACTCATCTGACTCTTCCAAGAATACCATGAGGTGGGCAGGACAGGAAATTTTACCACTGTTTTTACATATGAAAAGTAAAGTCCAGTTGCTTAATATTATTACTCCTTTCTTATAACACTATAAACTTCTTCAAGCTACAAAGCTCATTTCTATCCTAGGATAGTGTCTTGAATATGAAAAGCCATCAACAGATTTTAGTGGGAAGAATAGGAACTCATACTTGAGGCACTACGATCTCATAAAATTAGGCATTATAGAATATGCTGCCAAGAGATGACTCCAAGTAATATTAAAGTTGACTTTTTTTCATTTTTTACTTCCGAATGAGCAAGGTTTAGTCTTTGGATAGATGACAGCTTCATATGTTACTGCAGGTGTAATATCACATTTGGGAAACCTTTTTTCTCATGCTATAGGAAAATATTACAGAAAATACAGATGGAATGTTCTATATAAGTATTTCTCCAAAATGAATACAGCCCTCTCCTAAGGAAAATATATCTATATTTCTATACACTCTCATCACATGAACCAAATCTCAGGGAGGTAAGGCTTATATGTAAGAGTAAAATTAACATGGGAGCATACATTAAGTAGCTCATAATTTCTGATAATCATAATAGGTGATTTTCTTAATTTAGTAAGTTACGTCCCAGGTGGTGCTAGTGGTAAAGAACCCACCTGCCAATACAGGAGACATAAGAGACATGGGTTTGATCCCTGGTTCGGGAAGAGTCCCTGGAGGACATTGCAATCCACTCCCGTATTCTTGGGTGGAGAATCCCCATGGACAGAGAAGCCTGGTAGGCTACAGTCCGTAGGATTGCAAAGAGTCAGACATGACTGAATCAAATTAGCACACATGTACTTTTTTAAAGATACCTTGAGAAGAAAACAATCAGATGGCAATTTAGTAATAACAATAGAGGCAGCATGAAAGTATGGAAACAAGCACTGGAATGAGCTTTGATGTTCTACCTTTACCAGTTATTTATTTCACAGCAGCATGAGAAAGTCAAACAGTGATGGAGTAGATGATTTTTGAATTTTCTTTAAGATATTAAATACATTTTTTTTCAGTTATTATTTAATAATATAGCTGATACTGGTGACATAACAGACAATAAGAAAGATATTTGTCCTCCTGGGTCTTTTATACTGATATTGTGTATTTGACTGATTTGTTGCATTACAGCTTGAAGTAGATAGAGTTTGTGCTTACAATAAAAGCATTATTTATTTCAGAAAAGAAAAAAGCAGAACTATGAAAATTGGCCTGAGGCTGGGAAGTATAGCGTATGTTTGAGGAAAAGTTAGCAGTGTATTTTACCTGGGTACTGGTAGAAATTTTAGAAGGTCTCAGAAACCATGTCAGAAAAGAATTTCAGTAAAGACACAACAAAATCCACTACCGAAGAGATCTTAAGGAGGAAGACAACAGAAAGTAGATTATCAGTTAGTCCTTGATGTCTTCTGAGTAAAATTCCGTGGAGTAGCAAGGCAAAGCCAGATGTAAGAAATTTACAGTGTAGGTGGGTGGTAATAAAGTATAGGCAGTGGCATATGGGTTATGTTTAAAGAAATATTTGTAGTTTAGAAACATGGGTCAAGGAAAATAGGGTGGTGAGTTATAGAATGGCAGGAACATTTTTATGTTTTTTTGAAGGGAAAATAGAAAATATCGGTAAACAAAGAAGCATATGAGAATGGATTTGGGCAATGTAACGATGTCTGGAAGCTAAGTCGGGGCAAACTTGGGTGGTTAAACTTGAGGAAAATAGAAGTGAAAAGAAGAGGAAGGTGAAGATGCAAAGAAACAAAGTATTGTTTGAACATCAACAGACTTTTCAAAATCAGGAAAAGTTTGAAATAGTTACTTTAGAGAACATGATGGGGAGATAAAAACAAGGAAACAAAAGGGAAAAAAGGAAGAAAAGTCAAGAGAATGAGAAGAAATCTACAGACAGAAAATGTTTGCAAAAGGCACATCTGAGAGAGAACTGCTTTCCAAAACATACGAGGAACTAATATATCTTAAAAATAAGCAGGCAACCAAACTTTAAGGGCCACTCCAGTGTTCTTGCCTGGAGAATCCCAGAGACGGGGGAAGCCTGGTGGGCTGCCATCTCTGGAGTTGCACAGAGTGGGACATGAGTGAAGCGACTTAGCAATAGCAGCAGCAGAGACCTTAAGAGGTACCTCACTAAATAAAACATACAGATAACAAGGATGAAAAAAATCTGTCACATAACTTGACATTGCTGCTGCTGCTAAGTGGCTTCAGTCGTGTCCCACTCTGTGCGACCCCATAGATGGCAGCCTACCAGGCTCCCCCGTCCCTGGGATTCTTCAGACAAGAACCCTGGAGTGGGTTGCCATTTCCTTCTCCAATGCAAGAAAGTGAAAAGTGAAAGTGAAGTCGCTCAGTCATGTCTGACTCTTAGCGACCCCATGGACTGCAGCCTACCAGGCTCCTCCATCCATGGGATTTTCCAGGCAAGAGTACTGGAGTGGGGTGCCATTGCCTTCTCCAAACTTGACATTAGGGAAATTCAAATTAAAACAGCAGTACAATACCATAACCCTCCTATTAGAATGGCCAAAATCCAGAACACCAGACCATCAAGTGCTGATAAGGATGTGGAGCAATAGTATCTCTCATTCAGTGCGAGTGGAAATGCAGAATGGAGCAACCATTTTGGAAGACAGTTTAGTGATTTCTCTCAAAACCACTAGTCTTACCATATAGTCTTACCACATGATCCAGTAATCACATTCTTTGGTATTTACTTAAAGAAATGGAGACCTTGTGTCGACACAAAAGCCTGCACACACATACTTATAGCAGCTTTATTTGTAATTGTCAAAACTTGGGAGCAATGAAGATGTCCTTTTAGTAGTGGAATGGATAAACAGTGGTACATCTGGATGATAAAATACTATTCAGGGTTAGGAAAAAAAAAAGATCTATCAAGCCATGTAATAACATGGAGGAAACTTAAATGTCTATTAACCAAATGATGAGAGTCAATCTGAAAAGGCTACATACTGTATCATTTCAACTACATGATATTCTGGAAAGGGCAAAACTGTGTAAAAGATTATTGATTGTGAGGGGTTATTGGGAGGGGTGGGGTAGCAGGGATAGATAAGGGTAGAGGACACTTAGGGCATCAAAAATATTCTGTATGATGCAATAATGGTGGATCCATGTCATTATAAATTTGTTCATACCCATAGAATGTATACCACCAAAAGTTATTTCCAATGTAAACTATGCGTGCATGCTCAGTCGCTTCAGTCATGTCCGACTCTTTGAGACCCTATGGACTGTAGCCTTTCATGCTCCTCTGCCCATGGAATTCTCCAGGCAATTAATACTGGAATGGATTGCTGTTCTCTTCTCCAGGGGATCTTCCTGACCCAGGGATCAAACCTGGGTTGCCTGCATTGCAGGCGAATTCCTTACCGCTGAGCCACCGGGGAAGCCCCAATGTAAACTATGGATTCTGAAAAATTATGCTGTGTCAATGTAGGCTCATGAATTGTAAAAACAAACAAACAAACAAACACCACTCTGGTGAGGGATGTTGATAATAGAGGAGGCTATGCATATGTGGGGATAGGGGGTATACCTGGACCTTCCTTTCAATGTTGCTATGAACCTAGAGCTGCTCTGAAAATAGCCTTTAAATATAGGGAAAAAATAGTAATGATTGACACTCAGTAAATGTTCTCTAATAGGCAGGAGGTTTGGAGAGTGATACCTGGGGCAAGGGACTTTTCCTATAAAGAGCCAGGTTTTAGAATTTGAAATTTAGAATTTGAAAGCCATCAACTTTGTCACAACTATTTTACTCTGCTTTGTAGCATGAAAAAGCCTTAGACAATATGTAAGCCAAAAGTTGATGTTATATTCTTGCAAAAACAGATGGCAGGTTAGATTTGACCTAAGGGAAATGGTTTGTTGATCCAGATGATGCCAGTCTATTTGGTTACCAAACTAGCATGACTTTATGGCATTCCTGAATGTACAAACAGGGATTTCCTGGTTGTAAAAACAAGAGTACACACTTAGATTTATGTATGTATATATGTAAATGTTTATATGTATGTATGCATATGTATTTTCATACACACATATACATACCAGAAGTCATCTGGAATCTCTAATTTCTTGAATTTGAATAAGATTGGCCTGTTATAGAGGCCTTCTATTCTTTTGGTTATCTCTGATCTACCAAATTCTTCCCTATGTGTTTTGCATTCCTTTCTTTACCTCTGCCCTGGGGTCAGCCTAACTGGAATTCACAACTTCTTTTCCTTCACACTGGAGCTCCAAATCCACGAATATGAAAACATTGTATGAAACACTACTCTTCTTTCACTCAAGGTCTGTGAATCTGTTCAAGTCCTTGCATCATGATTCACGTAGCAAACAATTTCAAACTTTTAACTAATTTTAGACATTTATGTTCTTACAAGGCCTTTCGGTCATCATGCCACCAAGAGCTTTTCAGATAAGTGGCCAATAGACCCAGACAGAATTGTTTTTAAACTGATTATTTTTTTCCTTTTTGTCTGTGTCTTTTCTGTTCACTCTCAGGCAAAATAAGTGAAGGAAGAAATAATTGTGTTGTAGAGAGAGAGAGTCGGGTATATTTTTCATTATTTTCATTTCTACCAACTACCATTTCCTGGAAATTCACCTTTTCATTTGAGAGGCTTAATTTGTTGTAAACTGTATCAGGCTTTATTGTTTTAAACTAGGTTCTGAATTGCTAGACATCTGATTTATGTTCCTCTGTGTGATTACCATAACTCTCTATGGTTGGTATTCTCCTTTCCATTTAAAAAAAAAAAATGACAGGAATAATTGAGGTGGATCAAGTGATGTGGTTGAAATGAAGAGCAAAAGTATATTTTTAGAAGTGAGTGAGTGGAACTTAGTATTTAGTGTCTCTGGGAGATGGGCCTGATGATATTCTAGGTTGAGATAAGAGATAATTAATAATACCCAATTCACCTTCTGCCATCTCACCATAAAAGTACTCACAAAAACCCTTAAATAGAGGCAATATTTTAACTGTAAGGGAGGTAGGAACAGTGATTAAGGCTCTTCTAAGTCTCAGGAGGGCTTTCCTTAAGAAAAATACATGTGGTTTCTGAAATGCAATAACTAAAGTGGATGACTCTTTCTTGAAAAGTCTTTAGGTGATTTTAAGCAAATCCCTATCAAACCTTGTGTTAATTTTAGTGTATGTATAAAAAAGACAGTGGTTGAATCACCATCACTTAAATGATTAGTAGTGAATACTGAATTAGAATGTCAGGCTGCTGCTGCTGCTGCTAAGTCGCTTCAGTCGTGTCCAACTCTGTCCGACCCCATAGACGGCAGCCCGCCAGGCTCCCCCATCCCTGAGATTCTCCAGGCAAGAACACTGGAATGGGTTGCCATTTCCTTCTCTAATGCTTGAAAGTGAAAAGTGAAAGTGAAGTCGCTCAGTCGTGTCCGACTCTTAGCGACCCCATGGACTTTAGTCTACCAGGCTCCTCCGTCCATGGGATTTTCCAGGCAAGAGTACTGGAGTGGGGTGCCATTGCCTTCTCCGGAATGTCAGGCTATTGGAAGGTAAAGCTTATGAGTACAGGGATTCTTTTGACTGTTTATACAGTGCTCTAGTCCCTGGCATTAAGTAGATCCTCAATACTAATTTGTTGAATGAAATAATTTAGAACATTCTCAGTTTTAAAACAATATTGAGGCAATGGGATCTATTTTGGTAGAAAAGTGAGAAAGCATTGTAAATTTCAGAGCAAGTTTAGTTTCCTGCACTGTTCCCACACCTGCCCTATCTGTTGTTCCACTGGCATTATCCTTAGATCCATATTATAGCGAAGATTTTTTCCATCTTCAGTATAAGATTTGTCTGGACTTCCCTGGTGGCTCAGACAGTAAAGCGTCTGTCTACAATGTGAGAGACCTGGGTTTGTTCCCTGGGTTGGGAAGATTCCCTGGAGAAGGAAATGGCAACCCACTCCAGTACTCTTGCCTTGAAAATCCCATGGATGGAGGAGCTTGGTGCAGGCTACTATCCATGGGGTTGCAAAGAGTCGGGCATGACTGAGTGACTTCACTTTCTTTCACTTTTCATTAAGAGATAGTATTTAAGTATTAATGTAACAAAGATGCAATCAAGGCCACTTGGTCTTTTCCAATAATTTTAGAGTTTTTTGGCAGGGGTGGGGATGGCGTTTTACCCAGTCATCTCTGGCTATAGTTGATTGCTTTGAATTCTCCCATTTTTGTCAGGTGTTGCAGCTGTTACTGCATTCCTCAAATATGAAAAAAAAAAAGTCTCCATTCTTTGATTACCCCAAAATACCAGCCACATAAAGACAGAAAGTATAACTGAATTTACTGAGTGCTTAAATGAGTAAAGGGAATGGCTATCCATTCCAGTATTCTGGCCTGGAAAATTCCATGGACTGTATAGTCCACGGGGTCACAAAGAGTCAGACACGACTGAGTGACTTTCACTGAAACTGAAACTGAATGAGTAAAACACATGTAGTAAATTTGAATAGAATATTCAGTTCAGTTCAGTTGCTCAGTCATGTCCAACTCTGCGACCCCGTGGACTGCAGCACAGACTGCAGCAACCCCATGGACTGCAGAATAGAATATTGCATCTCCCCATTTCTAAGTTATGTGGATAATGTTCTCTTTCTGTCCTCCTACATTTTCACTTATTCTCTCCTGTTTGTATCAACTTAGCTTATACTTGGCTTCCTAATTGTTCTAAACCCCTTTTTTACAACCTTTTTTCCTGGTTCCCTAGTCCTTGTCTCCAACCCTGATTTCTTACTTAAGCAGAATAGCTTTGTCTCTGCTCATCCTGGTGGTGACGTAGTTCGGTGTTTTAGGATGTGAACTCTGGGCAATGATCTCATTGCTGATCTTCCTCTGCTTTTTGTTAGCTGTCTTTCTCTGGGAAATAGTTTTAACTTTTCTGCGTCCTGGTTTAATTTCTTATATGATGTTTGCAAGGCTGGGATGAATTGATAAATGCAAAGCACTTAGAAAAGTGTGGTATGGTAGAACGCTTTCATTAAATGTTAGCTATTATTATCTTGCTTCAAGATCTCTCTTCTTAAAAGGAAAAAGAAAAGAAAAAAACAAAGTACCTTGTCAATGTGTTTCACCAAACAGAGACAGATATACCTACTACCAGTAGTCAACATTAATGTAAAATTATTTCCTCTCTGCTTAAGAAAGCAAATTGTACTTCTTTACTCTAAAACCAGAAGCCATTATTCACTCATTTTGATCAGCTGATTTTCTCTCTTCCGGAGAAACTGATCATCATATATTAATTTTTTTATGGGTGAATTGGTCTTTTAGATTTTATATTACTAAATGTTGAAGCTTGTTAAACTCACTTTCATTGTGTTTAGGCAGCTTATAGGATTTTCGTGACAACTGAGTAGAATAAGAATTTTTCTTAACAGTTTTTCTAACGGCTTAAGACACCAGTTAATACTTCATAAACAGAAATTATTTCATTCTTTCTCTCATCTAAAAAAATTGAATTATGCTGATTCTCAGAGGGGGAGAATCAATGAATGATAGGCTTTTTTAGAGATGGAGGGTAGCTTAGAGATAACACAGTAGTGTCTCTACATTTTAACATGAATATTTGGGGCCTATTAGTTAGATTATTTATGGAAAGTTTTGGGTCTCTGGGATAGAATTGGAGTAAAGCAACTCTGAATACTATTGTTCTTGTACTCTTTCTTATTAATGTTATGTAACTATAGAAAAAACAAAAAAAGGTAAACCAGTAGTGTTTACCTGTATACAGAATCAGTATAGAAAGAACAATCCTGCTTCCACATGTCTCCCAAAGTGAATGTCCAACAGTAATGTGAATTTATCACTAATCTGAATTTTTAAGTGATTCACATCACATTGGTTAAGTCTCCACTCAAAGGAAATTATCTTCCAGAATAAGATGGCCATCGTTGTATTTCCTATGCAAAATGCTCAATCTCCTTCTTGTTGAATATATTCTACTATTGTATTAATTTGCATAATAGATGTCTAGAGCATTATTTCAATATATTAACTAACTTCCTTTGTGCTAACAAAAGTCAAATCAATAACACAATCCCCCAATCTCAATGATGTTACCACTTAACTGAAAAATAATGGATGTGAACATAAGAGTGCAGATATTCAACATATAGCTCATCATTGTCAACTGAATAGAGCAGAATTTCACAACTTCCAAAATGTTCACATCAAGCCAAAGTAGACAGAGTAGTTGATTTAACTGGCTTGATCACAGCTACCTTAGAAGCAAAGTGGATATTTTATTAAAGATCTGAGAAAAAAGGTCAGAAACATAAGTTTGTAGATAAGACAGGATCTGGTAGACTGTCGTGGAATGGAAAAATAGCATAAACATAATTTTGGCAAGCAGAATTTTTGATTGGGATACCAATGTGCATATGATAGGAAAGAGTGGTTTAATTCGGAGGGTTGAGTGGTAATAAGGCTGGAACTATTTGTGGAGAAACTTAAAGACCATGCTCAGCGAAATCTGCATATAATTTTATATTTTAATGGGCTCTGCTTTTACTCTCTTTTGGCAAGACCTTCCTTCATAAACTGAAAATAACTCATGAATGAATTATAGCCAGTATCTCTTCATGTTTTAGAAGCTCCATGAATTTATAATGAATTCTATTCTTTGTATTCTCTATTTGAGTGATGAAAGGGTCAGAAGCACAATTTATAGGTTAAATGATATTAGAGAACTGTGCATTGTATGACATATTTCATTAAAGCAGAGGCTATGAGCTGGGGCTTTAACAACCAGGAATTTCACACATCTGACCAGCAATCTTGTTCATAATTACTTTTATAATTGCCAAGAATAAGAAAAAAAAACTGTGTGCATGCATTTTTTAAAGTTTTACAATTGTAGTTTCTCTTCAGAGTGGATTATAGTTGTCTGGGGATGCTATGTTGTATAAAATGTAAACATAAGGTATAATAACTAGTTTTTAGCACTTATGTAAAGTATAAAAATTTGTCTATAACTAAATGTCCTGAAAAGATATAGTAGCATTGTACTAAAATTAGAATTGAAATCCTTTTAAAGATGTATCTTTGTTAGTAGAAAAGGTTAGAAATTATCCTAAGAAAATTTATAAACCCTTGAAGTCCCTGCTTCTCATTAAAAGGTTAATTGCTACCATTTGAAAACTTGTCTTAGAATCTCCCTGTTCATAAAATTAAAATATGTGTTTCAAAGTGAAAACAATGTTACATGTAATGTGTAATTATAATATGACACCAGATGCATGTGGATAATGCAGTAAAATCCAACGGATGTATTGGTAACTGACAGTAAAGACATCTCCCAGTTGCTTTCCTAGAGCCATGATGTTGCTTGAGCCTAGTTTATTTTTTTTTTAATGTAAGTACAATTGCTTTTTATCTTTAAAAAAGTTTTATTAGAGTATAGTTCCTTTACAATATTGTGTTAATTTCTACTGTACAGCAAAGTGAATCATCTCTATGTATATACACACCCTCACTTTTGCTACTCTTCCTATTTAGGTCACAACAGAGCATTGAGTAGAGTTCCCTCTGGTATACAGTGGGTTCCCATTATCCATGGTAACTTAGTTTAATAACACAAAGTTATGGCAGAAATAAAGAACAAGGCAAGACAATGTATAATTGATACAGGACACAGATTTTAAGTGTTGTTAAGGTTTAACAGATGTAAATATTGCCTTTAAGAAGAATAGAGATTTTCCAAATTTTCTAACACTCATTTTATTCATTTTAGTCAATGGCCAAAGGGAATTTTCAGACAGGAGGATGATAAACTATGCCATCTGAAGGGCTGTTAGAAGATAAGAAAATTGCTTAATTAGCCACATAATGATAGTTTAAAATGCCAATAATTTATTTAAATATGTAATGACCTACTTGATAATGAACATTTTTCCTGCTCTTTACTTAACACTATATTATAGTTTAATTTCCTTATGATAATATATAACATTTAAAAATAATTTTGAACAGCTTCCTTTTTTAGGTATTAATATTATTATGCACGGATTTCCCAGGTGGTGCTAGTGGTAAAGAGCCTGTCTGCCAGTGCAATAGACTTTAGAGATGTAGATTTGATCACTGAGTTGGGAAGATCCCCTGGAGGCGGGCACAACAACCAACTCCATTATTCTTGCCAGGAGAATCCCATGGACAGAGGAACCTGGTGGGCTATGGTCCACAGGGTTGCAAAGTTCAGTTCAGTTCAGTTCAGTTCAGTTCAGTCGCTCAGTCCCGTCTGACTCTTTGGGACCCCATGGACTGCAGCACTCCAGGCTTCCCTGTCCATCACCAGCTCCCAGAGCTTACTCAAACTCAAACTCAAGGTCGCAAAGAGTTGGACACAACTGAAGCAATTTAACACATAATTAAGCATACTAAGTTTTCAAAACAATGGGTGGCTTGAACCTTAATATTTAAGCTGCTGCTGCTAAGTCGCCTCAGTCGTGTCCAACTGCCATAGATGGCAGCCCACCAGGCTCCCCCGTCCCTGGGATTCTCCCAGGCAAGAACACTGGAGCCGGTTGCCATTTCCTTCTCCAGTGCGTGAAAGTGAAAAGTGAAAGTGAAGTCGCTCAGTCGTGTCTGACTCCTAGCCACCCCATGGACTGCAGCCTACCAGGCTCCTCCATCCATGGGACTTTCCAGGCAAGAGTACTGGAGTGGGGTGCCATTGCCTTCTCCATGATATTTAAGGTAGGCCTACAGATTTGAAGAAATGAAAAGAACAATAATATGTAGTAAAAGGAGAGGAGTTCACCATTGTTAATGATCTTTGGAATCTTGTATAATTACTGGATGAAACAATCCCATTGATTTGTATCTCTCCCTTCTGGCTGTGTACCATTCTGTCAGAGATAAGGTGTCACCATTTACATTTTTGAATGAATTCCTATCTTGCATTCTCTCTGGGCAAAATGCATATGTTGTGGCTGAAATACAATGGAAAGGTTTGATGTTTTTATACAGAAGACCTGAGTTTGAGTCCTAACTCCATTACCTTTCTACTGTGTGATCTTGAGCAAGTCACTTAATTTCTCTGAATGAGACTCTAATTTTTCATTTGAAAACTGGAATGGTATTAATACTTTACTCACTCATAGTAAATCTATGCTTGATTATTCGAACGGTGTACCCTTTATCAAGTGCTGTGGAGTCATTAGTTCTTATATTATTTTCCCTTCCTTTTCTTCCCTCTCTCCCTGCCTCTGTGCCTCCATTCCTTCTCTCTTTCATTTTCCTTCCAATAGCTATCCATACTGGGGAAGATTCTAAAAGAAAAAAAATAGCTTGTATAGTGTTCTTAAATTGCTAGACGTTGGGTAAAACATTAAAAAGTGTTTTAACTCATATTTTCACTGTTTATGCAGATATTTAGGTGTCCTCTAACTACAGGATGACTAGATACCTCCCATAATTACCTTGGTATAAGTTGAAATCAGAGTTATTTCTTCCTAACCTTTTCTTCCAAGCTTGAACAAAAGTCATAGAAAATGATTTTTTAGAGCAGCTCATTAGCATAATAATTTCATAGGGTAGAAATATAATGATTGGGTTATTTCAAATATATTACCTCTTTCTATAAAGTAGAGCTCACTTCTTATTCTTGGGGAAGATAATAATTTTCTAGTGGATGTGGCATGAACAGGAAAGGCAGCAGGCTGACAGAAATCCACAGTTATGATTTCTGCTGTTCAGTACAAGGTCAATGGTTAATTAAGTCACCACCAGTGGAAATTTGATCATGGATGAGGTCTCTAACTTTACCTGTATTACTGGGCTCTCAGTGGATGACTCAGCTAAGTCATTATATTAACTTTGCTTCCTCCAGACGGGTACATGATTCAGAGGAAACTGGCAGGGGATTTAGGATATGAGGTTGTAATATTACCTTCTAGATACCATTTCAGAAAATGCACATTCACCTCAGAACCAGGATTTGTAAAGTTTTGTTTGTCATGCAAATTAATCACATGTTGTCATGAGTAATTTAGGTGGCAAGGATTTCATGGGTACTTTTATTATTCATTGATTCATGACATGATTCACTCATTCATCTCCACAAATAGTCAATGAGTTTTTGTTCTGAACTAAGCACTATGCTGGGCATTGGGATTAAGGAGATAAAAAGAACAGCATCAGCCTTGACATCACTCAGGTCCTGGAAGGTCCTCAATTCACAACCTGGTAAAGTGAGGCAGAGAACATATAATTGCCAAGTCTATAACTAGAATCTCAGATTGAGCCACTGCCCGGCTTGGCACTTACTATAACTATGATGCTTTTTAAGTTTTTCTGTCAATTCACAGAAGCGTCATATAGTATAATTAGGTTTCCTATATTTGTACTGCACATAAATAATGAAATTTAAACAACAGACACCAGAGAAAACGTAGGCGCATTTAGATGCAGACAGTGTAAATTAACAGCCCAAGAAAATCTTTCCTTGCTTTAGAGGAAGGGTATCTTTGTTTATGGGCTTCCCAGGTGGTGCTAGTGGTAAAGAACCCACCTACCAATGAAGAGATGTAAGAGATACATGCTGATCCCTTGGTCAGGAAGATTCCCTGGAGGAGGGCATGGCAACCCACTCCAGTGTTCTTGCCTGGAGAATCCCCATGGACAGAGGAGCCTGGCGGGCTACAGTGCAGGGGGTCCTCAAGAGCTGGACATGACTGAAGCGACTTAGCGTGCAGGCACATTTTTGTTTACATTTGTACCATTTTCTTTGTATCTTCATTCCGTGAGTCTGTCCATAAATAACCTTCTCTCTTTCCTCTAAAGTGTACTTTGTGCCACATTTTTATGCATCAGAAACAGGTATGTGAGAAGAAAAATAAACGGCACTTTTACTCAGATTAGGACTTTGGGATATCTCTTGTCCTTTGACAAAAGCTAAATACATATTCATAGCATCCTACAAACATAGTGGAAATTCCATTTCTGCCTCTAGACTACCTTCAACTAGGTCATACCAGGCAGTTAGGGATATATATTGGTTCTTATGTGCCTATGGGGAGGAATCCATTTTTGGATGTTGGGCTGGGAAACAGTTTAGGTTGTGGCTTATGTATATTTATAGTGCTTGCATTTACTCGCTTGCTGTTCCCCTGTGTGAATTGTTGTATTGGTTCATTTTGACAGTATTGAATGAGGCACAACGTTTTAACCTCTTTTCTCTTGTAATTATATAAACATGTACACTGTACATGGTGACCTGGGAATGCTGATCAGAACATCTGTTATGATAAATGGAACAGTGAATGAGAGTTGATTTTTGAATTGTAAAGTACTAGAAGTCACTCTTCTGATCTGTGGCTTTTATGCAGATGATAATGTTTGAAAATGTTGCTGAAACCTGTCATTCTTTAACTTACCAGAGATAGAAAGAGAGTTTGCTTTGTATTATTCTCACATGGCTGCTGCCCGGCTAGGGAAGTATTTGTCTTTCTTGGAATCAATTAAGTTAACCTTTATAGCAACTTACATAGCAGTTTAAGCATTCTAGAGCCTGCAGGAAAGTGCTACCTTAAAGTAACCAATAATATCGGGATAACCTCAAGATATTCTTGGCAGAGGTCCTTCAGGGTACAGTCCACATCACTTCCATATGTCCTTGGTTAATTTTGGACTAAGAAGCCAAGAGCCATGGGATAAAAATTAATAAAATGAATATTACTCTCATTATCCTTCTCCTAAAATGAACAGTCAAAGAAAACTCTAGATTCAGTGGCAGATAAAGAGCTTACCTTACATGAGAACCTCTGCCCATTCTTTTGACACCTTACAAACCTTCACTACGTTGTGATAGCCAGTCTCAGGAGAATTATCAGTTATCTTTCCCATTATCATCTTGGCTACAACTAGAAGACTTTTTTTAAAGTTACTTTTCCTGTATTTGTTTTTCACTGATTTTTAAATATATTTTTTTCCCATTTAGTTTACAGTTGTCCTCTCATTTAAAAAGGAACAATTTTGATTTTGAATTTGCTTAGCACATTTGAGGCTGGGGAGAAAATTTCAACTGAGTCACTATTCAAAAACATATTGGAAAGTGCTGTTCTGAGGGAGGCAGGTGGTGGTGGTGGTTTAGTTGCTAAATTGTGTCTGACTCTTGTGACCCCCTGAACTGTAGCCCACCAGACTTCTCTGTCCATGGAATTTTCCGGGCAAGAATACAGAAGTGGGTTGCCATTTCCTTCTCCAGGGGATCTTCCAGACCCAGGCATTAAACCCATGTCTCCTGCATTGCCAGAGAAATTCTTTACACTGAGCCACTAGGGAAGTCTGGCAGGTGCAGTGGATGCAGCATTTCCAGTGCCTGGTCAGAATCATCTTTCTAAAAACAGGGCATTTTCAGGCTTAGTTTTCAAGGTCATTGTTCGGTAGAAATAAAATGGTTCATCTCTATAGTGAAGGGCTAAGTTTGCTAAATTTATATTTGGATAATTTCCTATGATTGGAAATGTTCTCCCTTTAGCTTGGGTTCCATCCAGTCCTAAGAATCCAAAATTGTGTAATCTTATGTCCTAAATTACTCCATCCTCAAAAATAATTTCTTCTATAAAGGTATCTCAGATATATAAAAATTTTTTTTATTTCAAGAAGTCTAGGAAATGGTCATTATCTATATTCCTATTATTCATAGATATTCTCCATGAATATTTTGGTATATATCCTTCCAGGCTTATATCTATGTATTTTTATCTTTATTTATCTGTTCAGTTCAGTTCAGTCACTCAGTCATGTCTGACTCTTTGCAACCTCATGGACTGCATCACACCAGGCTTCCCTGGTTCTCACCAACTCCTGGAACTTGCTCAAATTCATGTCCATCAAGTCAGTGATATCATCCAACCATGTCATCCTCTGTCTTTCCCTTCTCCTCCTGCCTTCAGTCTTTTCCAGCATCAGGGTCTTATCCAGTGAGCAGTTCTTTGCATCAGGTGGCCAGAGTATTAGAGCTTCAGCTTCAGCATCAGTCCTATCTCTGCTTTTTAATATTCTGTCTAGGTTGATCACGGCTTTTTACCCAAGAATCAAGTGCCTTATAATTTCATGGCTGCAGTCACCATCCACAGTGATTTTGGAGCCCGAGAAAATAAAGTCTGTCACTGTTGCCATCGTTTCCCCATCTATTTTCCATGAAGTAATGGGACCGGATGGAGAAGGCAATGGCACCCCGCTCCAGTACTCTTGCCTGGAAAATCTCATGGATGGAGGAGCCTGGTAGGCTGCAGTCCATGGGGTCGCTAAGAGTCGGATACGACTGAGCGACTTCACTTTCCCTTTTCACTTTCCTGCATTGGAGAAGGAAATGGCAACCCACTCCAGTACTCTTGCCTGGAAAATCCCATGGACGGAGGAGCCTGGTAGGCTGCAGTCCATGGGGTCCCTAAGAGTCAGGCACAACTGAGTGACTTCACTTTCACTTCTCCCTTTCATGCATTGGAGAAGGAAATGGCAACCCACTCCAGTGTTCTTGCCTTGAGATTCCCGGGGACGGGGGAGCCTGATTGGCTGCCGTCTATGGGGTCGCACAGAGTCGGACACGACTAAAGCGACTTGGCAGCAGCAGCAGCAGCAGCAGCAGCAGCAGCAATGGGACCGGATGCCATGATCTTTGTTTTTTGAATGTTGAGTTTTAAGTCAGCTTTTTCATTCCCCTCTTTCACTTTCA
Source organism: Capricornis sumatraensis (assembly GCF_032405125.1). NCBI lineage: Eukaryota > Metazoa > Chordata > Mammalia > Artiodactyla > Bovidae > Capricornis > Capricornis sumatraensis. The sequence goes on along the minus strand of NC_091081.1, from coordinate 36,009,997 downwards.
TCAAGAGGCTCTTTAGCTCCTCTTTGCTTTCTGTCATAAAAGTGGTGTCATCTGCATATCTGAGGTTATTTATATATTCTCCCAGCAATCTTGATTCCAGCTTGTGCTTTATCCAGCCCAGCATTTCACATGATGTACTCTGCATATACGTTAAATAAGCAGGGTGACAATATACAGCCTTGAGGTACTTTTTTCCTAATTTGAAACCAGTCTGTTGTTCCATATCCGGTTCTATCTGTAGCTTCTTGACCTGCATACACGTTTCTTAGGGGGCAAAGGCTTTGGCATAGTCAATAAAGTAGATGTTTTCTGGGAACTCTCTTGCTTTTTCGATGATCCTACAGATGTTGGCAGTTTGATCTCTGGTTCCTCTGCCTTTTCTAAATCTAGCTTGGACATCTGAAAGTTCTCAGTTCCCATACTGTTGAAGCCTAGCTTGGAGAATTTTGAGCATTACTTTGCTAGCATGTGAGATGAGTACAATTGTGTGTTAGTTTGAACATTCTTTGGCATTTCCTTTCTTTGGGATTGGAATGAAAACAGCTTTTTCAGTCCTGTGGCCATTACTGAGTTTTCCAAATTTGCTGACATATTGAGTGTGGCACTTTCACAGCATCATCTTTTAGGATTTGCAATAGCTCAACTGGAATCCCATCACCTCCACTTGCTTTGTTTGTAGTGATGCTTCCTAAAGCCCATTTGACTTCATGCTCTAGTTGAGTGATCACACCATCGTGGTTATTTGGGTCATTAGGGTTTTTTTTGTAGTTCTTCTGCGTGTATTCTTGCCACCCCTTCTTGATATTGTCTGCTTCTGTTAGGTCCATACCGTGCCCATCTTTTGATGAAATGTTCCCTCGTATCTCTAATTTTCTTAAAGACATCTCTAGTCTTTCCCATTCTATTGTTTTCCTTTATTTCTTTGCATTGATTGCTGAAGAAGGCTTTCTTATCTCTCTTTGCTATTCTTTGGAACTCTCATTCAAATGGGTATATCTTTCCTTTTCTCCTTTGCCTTTTGCTTTTCTTCTTTTCTCAGCTGTTTGTAAGGCCTCCTCAGACAACCATTTTGCCTTTTTGCATTTCTTTTTCATCACAATAGTTTTGCTCACCATCTCCTATACAATGTTATGAAACTCTGTCCATAGTTCTTGAGGCACTCCGTCTACCAGATCTAATCCCTTGAATCTATTTGTCACTTCCAGTTTATAATCATAAGGGATTTGATTTATGTCATACTTGAATGATCTAGTGGTTTTCCTTTCTTCAGTTTAAATCTAAATTTTGCAGTAAAGAGTTGATGATTTGAGCCACAGTCAGCTCCCGGTCTTGTTTTTGCTGACTGTGTAGAGCTTTTCCATCTTCAACTGCAAAGAATATAGTCAATCTGATTTCAGTATTGACCATCTGGTGGTTGTCCATGTGTAGAGTCATCTCTTGTGTTGTTGGAAGAGGGTGTTTGCTATGACCAGTGTGTTCTCTTAGCAAAACTCTGTTAGCCTTTGCCCTGATTCATTTTGTACCCCAAAACCAAACTTGCCTGTTATTCCAGGTAACCCTTAACTTCCTACTTTTGAATTCTAGCCCCCTATAATGAAAGGACATCTATTTTTGGTGTTAATTCTAGAAGGTCTTGTATGTCTTCATAGAACCGTTCAACTTCAGCTTCTTTGGCATTAGTGGTTGGGGGATAGACTTGGATTATTGTGACGTTGAATGGTTTGCCTTGGAAATAAATAGGGATCTGTAGATAAATATTTAGACATAAATCTAGATGGGTTCTCAGGTGGCACTAGTGGTAAAGAACCCACCTGCCCAATTTAGGAGCTGCAGGAGACCGGGTTGGATCCCTGGGTCAGGAAGATCCCCTGGCAAATGGACTTGCAAGCTACTCCAGTATTCTTGCCTGGTGAATTCCATTTATAGAGGAGCCTGGTGGGCTATAGTTTATTGGGGCACAAACAGTTGGACATGACTAAAGTGACTAACACTTAACACTTATTGATAGCATAGCTAAGTTTTATTGAGAATCATTGTTGTAAGAGTTTTTATATATCCTTTCACTTAATTTTCTCTGCAATCCTATGTACTTGATAAAGCCAATAAGATAACATTTTTTCCAGTGGGCTAAACTGAGCTATGAATCCAAGCAGGCTGACACTAGAGATGTTATTTTGAACTATTACATAATATTGCTTCTTAAAAACTTGCTGATTTTGTACTTGCTATTGCATTAGCAATGTATCCTGAATGTTTTCCCATGTTAGTAAATATACATCTACCCAAGAATGTTAATAATTGCACACTATTCCATTGGTGGTTTACAGTACTATATAGAACCACTCTGCTGGTGATGTACATTTAGATTGCTTTCAGTTTATTTCCTTATTAAAAATGATACTGCTATGAACTTCTTTGAACATGCATGATTTCTAGTATAATTTGTCTAACTCTTAAATATCTTTGCAGTTTGCCTTTCTGCTGATAAAATTTGCCCTACAGAATTATCTGATCAAAGATTATTCCTTGATTCTGCAGGTCAATAAAATTACATTAGTGAAGGAATTTTTTATTGAGCATGTACTATGTGACAGGCACCCAGCTAAGAGCTGAGGATTCAACTATAGCAATTGCTTGAGTTTGTAGGCTAGTTATTCCCACTAACTTAAGAATTTTAGACACACTTTTAAAAAGCTTTACTTGATCGTTTCCCAGGGTATGTTCAGGAGTTGTAACAGTTTTCAGTGAAACTTTTTTGCCCATGTGTGTGTTTGTGAGTGTGTGTGTTTATGTTTTGACTGACTCTCCATTCTGAACACCCAAAACAGAATAATCTACAGCTGGGTCATTTCATTTGACCATAAGACACATCGTTTAGGCTATATTTACATGGAGTCAGTGTAAACATTTTTGTCAGTGACATATTGCTTTATTTCACAGTGTCAGGTCACCTTGTTTTCTCCTCTACTTTGCCTCTAGATTAAGGACCTGGTTAACTTTTCTTCAGATCCTGCCTTTGTATACGCCTTTGTGGGCATGGATCGGTTTTGGATGCATATTCACATATGTGAGCATTGTTTCTATATCAGATCTCTACTGGCTTAATCACATTATCTGCAATTAAAATTTCCACAGTGATTTCTCAAGTTAGATGTTTGGAAAAAGAAACTTACTAACTTTAATACTCTATTTACATATTTACGTTTTCCTTGACGTGCAGTTGTCTGCAATATTTTCTTTCTACATCTGTTTTGAATTCTTTCAGTTTTTAAATTTGTCAGGAAATTAAATCCATTACTAAATATTGAAACTAGTTCTGAAAAGTTATGATTTTTATATAATTTCCATATAATTTCCAATTAGCCTTAGAGATACAAACTTCTATTCCACAGGCTCTCCTAATTATAAAAAATAATTCATAAGACTAATTTATAAATGGCTTTAGCAAATAAGAGAGGCTTTATAGGTTATATTAAGAGAATCACAGGGAAAGGGACACAGTCTGATCCCCATGATTCTTGTAGTTGCCTGGGAAAAGGAAAATAAGTGTTGTGCATTTGTTCAATTTCTTTAATATTTCTTTTATATTGTATTGATATACATACTGCATTAGTACTTGCAATACTCATATTCTCTCCTCACATTAGTGGTTTATTGTTCAAACATATATTAAACACACATGTATGCCTAGCACAGTTAAGTCCAATGAGTCAAAAATGAATGAGTTCCATACATATTGAACCATATACAGGAACAGAAGGTTATGACTATAAATCTAACTGAGGGAGTTTGTGGAGAGGTAGGCTTTACAACAGAGATGATGAGGTTTTATTAACGGTTACATGAATCCTAAAATTTTTAATAATCTCCAAAGATTTTATATCAGACTAATACTATAGCTTTTAAAAGAGAAACAAAATATTTTTAAGGATTTAAGAAACCTTGCCCCCAAATGTGTAAACAATTCCTTTCTTTATTATTTGTTAATCCTCTCAATTAAAAGCAAATAATAAATGCAAAAATACACAGCTCATACATAATAGTTGATAGTCCAGCTAATAGCATAAAGAAGATTTTTTTAGGAAACTATGCACAATAAATATGTAGAGGAGAATGGAGGGATTTTCTTAATGTTATCGTCCAGATAAATAATGTAAACTATTTTGCATGTACTATAAAATTACATATTTAGGCTGCTTCATGGGTTATATTATTATTATTAAATTGATTTATTTTTAAAAATAATTTGCTAGCCACTTAAGGAAATTTATTTTAATACCTCTAACTTAGCCTTATAACATTCAAATGCTCTTTGTAAACTCAAAACATACTTATATCTATATTTTTATTGACTGGATTCAGTAATATTTTGATGCAGAATTTCTCAAATCAATTTTTTTTTTTCACAAATGAAAGTGAGGCTAGTATGTAACCAGTCCTTAACTTCTGACAGAATCAGTATTGCTCCTCAATTTACTGAGCAATTCTTAAGCAATCGTAGAATCAGGAAAGTTTTCTGAACCTCTGATCTTCAAGATCATTTCACCCAACCCTTCATTTTGCAGAGAAGCAAACATTTGTTTAGACAGTGAATGGGGTTTGCTCATTCAATCATTTTTGCCTTTTCTTATAGCTGACCTATTTCTTAAGAATCAATATAATTAAGTGTGTGCTTTTGGCCCTCAAATCATTGGTGTTATTTATACTGTTTATGTGGTGATTATTCACGTGGCTGCCTTCCCTGTTATCTCAGTTTGATCTGCTCTATTTATATCTCGATATTATTCCAGCATCTGCCTTCCCAATCAGTGTGTATTCCTTCTCAGTCCTAAATTGCTAACATTTAAGTAGCCATTTCCCAATTTTCCTCTCAGTATGTAGTACATCTACTTTAAAATTAATATTATTTGAATGTGTAACTCTGTGATCCTCCCTACCATTTTAAGGATCCATTTGTAGAAAGAAAAAAAAATCAACACCTATTTTCTATACACTAGCAAAAATTATGTTGGAAACAGTAGGAGGTTTGTAAAGTTAAAAGCATATTTATTTTTAAAATAAGCAAGCACATTTACATGCCTGAGCATAACCAATCTCTGTCCAATGGAACTATAATGTCATTTCCTTCAATGTGATTTCAGTTTTTATGAGCCATCTAACTCATGTTCTTTATTCTTATCAGCAGCTTCCTTTCCCCAAATGACCCCTACCAATTTGAGTTGTATTGATTATGATAGATGTGGAAGAGATATGCAAGATTAACTTTCATAGCTTCTATATTTAAAGAACTACAGAGTACTAAAACTGCAGAAAAGTACAGGACACTTTAAAGAAAAAATTTTCACTGGTCACATGTCTGTATATTTTTTGTTTACTTGAAATATTAACAAAGGTGTGAACTTGTATGCCTAGATGAAATTACACTAGTAACAGTACAATTCACAACATTATTGTCACTAGAAAAAAAGGTCTCAAAATTCTGAAGCCAGTCCTTTAACTAAATTAGAAATACCCATTGCTTCATGGCTCAAGGGAGTCAAAAACAAGAGAGGAGTGTCACTCCGTGTGAGGGAAGAGATGAATCACTGTTCCTCCTCTTGGAAAATTCATATATTATACCATATGCTTTCCACACAGTCCTTTTCTGGGAGCTTTGACCTACTTGTTAATTTTTCCATGGCATGTCAGTCATTCAAGACCATGTATGCATGTGTTCTGATTGCATACACTTAAGCAACCTGGGTGGTATCTATCAACTTCACACAAAATCAGTTTCAGAGTGTTATAGTCATATTTCATACGGGTGTGAAAAACTCTAAGAATCTGTCTTAGAAAACTAAAAGTGTTTATCATTCAGAAAAAGGAAAGCTGCTGTGAAAACTACCAGAAATTGAAGATGAAGAGTGGCAACCTCACCCAGCAGGAAGCAGTACAGCATAGTGATTAAAAGCTGGAGCCTAGATTAAGGTCTTCTGTGACTGAATCCAGTATCCATCACTTTCAGACCAGGCAACTGACCTTAGGCAAGATTCTTAAGATGCTGGACCTGCTCCAAGGTCTTGCTAAAGTAGAGGACATTAGACGCAGTAAAGTAAGTCATTTGGCCTAAAAAAGTAAAATACCTTGTGAGGCAATGGATCATAAAACAGAAGGAATTCTTAGGCTTACCAATATGAAAGACAAATATCAAAGTTATATTCAGAATTAAAATATGACATATTAGAGCAGTGGTAATACACTGAAGACAGAAAATGTGATTCAGCTACATTTCTTGATGTCATTCTATTTATGTTTGAAAATTATTTATTATGATGCCTGATATAAAATATACTCTTAATGAATGTTGACTATTAGAAGCTTTCATCCTTCAGAGTAGCATGGGTTTACCATGTTTCATACTGATTAACTTTCTTTCTTTTTTAATTTAAGTATAGTTGATTTACAATATTATATTAGTGTCAGATATACAACATAGTAATTCAACATTTTTATAGGTTATACTATTTTCAGGGTTATTACTATATAATATCTATGTATCTTTGTGCTCTGCAGTATATCCCTGTTGTTTATTTATTTAGCATGTTAGTTTGTGTCCCTATCCAAGCAGTCCATCCTAAAGGAAATCAGTCCTAGGTGTTCATTGGAAGGACTGGTGTTGATGCTGAAACTCCAATATTTTGGCCACCTGATGCAAAGAGCTGACTCATTTGAAAAGACCCTGATGTTGGGAAAGATTGAAGGCAGGAGGAAAAGGGGACGACAGAGGATGAGATGGTTAGATGGCATCACCAACTCAATGGACATGAGTTTGGGTAAACTCTAGGAGTTGGTGATGGACAGGGAGACCTGGCATGCTGCGGTTCATGGGGCCCCAAAGAGTCGGACTGAACTGAATCCCATATACTAGTCTTGCTCCTCCTCCCTTCCCTCTTCCCACTGATAACCACTATTTTGTTTTCTATACCTGTGAGTCTGTTTCTGTTTTGTTATATACATTCATTGTTTTCCTTTTTAGATTCTATGTATTATTGATAATATAGAGTATTTGTCTTTCTCTGTCTGAATTATTTTACTAAGCATAGTATTACCCAGATTCACCCATGTTGTTGCAAATGGAAGAATTTTATTGTTTTTCATTGTGTGTTTATCTAAATACAGAGAGAGATTATTTAATTTATTTTTAATCAGAGGATAATTGCTTGATAATGTTGTATTGGTATCTGCCATTCAGTTAAGTTCAGTCGCTCAGTCGTGTCAGTCAGTGATTCTTTGCAACCCCATGGATTGCAGCATGCCAGGCCTCCTGTCCATCACAAACTCCCCAAGTTTATTCAAACTCATGTCCATTGAGTCAGTGATGTCTTCCAACCATTTCATCTCTGTCATCCCCTTCTCCTGCCACCTTCAATCTTTTCCAGCATCAGGGTCTTTTCAAATGAGTCAGTTCTTCATATCAGGTGGCCAAAGTATTGGCAGTTTAAGCTTCAACATCAGTCCTTCCAATGAACACTCGGGACTGATTTCCTTTAGGATGGACTGGTTGGATCCAAGGGACTCTCAAGAATCTTCTCCAACACCACAGTTTAAAAGCATCAATTCTTCATGTGATCATCTTCCAGAATTTGAAAACAGATACCAGCTTCTTACTGTGTTTCCTTCTAGCCAGGTTAAAACTTAAATATTTTAATTGTCTGTCATATGACTATTCTGATCGATTTCGTCTAGTCAAGACTATTTTTTCCACTGGTCACATATGGATGTGAGAGTTGGACTGTGAAGAAAGAGATGAGTGCTGAAGAATTGATGCTTTTGAACTATAGTGTTGGAGAAGACTCTTGAGAGTCTCTTGGACTGCAAGGAGATCCAACCAGTCCATTCTAAAGGAGATCAGTCCTGGGTGTTCATTGGAAGGACTGATGCTAAAGCTGAAACTCTGATACTTTTGCCACCTCATGTGAAGAGCTGACTCATTGGAAAAGACCCTGATACTGGGAGGGATTGGGGGCAGGAGAAGGGGATGACAGAGGATGAGATGGCTGGATGACATCACCAACTCGATGGAGATGAATTTGAGTAAACTCCGGGAATTGGTGATGGACAGGGAGGCCTGGTGTGCTGCGATTCTTGGGGTTGCAAAAAGTTGGACACGACTGAGTGACTGCACTGAATTCGGCATTTTCTGATGAGTTTAGCCAGCAGGGCATTAAAAATTAAACTTCCTTTTTGATGGAGAATATATTTTTTAGTCTGCACCACCTCTTATTGTCTCTCCAGTGTAGGCATTTAACTTTGAAGCCCCAGACAAAAGGGCACTGGGGCTCAGAGGGAAGGCTGTTCTAGTGACTGCATTTGGCTCTGGGATGGTTTTGTGTCTTCCAAACTTTGGGTGTTGAGAAGTTGGTGTAGTGGTGATATAGATGCTCATCATTCTCTCTAGAACTTTGGATAGATGAGGTCTGGGGCATGCAGGACAGGATCCATCTAACTTTGAAGTAATGCCACTTCCAGTGGCAGATTCCCTAAGCTGCAGGTACTCAGGAATCAATTCAACCAGTACCCACAGAAGACTCTTAAGGACCATTCTTACTAAAGCTGTTGAACAGGAATCTGGGTTTTATTCCCCAGACCACCCTCTTCTTGGACCTGCTACTTCTGTAACTTAGATGAGGCCAACATTTTCTTAGTAAAAATTCTAGAAACTGGCATATCTTCTAAGAGGATAACAAATGATGTGTCATTCACAACATCAATTCCTTTATTAAAATGAATGAGTGTAAGACACTGATTGTACCTACTTTAAGACAGGATCTTTTTTAACTGTTATAGAAGTTAGCTGTGACGTTGGCTGGCACATCTATCACAGGTTTATGAGTCATACAATCCTCAGTAGTGGTTAAAATTGACCTAAATGAGAAAAAGTTTGGATCAGCTTCAGCAGTTGACTAATATAAATCTTTCATTTCAAGTCTTGAGTAATGTTGTTCTTTTGTGAGTCATAGTCTGTGATGGAGAAAGCTGCAGTATTGTGAGTTCTGTACAAATGAGGGATTCCTTACCATTTGGTCTTGTATATCTGCTAAACAAAGTGGGGCAACTATGGAAAACTTTTCCAACTACTTATGAAAAAGAAGTCTATTCTATTCTATTCTGTTTCTTTTTTTACCTAACAGGCCACTTATAAAATGAAGAAAACTATTAACTTTTAGTATAAGCTTGGAGAAAGAATCACAGGCATATTGTTTGAGGTAGGTAAGGTGGTCTGGTATTCCCATCATTTTAAGAATTTTCCACAGTTTGTGATTCACACAGTCAAAGGATTTGGCGTAGTCAATAAAGCAGAAGTAGATGTATTTCTGGAACTCTCTTGCCTTTTCTATGATCCAGTGAATGTTGAAATTTGAGCTCTGGTTCCTCTGCCTTTTTGAAATCCAGCTTGAACATCTGGAACTTCTCAGTTCATGCACTGTTGAAGCTTAGCTTGGAGAATTTTGAGCATTACTTTGCTAGCATGTGAGAAGAGTGCAATTGTGCGGTAGTTTGAACATTCTTTGGCATTGTTTTTCTTTGGAATTAGAATGAAAATGACCTTCTCCAGTCCTATGGCCACTGCTGAGTTTTCCAAATTTGCTGGCATATTGAGTGCAGCACTTTCACAGCATTATCATTTAGGATTTGAAATAGTTCAACTGGAATCCCATCACCTCTACTTGCTTTGTTTGTAGTGATGCTTCCTACAGTCCACTTGACTTCACATTCCAGAATGTCTGGCTCTCATTGAGTGATCACACCATCATGGTTATCTGGGTCATGAAGATCTTTTTTGTATAGTTCTATGTATTCTTGCCACCTCTTCTTAATATCATCTGCTTCTGTTAGATCTATAGTTTCTCTCTTTTATTGAGCCCATCTTTGCATGAAATGTTCCGTTGGTATCTCTAATTTTCTTGAAGGGATCTCTAGTCTTTCCCATTCTATTGTTTTCCTGTATTTCTTTGCATTGATCACTGAGGAATGCTTTCTTATCTCTCCTTGCTATTCTTTGGAATTCTGCATTCAAATGTATTTATCTTTCCTTTTCTCCTTTGCCTTTTATTTCTCTACTTTTCTCAACTATTTTTATAAGGCCTTCTCAGACAACCATTTTGCCTTTTTTGCATTTCTTTTTCTTGGGAATGGTCTTGATCACTGCCTCCTGTTCAATGTCATGAACCTCTATCCATAGTTCTTTAGGCACTTGTCTATCAGATCTAATCTTTTGAATCTATTTCTCACTTCTACTGTATAATCATAAGGGATTTGATTTAGGTCATATATGAATGGTCTAGCGGTTTTCCCTACTTTTTTAAAATTTAAACTGAATTTGTCAATAAGGAGTTCACCATCTGAGGCACAGTCAGCTCCCAGTCTTGTTTTTGCTGACTAGCTACAACTTCTCCATCTTTGACTACAAAGAATATAATCATTCTGACTTTGGTATTGACCGTCTGGTGATTGTCCATGTGTAGAGTCTTCTCTTGTGTTGTTGAAATTGGCAAAACTCTGTTGTTGTTCTATTGGCAAAACTCTGTTAGCCTTTGCCTGCTTTATTTTGTACTCCAAGTCCAAACTTACCTGTTACTCCAGGTATCTCTTGACTTCCTACTTTTGCATTCCAGTCCCCTGTGATGGAAAGGACATCTTTTTTTGGTGTTAATTCTAGAAGGTTTTGTAGGTCATCATAGAACCTTTCAACATCAGCTTCTGTGGCATTAGTGTTTGGGGCATAGACTTGTAAGAATGTTTTGCCTTGGAAATGAACAGAGATCATTCTGTCATTTTTGAGATTACATGCAAGAACTGCATTTTGGATTCTTTCATTGACTATGAGGGTTACTCAATTTCTTCTAAGGGATTCTTGCCCTAACTAGTAGGTATAATGGTGATATGAGTTAAATTCACCCATTTCGTTCCATTTTAGTTCACTGATTCCTAAAAAGTTGATGTTCATTCTTGCCATTTCCTGTTTGACCACGTCCAATTTACCTTGATTCATGGACCTAACATTCCAGGTTCTTATGCAATATTTTTCTTTACAGCATCGGACTTTACTTCCATCACCAGTCACATCCATAACTGGGCATTGTTTTCCCTTTGGCTCCATCTATTCATTTTTTCTGGAATTATTTCTCCATTCGTCTTCAGTAGCATATTGGGCACCTACCAACCTGAGGAGTTCATCTTTCAGTGTCCACTCTTTTTGCCTTTTCATACTGTTCATGGGATTCTCAAGGAAAGAATACTGAAGTGGTTTGCCTTCTCCAGTGGACCATGTTTTGTCAGAACTCTCCATCATGACCCATCCGTCTTGGGTGGCCCTACAGAGCATGGCTCATAGTTTCATTAAGTTAGACAACAGCATGATCCATATAACCAGTTTGGCTAGTTTTCTGTGACTGTAGTTTCCCTAGTGTCTCAGCAGTAAAGAGTCTGCCTGCCATGCAGGTTCGATCCCTGGGTCAGGAAGATCCTCTGAGAAGGGAGTGGAAACCCACTTGACTATTCTTGCATGGAAAATTCCTTGGACAGATGAGCCTGGCAGGCTACTGTGCATGGGGTCGCAAAAATTGGACACAACTGAACGACTAACACACATACTGTTTGATGCTGAGGTTATTTGAGATGTGATAGCCTTTCCTAACGGAGAAGGCAATGGCAACCACTCCAGTACTCTTGCCTGGAAAATCCCATGGATGGAGGAGCCCGGTAGGCTGCAGTCCATGGGGTCGCTAAGAGTCAGACACAACTGAATGACTTCACTTTCACTTTTCTCTTTCATGTATTGGAGAAGGAAATGGCAACCCACTCCAGTGTTCTTGCCTGGAGAATCCCAGGGACGAGGGAGCCTGGTGGGCTGCCGTCTATGGGGTCTCACAGAGTTGGACATGACTGAAGTGACTTAGCAGCAGCAACAGCAGCCTTTCCTAAATTAATACAAGCAAACAAAATAATTAAACCAAACAAAAACAAAACCATGAGAATGATTATCTTAGTTTTTTTTTTTTTTTTTAATTTTCAGAAAACCAACCATAAGTATAAGAAAACAGTGGGAAAAAAAGGAATAGGGAATTTGATTGTGATAAAATAGTGGTCTCTAGGTTCATGAAACTGTGTGAATCTTGGTACAAGTCTGTGGAAAGCACTTAATTACAGGTTACTAAGATGCTGCTTCAGGATCTTACAGTCCTTCTATGTTCTTTATTACCCTGGAATGTATTTTATTCACCAAATACTTTTCTGTGAACTCCTTAGGGTAGCAATTCTGGCTTCATTACCACATGGTTGTGAAATGCTGCCTATAATTCTGATACTTCATAATAAAAAGAATAAGTCCAGGACCAAACACCTTTTACAGCAGGTGCATAGCACAAGGTGGATATTATTTTGCATGATAAGAGAGAAGGCCCTGTTCAGATCATGTGAAAAATTACCCTTTTGTATGTCTAGGAACAGATGGAGAAAATATTTCACCTTTCAATTTCTTGTTAGCAAGTTTTAAGATCAAAGATATACTTTTAGAATAAAAATAACTTATTTCTTCCACAGAGAATCAAATCTGTAAACTTCTGTTTTCTACTTCATAAAGTAAATAAATAAAATATTTAATTTCTCAATTTGTTGCTCAACTCTGCATCAGCCTTGTGGTTGAGTAAGTAAGGTTTCTTTTATCCAAGGCCTAGCCTACTTCTCATGCTTTGAATTTGAAAAATAACAAATACATAACAAATTTGAAAAATAACAAATACATAAATATCTTGAAATTTCGTACTATCTCTGGTTATTCTTCTGTTTTGTGCTACCCCTTAATATTATAGCTTCATTTAAAAATGTATTTTATCCACTTAAAAAAAATTATAACATTAACACAGGTTTATTGATAACTATTTAAAATGTATACAAAGAAGAAAATTAATCAAATGTCTATCATTTAAAATAAACCAGTTAATACTCTAAGTGTAAGTGCAAATTGTAATTTTTTAATATAAATTTATTTATTTTAATTGAAGATTAATTACTTTACAATATTGTATTGGTTTTGCCATACATCGACATGAATCCACCACGGGTGTACACGTGTTCCCCATCCTGAACCCCCCTCCCACCTCCCTCCCCATACCATCCCTCTGGGTCATCCTAGTGCACCAGCCCCAAGCATCCTGTATCATGCATCGAACCTGGACTGGTGATTTGTTTCACATATGATATTATACATGTTTCAATGCCATTCTCCCAAATCATCCCACCCTCGCCTTCCCCCACAGAGTCCAAAAGACTGTTCTATACATCTGTGTCTCTTTTGCTGTCTCAAATACAGGATTATCATTACCATCTTTCTAAATTCTATATGTATGTGTTAGTATATTGTATTGGTGTTTTTCTTTCTGGCTTACTTCGCTCCATATAATAGGCTCCAGTTTCATCCACCTCATTAGAATTGATTCAACTGTATTCTTTTTAATGGCTGAGTAATACTCCATTGTGTATATGTACCACAGCTTTCTTATCCATTCATCTGCTGATGGACATCTAGGTTGCTTCCATGTCCTGGCTATTATAAACAGTGCTGCAATGAACATTGGGGTACATGTGTCTGTTTCAATTCTGGTTTCCTTGGTGTGTATGTCCAGCAGTGGGATTTTTGGGTCATATGGCAGTTCTATTTCCAGTTTTTTAAGGAATCTTCATTCTTATAAAACATTTTTGTCATCGGATACCTTCTATAGAGTAAAATGGCCAAATGCACAGTATTTTATTAATTATATGTACTGTATTTATGGAAACAATTAGCTCCCATTGGATATTTAGAATGCTTCTAATATTATTCTTATGAACAAATTGAGTACCCTTGCTGCTAAACCCCCTATATTTTCCTTAAGGTTGTATCCTATTAGTAGAATTAGCAAATTCAAGTGGGTATTTTAAAGCTTGATAAACTAAAAAATAGTTTTCAAGAAAGTTTGTAACAGTTTAGCTTTCTTTTGACTGTACTTTTTAATTCAGTTCAGTTCAGTTCAGTCGCTCAGTCGTGTTCGACTCTTTGTGACCCCATGAATCGCAGCACGCCAAGCCTCCCTGTCCATCACCAATTCCCGGAGTTCACTCAGACTCACATCCATCGAGTTGGTGATGCCATCCAGCCATCTCATCCTCTGTCATCCCCTTCTCCTCCTGCCCCCAATCTCTCCCAGCATCAGAGTCTTTTCCAATCAGTCAACTCTTCGCATGAGGTGGCCAAAGTACTGGAGTTTCAGCTTCAGCATCATTCCTTCCAAAGAAATCCCAGGGTTGATCTCTTTCAGAATGGACTGGTTGGATCTCCTTGCAGTCCAAGGGACCCTCAAGAGTCTTGTCCAACACCACAGTTCAAACGCAGCAATTCTTTGGCGCTCAGCCTTCTTCACAGTCCAACTCTCACATCCATGACCACAGGAAAAACCATAGCCTTGACTAGACGGACCTTAGTCAGCAAAGTAATGTCTCTGCTTTTGAATTTACTATCTAGGTTGGTCATAACTTTTCTTCCAAGGAGTAAGCGTCTTTTAATTTCATGGCTGCAGTCACCATCTGCAGTGATTTTGGAGCCCAAAAATATAAAGTCTGACACTGTTTCTACTGTTTCCCCATCTATTTCCCATGAAGTGATGGGACCAGATGCCATGATCTTCATTTTCTGAATGTTGAGCTTTAAGCCAACTTTTTCACTCTCCTCTTTCACTTTCATCAAGAGGCTCTTTAGCTCCTCTTCACTTTCTGCCATAAGGGTGGTGTCATCTGCATATCTGAGGTTATTGATATAATTTTGACCTGTAAAAATTCCATCTCATTTGTTTAACCTTTCTTTTTCTCTGTTTTTGAACATTTTGAACATTGTGTACTCATTGAATATTTGTATATAATATTTACTATCTATTCATACTCTTTGCCAATTTTTCCTTTGGTGTAATTATGTTTTAGTTATTATTTTATATTGACGATACCAATCCTTTTGCATATACTATGTTTGTATTTGGTTTAACAAACTTTGATATATTTTCTTAGTTTTCTTTTAATCATTTTTATTAGTTTTATTATGAATTTTTTCAAATATTCAAGTTATAGTCAACAATATTGCCCTTATTTTTACTGCCTGTGTTATCAAACTTAGAAGAGTCTTTACACTTTTATGCAATTACTTTTTAACATAAAATTTTATTAAATGATGATCTATGCATGCCAACCTACAGAAACCATAGCATTAAGTCTTAATAATATACATCCGAGAACCTAGGATAAGAAACAGAATATCCCTAGCACCCAGAAACACATCATACCCCCTTCCTGTACCTAACCCCCACCACCATTTTTTGAACTTTTAAAAGAATTAAATCATACAGCAATATTCTCTTGTGCCTGATAACTCCTTTCAGCATTTTGATCATGAAATTCATCTCCTGGTGTTGAATGTAGTTGTTCACTGATGCATTTTTTCCATGCTGCTATGAATATTCTTATACATATTTTTTTCTACTGTTTAAACTTTTTAAAAAATTATTTATTTTTTATTGAAGGATAATTGCCTTACAGAATTTTGCTGTTTTCTGTCAAACCTCAACATGAATCAGCCATGGGTATACATATATCCCCTCCCTTTTGAACCTCTCTCCTGTCTCCCTCCCATCCCACCCCTCTAGGCTGATACAAAGCCCCTTTTTGAGTTACCTAATCCATACAGCAAATTACCGTTGGCTATCTATTTAACATATGGTAATGTAAGTTTCCATGTTAGTTTATCCATACATCTCACCATCTCCTCCCCTGTCCCCATGTCCATAAGTCTATTCTCTGTCTGTTTCTCCATTGTTGCCTTGTAGATAAATTCTTCAGTACCATTTTTCTAGATTCTGTATATATGTGTTAGAATATGGTATTTATCTTTCTCTTTGTGACTCATGTTACTCTGTATAATAGGTTCTAGGTTTATCCACCTCATCAGAACTGACTCAAATCATTCCTTTTTATGGCTAAGTAATATTCCATTGCATATATATACCACCCCTTCTTTAACCATTCATCTCTCAATGGACATATAGGTTGGTTCCATGCTCTGCTGCTGCTGCTGCTAAGTCGCTTCAGTCTTGTCCGACTCTGTGAGACCCCATAGACAGCAGCCCACCAGGCTCCCCTGTCCCTGGGATTCTCCAGGCAAGAACACTAGAGTGGGTTGCCATTTCCTTCTGCAATGCATGAAAGTGAAAAGTGAAAGTGAAGTCACTCAGTCATGCCCGACTCTTAGTGACCCCATGGACTGCAGCCTACCAGGCTCCTCCATCCATGGGATTTTCCAGGCAAGAGTACTGGAGTAGGGTGCCATCACCTTCTCCCGCTCCCATGTTCTAACTATTGTAAATAGTGCTGCAATGAACAATGGGATACATGTGTCTTTTTCAATTTTGTTTTTCTCAGAGTATATGCCTAGGTTTGGGATTGCTGGGTCATATGGTGGTTTTATTCCTAGTTTTTTAAGGAATCTCTATACTGTCTTCCATAGTGGCTGTATCAATTCACATTCCCACCAACAGTGCAAGAGTGTAACCCTTTTCTCCATACCCTGTCCAGCATTTATTGTTTGTAGACTTTTTGATGATGGCCATTTTGACTGGTGTGAGGTGATATGTCATTGTAGTTTTGATTTACATTTCTCTAATAATGAGCCATGTTGAACATCTTTTCATGTGTTTCTTAGCCATCTGTATGTCTTCTTTGGAGAACTGTCTGTTTAGGTCCTTTTACCACTTTTTGATTGGATTGTTTGTTTTTCTGGAATTGAGTTGTATGAGCTTCTTGTATATTTTGGAAAGTAATCCTTTGTCAGTTGTTTCATTTGCTATTATTCTCCCATTCTGAGGGTTGTCTTTTCACCTTGTTTATAGTTTCCTTTGCTATGCAAAAGCTTTTAAGTTTAATCAGTTCCCACTTCCTTCCTTTTTTTTTTTTTTTCATTACTCTAGAGGTGGGAGAGGATTTTGCTTTGATTTATGTCATTGAGTGTTATGCCTATGTTTTCCTCTAAGAGTTTTGTAGTTTGTGGTCTTACATTTAGGTCTTTAATACATTTTGAGTTTATCTTTGTGTATGGTGTTAGGATAGTTCTAATTTCATTTGTTTACATGTAGCTGTCCAGTTTTCCCAGCACCCGAAGAGGCTGTCTTTGTCCCATTGTCTATTCTTGCCTTCTTTGCAAAAAATAAGGTACCCAAAGGTGCATGGGTTTATTTCTGGGCTTTCTATCTTGTTCCACTGGTCTATATTTCTGTTTTTATGCCAGTACCATACTGTCTTGGTGACTGTAGCTTTGTAGTATAATATGAAGTCAAGAAACTTGATCTCTCTGGCTCCATTCTTTTTTCTCAAGACTGCTTTGGCTATTTGGGGTCTTTTGTGTTTCCATATGCATTGTGAAATTTTTTGTTCTAGTTCTGTGAAAAACACCATTGGTAATTTGATAGGGATCTCATTGAATCTGTGGATTGCATTTGGTAGTATAGTCATTTTCACAATATTGATTCTTTCTACCTAGGACCGTGGAATATCTCTCTGTTTATGTCATCTTTGATTTCTTTCATTAGTGTCTTATCATTTTATGTGTACAGTTCTTTTGTCTCCTTAGGTAAGTTTATTCTTAGATGTTTAATTCTTCTTGTTGCAGTGGTGAATGGGATTGGTTCCTTAATTTCTCTTTCTGATTTTTCATTGTTAGTATATAGAAATGCAAGTGATTTCTGTGTATTGATTTTATATCCCACAACTTTGCTAAATTCACTGATTAGCTCTAGTAATTTTCCAATACCATCTTTAGGATTTTCTATGTACAGCATCATGTCATCTGCAAACAGTGAGAGCTGTACATCTTTTCCAATCTGGATTCCTTTTATTTCTTTTTCTTCTCTGATTGCTGTAGCTAGGACTTCCAGAACTACGTTGAATAATACTAGTGAAAGTGGATACCTTTGTCTCATTCCTGCTTTCAGTTTTTCACCACTGCGAATAATATTTGCTGTAGGCTTATCATATATGGCCTTTACTATGTTGAGGTAAGTTCCCTCTATGCTCATTTTTTGAAAAGTTTTAATCATAAGTTGGTGCTGAATTTTGTCAAAGGCTTTTTCTGCATCTATTGAGATTATCATATGGTTTTATCTTTCAATTTGTTTTTTACCGTGTATCACATTGATTGATTTGCATATATTGAAGAATCCTTCAAGTCAGTTCAGTCGCTCAGCCATGTCTGACTCTGCTACCCCATGGACTGCAGCATGTGAGGCCTCCCTGTACATCACCAACTCCCAGAGTTTACCCAAACTCGTGTCCATTGAGTCGGTGATGCCATCCAAACATCTTATCCTCTGTCATCCCCTTCTCCTCCTGCCTTCAATCTTTCCCAGCATCAGGTTCTTTTTGAATGAAGAATCCTTGCACCCCTGTAATAAACCCACCTTGAGTATGGTGTATGAGCTTTTTGATGTTTTGCTGAATTCTGTTTGCTAAAATTTTGTTGAGGATTTTTACATCTATGTTCATCAGTCATATTGGCCTGTAATTTTCTCTTTTTGTTTTTTCTTTGTCTAGTTTTTGTAGCAGGGTGATGGTGACCTCGTAGAACAAATTTGGAAGGATTCCTTCCTCTGAAATTTTTTGAAAGAGTTTTAGGAGAATAGGCATGATATCTTCTCTAAATGTTTGATAGAATTCTCCTGTGAAGCCATCTTGTCCTGAGCTTCTGCTTTTGGGGAGATTTTTGATCAGAGCTTCAATTTCAGTGCTTGTAATTGGGTTGCTCGTATCTATTTCTTCCTGGTTCAGTCTTGGAAGATTGAGCTTATCTAAGAATCTGTCCATTTCTTCCAGGTTATCCATTTTATTGCCATATGGTTGTGCATAATATTCTCATAATCTTTTGTATTTCTGCATTGTCTGTTGTAACCTCTCCTTTTTCATTTCTAATTTTGTTGACTTGATTCTTCTCTCTTTTTTTCTTGGTGAGTCTGGCTAAAGGCCTGTCAATTTTGTTTATCTTCTCAAAGAACCAGCTTTTAATTTTATTAATCCTACTATTGTTTCCTTCCTTTATTTCTGCTTAGATCTTTTTGATTTCTTACCTTCTATTAATTTGTGTTTTTTTCTTCTTCTTCTTCTTCTTTTCCCAGTTACTTTATCTGTAAAGTTAGTTGATCTGTTTGATGTTTTTCTTATTTCTTGAGGTTGTGGTGGTGGTTTAGTCTCTAAGTTGTGTCTGAGTCTTGCAATCCCGTGGACAGAGGAGACTGGCAGGCTACAGTCCATGGGATTCTCCAGTTAAGAATACTGGAATGGGTTGCCATTTCCTTCTCCAGAGGATCTTCCCAACTCAGGAATTGATCCCAGGTCTCCTGCATTGTAGAAAGACTCTTTACCAGCTGAGCTACAAGGGAAACATGTTGTTTCTTGAGGTAGGATTGCATTTCTGTAAAATTCCCTCTTCGAACTGCTTTGGCTGCATCCCATCGGTTTTGAGTTGTCGTGTTTTCCTTGTCATTTGTTTCTAGAAATCTTTGGATATCACTTTTGATTTCTTCTGTAACCTGTTAGTTATTTAGAAGCACATTGTTTTATTTTCACATGTTTGTGTTTCTTACAGTTTTTTCTTGTAATTGATATCTAGTCTAATAGTGTTGTGGTCAGAGAATATGCTTGATACAATTTCAGTTTTCTTAAATTTACTGAGCTTTGATTTGTGACCCAAGATGTGCTCGATCCTAGAGAATGTTTCATGTGCACTTGAGAAGAACATATATTCTTCTCCATTTGGTGGAAAGTCCTGAAGATATCAATGAGATCCATCTCACCTAATATATCATTTAAGACTTGTGTTTCCTTATTAAGTTTCTGTTTTCACGAACTGTCCATTGGCATGAGTGAGGTGTTAAAGTCTCCTACTATTATTGTGTCACTGTCAATTTCTCCTTTTATGTCTGTTAGTGTTTGTCTTATGTATTGAGGTGCTCCTATGTTGGGTGCATAAATATTTACAATTGTTATGTCTTCCTCTTGGATTGATCCATTGATCATTATGTAGTGTCCTTTCTTATCTCTTGTAAACTTCTTTAAGATCTATTTTGTCTGATATGAGGATTACTACTCCATCTTTCTTTTGCTTCCCATTTGCATGGAATATATTTTTCCATCCTCTCACTTTCAGGCTATATGTGTCTTTAGGTCTGATGTGGGTTTCTTGTAGACAGCATATATATGGGTCTTATTTTTGTATCCATTCAACCACTCTGCATCTTTTGGTTGGAGCATATAGTACATTTACAATGAAAGTAATTATTGATATATATGTTCATACTGTCATTTTCTAATTGTTTGGTGTTGATTTTATAGATCTTTTTTCTTCTGTTGTATTTCTTGACTGTAGAAGTCCATTTTAACATTTGTTGTAAAGATGGTTTGGTGGTACTGAATTCTCTTAAATTTTGCTTGTCTTAAAAGATTTTTATTTCTCCATCAATTTTTAATGAGATCCTTGCTGGGTACAGTAATCTTGGTTGTAGATTTTTCCCTTTCAGTACTTTAAATATATCCTGCCATTCCCTTCTGGCTTGCAGAGTTTCTGTTGAAAGATCAGCTATTAAGCGTTTGGGGTTTCCCTTGTATGTTTCTTGTTGCTTCTCCCTTGATGCTTTTAATATTCTTTTTCTTTGTGTTTAGTCTTTGTTTGATTAATATGTGTCTTGATGTGTTTCTCCTTGGGTTTATCCTGCATGGGACTGTTTGTCTCTCCTGGATTTGATTGGCTATTTCCTTTTCCATGTTGGGAAATTTCCAACTATAATCTCTTCAAAAATTTTCTCATACCTTTCTTTTTTTCTTCTTCTTCTGGAACCCCGATAATTCAGATGTTGGTGCATTTGATATGGTCTCAGATGTCTCTGAGCCTATCCTCAGTTGTTTTCATTCTTTTTACTTTATTCTGCTCTTCAAAGATTATTTCCACCATTTTATCTTCTAGCTCACTGATTTGTTTTTCTGCTTCAGATATTCTGCTATTGATTCCTTCTAGAGTATTTTTAATTTCAGTAATTGTATTGTTTGTCTCTGTATGCTTATTCTTTAATTCTTCTAGGTCATTGTTAATTGATTCTTGCATTGTCTCCATTTTGCTTTCAAGGTTTTTGATCATCTTTACTATCATTATTCTCTATTCTTTTTCAGGTAATTTTCCTATTTCCTCTTCATTTATTTGGACTTATGTGTTTCTAGTTTATTTCTTCATTTGTACTGTATTTCTCTGACTTTTCTTTTTTCTTTTTTTTTTTTAAGGTGTTGTGTTTGAAGTCCCCTTTTCCCAGGCTTCAAAGAAAGTTGAATTATTTCCTTGAAGAAGGCTAAATTCTTTCTTCCTTTTGGTTTCTGCCCTGCTAAGTTTAATCAGTGGTTTGTGTGAACTTCCTATAGGGTTAGATTATGCTGAGTTTTTGTTTGTTTGTTTTTCCTCTGATGGGCAAGGCTGAGCGAGGTGTTACTCCTGTCTGCTGATGATTGGGTTTGTATTTTTGTTTTGTTTGTCGTAGAGATGAGATGTCCTGCACAGGGTGCTATTGGTGGTTGGGTGATCCCGGGTCTTATATTCAAGTGGTTTCCTTTGTGTGAGTTCTCACTATTTGATACTCCTTAGGGTTAGTTCTATGGTAGTCTAGGGTCTTGGATTCAGTGGTCTCAATCCAAAGGCTCAGAGTTTGATCTCTGGTCAGAACGAAGAGTCCACAAGTGTTTGTTATGGCATTAAGGGAGAGTAAAACAAATATCTGAAAACGAGAAACCAAAGATGAACCCCAGACAAATGAAAGCTACAAAATCAGGCAAATAATAATTAAAATAATGGAATATACACATATACATATATACCCATGAACAAAGTGAAAACAGTCCAACAAATATAAAGTACAGTAGATTGATCTGGCAAACAAAGAAAATAAAAAAATTATATTTACCAGTTAAGAACAAAACTAACTTAAGCACAGACTAGAAAACAAAACTAAAGCAAGGTGCCAAGTGGGAAATAAAGCAATGGAAAGAAAACTAACAGATATATGTTGAGAGGAAAGGAAAGGAATGAAAGAGTAGATATGCAAAGTTAAAGAGAGGTAGATGAAGAAGACTTATATACAAGAAAGATTAACTGAAAGGGGAAAAGAACAGTAGGAAAAGCAAACCAATAAGTGTACGTAGTAGGAATGTGTATAAAAAATATAGTAGGTTTAAAAAATTAAGAATTAAAATTATTAAAAACGAGAAAAGAACAATAACGGAAGAAGAAAGAAAAGGGGGAGAGGGGAGGAAAACTCCACAGAACTGCAAAAGCCCAATGTCAAGGCAGAGGTTTATAACAACAATAGAAATTGTGACTGAATATACATATATACATATATACCCATAAGCAAAATCAAAATAGTCCAATGAACATCTAGGTTGTTTCCATGTCCTGGCTATTATAAACAGTGCTGCGATGAACATTGGGGTACATGTGTCTCTTTCAATTCTGGTTTCCTCGGTGTGTATGCCCAGCAGTGGGATTGCTGGGTCATAAGGTAGTTCTATTTGCAATTTTTTAAGGAATCTCCACACTGTTCTCCATAGTGGCTGTACTAGTTTGCATTCCCACCAACAGTGTAGGAGGGTTCCCTTTTCTCCACACGCTCTCCAGCATTTATTGCTTGCAGATTTTTGGATCGCAGCCATTCTGACTGGTGTGAAGTGGTACCTCATTGTGGTTTTGATTTGCATTTCTCTGATAACGAGTGATGTTGAGCATCTTTTCATGTGTTTGTTAGCCATCTGTATGTCTTCTTTGGAGAAATGTCTATTTAGTTCTTTGGCCCATTTTTTGATTGGGTCGTTTATTTTTCTGGAATTGAGCTGCATAAGTTGCTTGTATATTTTTGAGATTAGTTGTTTGTCAGTTGCTTCATTTGCTATTATTTTCTCCCATTCAGAAGGCTGTCTTTTCACCTTGCTTATAGTTTCCTTTGTTGTGCAGAAGCTTTTAATTTTAATTAGATCCCATTTGTTTATTTTTGCTTTTATTTCCAGAATTCTGGGAGGTGGATCATAGAGGATCCTGCTGTGATGTATGTCTGAGAGTGTTTTGCCTATGTTCTCCTCTAGGAGTTTTATAGTTTCTGGTCTTACATTTAGATCTTTAATCCATTTTGAGTTTATTTTTGTGTGCGGTGTTAGAAAGTGATCTAGTTTCATTCTTTTACAAGTGGTTGACCAGTTTTCCCAGCACCACTTGTTAAAGAGATTGTCTTTACTCCATTGTATATTCTTGCCTCCTTTGTCAAAGATAAGGTGTCCATATGTGTGTGGATTTATCTCTGGGCTTTCTATTTTGTTCCATTGATCTATATGTCTGTCTTTATGCCAGTACCATACTGTTTTGATGACTGTGGCTTTGTAGTATAGCCTGAAGTCAGGCAAGTTGATTCCTCCAGTTCCATTCTTCTTTCTCAAGATTGCTTTGGCAATTCGAGGTTTTTTGTATTTCCATACAAATCTTGAAATTATTTGTTCTAGTTCTGTGAAAAATATGGCTGGTAGCTTGATAGGGATTGCATTGAATTTGTAAATTGCTTTGGGTAGTATACTCATTTTCACTATATTGATTCTTCCAACCCATGAACATGGTATATTTCTCCATCTATTAGTGTCCTCTTTGATTTCTTTCATCAGTGTTTTATAGTTTTCTATATATAGGTCTTTAGTTTCTTTGGGTAGATATATTCCTAAGTATTTTATTCTTTTCATTGCAATGGTGAATGGAATTGTTTCCTTAATTTCTTTGGATGTCCATCAGCAGATGAATGGATAAGAAAGCTGTGGTACATATACACAATGGAGTATTACTCAGCCATTAAAAAGAATACATTTGAATCAGTTCTGTTGAGATGGATGAAACCGGAGCCGATTATACAGAGTGAAGTAAGCCAGAAAGAAAAACACCAATACAGTATACTAACACATATATATGGAATTTAGAAAGATGGCAATGACGACCCTGTATGCAAGACAGGAAAAAAGACACAGCTGTGTATAACGGACTTTTGGACTCAGAGGGAGAGGGAGAGGGTGGGATGATTTTGGAGAATGGCATTCTATCATGTATACTATCATGTAAGAATTGAATTGCCAGTCTATGTCTGACGCAGGATACAGCATGCTTGGGGTTGGTGCATGGGGATGACTCACTGAGATGTTATGGGGAGGGAGGTGGGAGGGGGGTTCATGTTTGGGAACACATGTAAAAATTAAAGATTTTAAAATTAAAAAAAAAAGAAAAAAAAATTGAAACAAAATAGCCTATAATATTAAAAAAAAAAAGAAAAACAAAATAGTCCAATGAAAATTAGGTACAATAGATTCACCTGACAAAGAAAAACAAAAATTGTATCTACCACAACAAAACTAAGTAATAACAAAACTATAGCAAGGTTGCCAAGTGGGGAATAAAGCAATGAAATTAAAACTAACAAATATGTTGAGAGGAAAGGAGAGAGAGAAAAGATAGAATAGATATACAAAGTTAAATAGAGGTAGATAAAGATTTATATACGTTAAAGATTAATTGTAAGAGGAAAGGAAAAGCAAACAAAGGAATAAATGTAGAAAAAAAAATAGGCTTAAAAAATTAAAAATTAAAAAAAAAAAAAGGAAAACGAAAAAAAGAGGAAAACTCCACAGAACTGCAAAAGCTCAATGTAGAGGTAGAGGTTTATGACAGTAAAAAAAGAATGTGTCTGAGGAAAAAGAAAGAAAAAAAGCACAAAAGTTTAATTGAATTGCTTAGTGCCAATAAAATTGACAACTACAACAGAGCAGTATAAAAGGAAAAAAAAAATCCAAAAGAATCTACAGAACAAGTCAAAAAATAAAAATAATAAATGTTTTTCTTGAATCGCTGCTGTCAGTGTCCTTTCCCGTACCGGGAATCACAGTTCACCTTCCCTCCCTAGGATGTGCTCCAACACTGTGCTGATCTCTGGACCTGCTGTGGAGGCTGCTCAGATTCTAATCTGGTCCTACTCCTGTGTGTTCTTGCCTCCAATGTCCACAGCTATCAGAGCTACTGCGTTTTCTCTTTTGGGCACTCTCAGTGGCCTTTTATATATTCCTTAGACACAGAGTTGTCTTAGTTGATCATGTGGATTTAATCTGCAGCTTGTATAGCTGGTGGGAAGGTTTTGGGTCTTCTTCCTTAGCCACACTGCCCTTGGTTTTCAAGTGTGGTTTTATTTCCACTTCTACATGTGTGTCATCCTTGGGCTTCAGCTCTTGAGGCTGCCCTGGAGGGACTGGGTTTGCCCCTGTGAAGGCCAGGTGTGGAGATGGTGCAGCTGCTTGGGTCGTAGGGGTTCTGGCATTCAGGGGGTTTGGTGGCTAGGGCAGCAGGAAATAGAGTGCTCTAGAAGGGTATGGCAAGCAGTTTTGGCAATACACTCCAGTATTCTTTCCTGGAGAACCCCCTCTCTGACAGAGGAGCCTGGCGGGCCACAGTCTACAGGGTCGCAAAGAGACAGGACCAAAACAACCCTGTGAGCATAAATACAAGACTTCTTTTTTATTTTTTTTGCCTGTGGCAGCTCTGACCCAGTGAGAGTTGAGCGTAAAGGTGGTGCAGCTGCTTGGCTTGTGGGGACCCTGGCGGCGCCAAGTGTGCAAGGACTCGGACTGCCTCTGCAGCAGGAGTTATGGCCCTATCAGAGCCCTTTTTTGAGCCTGGCGATTAGAAGGCCTTTTTGGCCAGTCTTTCTCCATGGCTCTGCCCATACAGGCACTTAGAGGGATATCTTGCCTGGGGTCTTTGTTGTTTGGCACGACAGGCACTTAAAGGGGGTACCCTGATTGGGATCCTACTCTAGTTCCACGCATCAGTCACTGAAAGGAGCACCTTGGGTGGGGTCCTACTCTGTAGTTCAGTGCGTAAAGCATTTGATGGGCCAGCCTCTCTATTGTTCAGCTGCTGATGCTGGTGTGTGAAGAGAGAGGCTATGATGATGGCTTCACTGGTGTTCTGCATGACTCAACAGTAGCGCCTTACTTCCATGGCTACCTGGTTTCCTCTATAGGCATTTCCCACCACGATCTCCTCCCTCACATCCCCTCAATCTGTCTCTCTACAGTTAACAGCAGCCCTTGCCCTGGGATTGCTCCACAATCCCTAAACTCCAGTTCCCAGCCACTGCCCCTTCCAGGAGACCCACATTCCTGCCTGGGGTATGTATGGCAGTGGCAAGGAGTGTCTGTTCTCATTCCATCTAGACTCCCTGAGATCAGCTGTTTCACTCTCAGCCTTAAATGTTTCTTCTCTGACTCAGACAGTTGCCCTGACTTGGGGATTGGACCCCTGCTTCAGTTCCCCCACTTGCTGAGGACAGGTCCAGTCCTACTAACACTCCTGTTTTTTCCCCTACTTCCTTCATCCTACAAAGTTTTGCACGGTTCTATATATTCTTTTCCATTGGTCAAGTACTCTTGTCCGCTCTCAGCTGGTGTTCTGCATGCACTTCTGTGTCTGAAGGTGTATTCCTGATGTATCCATGGAGAGAGATGTACTCCACATCCACCTACTTCTCTGCCATCGTGTTCTCCCTCTAAACTTTGTGTTTTGTATTGGGGTGTACCTCTGTCCATGGGGATTCTCTAGGCAAGAATAATGTAATGGGTTGCTATGCCCTCCTCCAGGGGATCTTCCTAACCCAGGGATCAAACCCAGGTCTCTCACACTGCAGGTGGCTTCGTTACCATCTGAGCCACTAGGGAAGCCCCGAAATACTGGAGTGTGTAGCCTCTCCCTTCTCCAGGGGATCTTCTCAACCCAGAAATCAAACCAGCATCTCCTGTGCTGCAGGCGGATTCTTTACCAGCTGATATACCAGGGAAGCCTTACTATGAATATTCCTGTACATGTTTTTCTTTCTTCTTCTCTTTTTAGCTGTTTGAACTTTTTGTTTTATATTGAAGTATAGCCAGTTAACAATGTTGTGATAGTGTCAGGTGAACAATGAAAGAACTCTGTCATACATATTCATATATCCATTCTCCCCCAAACTCCCCTCCCATCTAGATTGCTGCATAACCTTGAGCAGAGTTCCATGTGCTCTCCAGTAGATCCTTGTTGATTATCCATTCTAAATATAGCAGTGTGTACCTGTCCATCCCAAACTCCCTAACTATCCCTTCCCATCATCCTTCCCTCTGGCAACCATAAGCTTGTTCTTAAAGTCTGTGTGTCTGTTTCTTGTCTTATAAGTTCATTTGTATCATTTCTATTTAGATTCCACATATAAGAGATGTCATACAATATTTCTTCTTATTTTGGTGAATATAGATATACAGTTTTTCTTGGACATAAAACCTGGAGCAAAATTTTGGGCCACAGAGTTGGTGTAGTCTCAATATTAGAAGACTCTGACACATCATTTTCAAAGTAGATTGTTATTTTGAAGAGAGGTGAAGGATAGGAAAGGTGTAACCTGCTATTATCATGTGTTGACCATTTCTGTATGCTTATTTTCTCTTTATGCATGCTAAGTTGCTTAAGGCATATCTGACTTTGTGCGACACTATGGACTGTAACCTGCCAGGCTCCTCTCTGTCCATGGAATTCTCCAGGCAAGAATACTGGAGTGGGTTGCCATGCTCTCCTCCAGGGGATTTCCCCCATTTTGCACTTATACCACATTCAAATTACAATTTGAACAGAGAAAAGTAGAAGATTCAGTTTTTCATTTTATTTTGCTGTTAAGAAATGACTTCCGGTTTGCATTTCTGAAATCAATTCCATGTTCCTAATTAAGCTTAAGAAGTATTTTCCAATTACTCAATTATTTTTCTGTTCCATATATATGATCTTACATTTCTAACTGCATATTTTTATTGAAGTCGTCTTATCTCACATTTTAGGAATTAGGAAGTTTTGTGCATTTTGCCGGAATGAAATTTTGAAGAAAATTACTAATTTGTAGTGGAGCAGGCAAGGGCTTTCATGAACAGATTCTAATGTTGCCTCTATCATTTGATAGCTGCATGATCTTCAGTGACAAGATAGTTTTCTGTAAAACTATACTACTTGGGATTGCTTTGAAGACTCAGTGAAATCTTAAACACTTATGTAGTGTTTGCTCTATGGTCATCACTGATTCTAAGTGCTTTCTTATGACACAATTTGCTTTCTATTAACAATTCTATGTACTAGCTCTATCATCATCTCTTTTTTTAGAGATGAAGAAACTCAGACTGAAGATTTAAGCAACTGCCCAATTTGCCTGGGATGACACGTGGCAGAGCCAGAATGTAAACACAGTTTGGCTCTGGAGTCCATGCTCATACCACTGTTCTCCTCCACATACATGACATCTAATTTTGTTTTTGATGCCCATTAAGTATTTGGATGTCAATAAATACTTATTATCCTTCTGCTTAGCATAACTCACCATGATTTAAAACATATTCGGAGTATAATTTCACAATAAGTTGGCTGTTCTGTAACCATACCATCAAATTAGTTGAAAAAAGAGAAATATTTCCAACTAATATGATGTAAAATGAAATATTTCCAATTCTTCCTGAATATAAATTTGTCCAATCACTGCGGTATCTTCTGAGTCCTAATTCCTCATATTTGGAGGAATTATTACCATACCATGACTTTCTTAGTCATTTAGAATAGGTAGTGTGCTGATGTCTCCCGACATTCGTGTGTCAAAAGACTTTTGATGAGGTATGAATTGCAAGCTGTGGAAATGTCCTATTCAAGGGAGTTTATTTGTGAATGACTGTGCTGAGAGCATGTGGTGTGAAGTTTGAAAGGGAGAAAAATAAATGTTCATTATTTTTAATGTTTTGGTTTCCTAAAGACAGAGGTTGGAGGATGTCAGCTATCAGGTGCTCCCCCTTTCATTTCATTCACCAAACCAACAAGGAAGAGATTCCCTTGGAGACAAAGTTCTCAGTTAGGTCACTCACAACTGAAGAGAGAAAGAGGATATCAAGGCTGGGACACAACTGAGGGGACTGGCCTGAGACACAGCTGGTGGAAGGTGCCAAATGGAAAGAACACATGGTTAAATTATATTCCACATTTTATGACCAAAATTATTTGCTACAATGTTATTCACTGCCTAAGGAATTTTCATGGTTTGGGAGAGCTATCTTTCAAAAATGTCAAGTCTTTTCTGAAACAGGATGTAGAGTAAAACACATAGAAAATGCTACTTTGTTCTTTTTCTTACAAGTAAAATGCTGCAATTTGCAAGTGAATTAAGTATTTTGGGTTTTTAACATGGTAAGTTATTATTAAACTTAAAACTATTAAAAATTATGCTAAGGAATTCAGATGTCTGAATTAACAGAGACAAATTTAATACAGTTTTCCCAATGCTAACCTTATAGTTTTGTATCAATATAGAGGGCTGATTATTTTGGAACTGGGCAAATCTTTAAGAATTCAGTACTTAATGCAGGATCTATACATACCTAGGCCCTAAAAGAAGCAACTACAAACTAAAAAGACAAAATCATATTCAAATCATATAAAATTTTGATATCAATATCAAAGAAATTTTGCCAATGTGAATTTATGTTAAATGTGAATTTATGCATAAATTCAAATTTTTATTTGAATATTTGAAGTATTCGTACTCCACATTCTTAGACAAATCACATATACTCACACACACTCACACAAATTAAGTACCCAAATACATACATAAAAGTATAGATACCTTCCAAGATTTTCTCTATCTTGTAAGAACTGTGTGATTTTTCCTTTCTTTGCCAGGTGGTATTTTTGAATATGTGGAATCTGGCCCAATGGGAGCTGAGGAACTTGCATTCAGATTTGCTGTGAACACAATCAACAGAAACAGAACATTGTTGCCCAATACCACCCTTACCTATGACACCCAGAAGATAAACCTCTATGACAGTTTTGAAGCATCCAAGAAAGGTAATTGATAGATATTTAATAGTGTGTTTTCTGAAATTCAAATTTTTAGCTACTCTGAGAGATTTAATCTACAAAGTAAGTAATAAGTCACTAGAAATATTTTCATGCAAATATTTCTTTTTGAGCTGCACTTACATATTTTTTTTCAGGAAAGGTAAAGTGATATGATTACCTGCTGAAAAAATTTGCTTATAACATGAAATGTAGTTAGGTCTGGGATAGTGAAGTTGTTTTCTTTTCCCCCATTAATCCTTTTGTTTTATTACTAAACTATTTCTATTTTAAGAACCTACTAAAATAAAAAAAATACCATCAGTGGATTTTACCAAGGTTTACAATCCAATTTTACATTTTTATTTGCATTATGTGTCAATTCTACTTTACTACTGTGGTCTTAATTTACTGAGTATCTTGAAAGTTCTATGGTTCTAAGTGACTTAAAAATGTCAGCCTAATTTTAAAACTTAATTGGAAAAATTTGATCAGTCTTTCATTTATGTTGCCTATTTTTTAGCCACTTGATATTTCTTTTTGTAACTGAGAATAAATGGCTAATGATATAAAAATTGGATTACATGAAGAAATAATAAAAATACCTTATGAATTTTATTTGTTATTTTCTAAAGCTGTATTTTCAATATAAGAGTAGAAATATAATTTTCTGAGATATGAGTTTAATACATATGTTAAAGTAATAGAGAAACTACTGTCAAGGCATTATTTTAACCAAACAACAGTTTTAGAAATAAATATGTTTTGAGAGATGTTTTCATTGGCTTACTTTGTCTAAGTAGGTGATTTTTTTCTCTTGCATAGTTAGCATTCATGAAATTAAATTCCATAAGGTAGATTTTCTCAAAGGAGTGGACTTAGAAAGCGTTTGTTCTAAATTCTTATTTTTAAAACAGTGTTTGCTATTCTGTAATACTAATATTGTTTTATTAGCTACCTTACATTGATAGAAATGTACATAATTACTTATAATTCTAACTCAGTACAGAGTTCTTCTAAATTCATTAATATTAATGGCAGTTGATAAGATATAATATTTCTTAAGATGAAAGTATCCTTCTTTTCCCCCAGCTAACTAGTGTTTATCAAAGCCTATGTTCTGCCTGCCCTTTGAATTCATATCTTTATGAATAAAAATAAGTTTCCACATTTCAGAACCATGTCAAGGTGATGAAAGATTTTGAAGGCTGAAAAAAGGGTAAAGGTTATTGTGAAATATGACATGTGTCATCATAATTGCAAAATAAGTCATTAGCTGCAAGACAAGAGCATTTGATTAGTGATATCATTCATAATTATTTCCATTAGGAAGAAGAAGCTCTGTCTCAAATGAAATAATTTAGACCAAAGAATATGGAATATGAGTACAGTATAAATAAAATATTAATAGATTCTTAATGGTGACTTCAAAGTAGTAACATAAAAAAAAAAAGTAGACTAGAGTGTTCTGATAACAAACATCTTACTACCTTGGGAATATCTTAGCAAAATTATGAGGTGGTAAACTCATTTGGTTTTTAGAATATTAAAAAATATTTACAAATTTTTCACTCGTTAAAAATCCATTGGGAATCTAATTCCTGAAGTGACTTTTGCCTGAAGCTGAAAAAGCTCAAATAAGTGTATAAATAACTTTCTTTGTGAGGTATTGAAATGGTGGATATCATGGTTTGGATCTTGTCTTGTGAAGCACTTGCTTGTTAACCTATGACTGCTTGGGTGGCACAGCAATATGTAAAGAGATAATATGAAGTGAAAGTCGCTCAGTCATGTATGGAATTCTCAGCCCAAAATACTGAAGTGGGTAGCCCATTACCTTCTCCAGGGGATCTTCCCAACACATTGCAGGCAGATTCTTTACCATCTCAGCCACCAGGGAAGCCCAAGAATACTGCAGTGGGTAGCCAATCCCTTCTTCAGCAGATCTGCTCAACCCAGGAATTAAACCGGGGTCTCCTACATTGCAGGCAGATTCTTTACCAGCTGAGCTACCAGAAAATCCCACTAATGAAAAGGAGAGATCTAATATAGTTTTGAATCTTATGAGACCTCAATAATATATGTGATACTGATATGATTCACTATAAAATACCAATTCATTTGGACATTGTTAAACTTTTTAAAATTTATTTTTCCAAGGCAAGAATGTAAGTTCAATGTTTAAATTTTTGCTGACATATGATCTTATATTTTTTAATAGATAATACTGTTTTGCTCAATAAACTCTGATGCATTAGAATTTGAATTATTTTTTGAATCATATATTGCTTTTAAATGACTCCTCTGATACCCCAAAACTCTATTTTTAATTTGAAACACTCTTCAGAAGCTCTGTATAAGCTAATATGTTTTTAACATTTCTTGATTTGTGACGTCAAAAATCTAGAGAAGGAAGGTCTTTTATTTTCAATGTATATGAATTAAAATTTATGTGAGTGAAAAACTTGAGGCTCCAAACTTTCTACTGATTCAGAATTCTGATTATTACTTTAAAATTAAGAATCTATATGTGTTCAAAAACTATATATATATATATATCGAATTGTATTTTTGAAAAAAGATTAAACAAATGTGTTTTTTCTAACTAAAATTTATTAAATACCTCTGTGCTTAAGAATCCATCCATCAAATTGCATTTTATGTGGCAAAATCTCTGAAGGAAAAATCAGTAAATTTTGCACAGTAGAATGACAAACTATTTTGAAAGGATTAAGACTGAAAATCTAATTGATCCCTGAATCCCAGTAACAATAGTCATCTGTTAAATATTTTAGTCATCCTTATATATTTTCAGGAATAGACAGACTGTTGCCTCTTGGAACAGACTTCCATATTTGAACATTTCTTAAGTTGTGTCAGAATTCATGAGACGCTTCTATACATTTGCCCTAATTCTTCCTTTTCCAGTCAAAAGAAACAAATTTTAGCCTCTTTCACAGATCAGATTCTTCATATATTTAAAGATGAGTTTCATGTTTCCAGTAATTATTGACTTTCTAGACCCAGACTTACCAGTTGCTTTAGTATACCTTACACAATTTAAAGTCCTGTCACAGTTTTGCTATTCCTGTCTGAATACCTTCTAATTTGTTTATGTGTATCTTAATTACTATAATTATTATTTATGTGAATAAAATTTTCTACATGTAAATATAAAGTTAAAACTAATTTAGTACATCATAAAAGTCTTATAGTGTCCAAAAGCCAAATAAATAAAGATGATTAAATATTTCTGTTTTTAATTAAATACTTTGATGTTCTTCCTACTCAATGAGATTAATCCCTATGAACTCACCCTCTGTGACTCATGTCAGGTTTTGTATGGGTCTTTGTATGCACAGCTTGACCTATATCGTCAGATATTGCAGACACTAAACTATGTGCCCATCCATAGCTTTTTAGATAGGCTATGAAAAATAGATGGATTCTTTTTTTTTAATATAAATTTATTTATTTTTATTGGAGGTTAATTACTTTACAATATTGTATTGGTTTTGCCATACATCAACATGAATCCGCCACAGGTATACGCATGTTCCCCATCCTGAACCCCCTTCCCTCTTCCCTCCCCGTCCCTCCCATCCCTCTGGGTTGTCCCAGTGCACCAGCTCCAAGCATCCAGTATCATTCATCAAACCTGGACTGGCGATTCATTTCATATATATTATACAGGTTTCAATGCCATTCTCCCAATAGATGGATTCTGATTCAGAATCTGAAATTGTAGAGGATGACCGGAGAATTTGGGAAGGAACATTATTCCCCTGATTCGAAGTATTTCCCTGAAGGATCCCCTGGATATGAAGTATTTTTGCAAAATGAATATTTACCCCTTAAATTCTAAAATATTCTCTCTCTTTCTCCTTCCCCCTCTCCTCCCTTGACATTATTTGTGGAGTTTTTATATTTGAACATTAGGCTGTAGGTGTCTAGGTGCATTTCCCTTCTAGCAAACTGAGAATATTTGGAGTTAGGCAAAACGTAAAATAAGCTAGATGTAGATGTTATATTAAGGGCAAACAAATCGTCCTTCAGAATGATGCCTTTGGGACAATGATAATGTGGTTCTGTTGGCACACTGGCATCTCCTCTCATTACTGACAGACTTCTGTCTCCTCTGCAGCCTGTGATCAGCTGTCTCTTGGGGTGGCTGCCATCTTCGGGCCTTCGCACAGCTCTTCAGCAAATGCAGTTCAGTCTATCTGCAATGCTCTGGGGGTTCCCCACATCCAGACCCGCTGGAAGCACCAGGTGTCAGACAACAAAGATTCCTTCTATGTCAGTCTCTACCCAGACTTCTCTTCACTCAGCCGTGCCATTTTGGACTTGGTGCAGTTCTTCAAGTGGAAAACTGTCACAGTTGTCTATGATGACAGCACTGGTAAGAAAAAATCAGTAGCCTTTGGGGCTATGCTTTAAATGTAGATAATTTTCTGAAACTCATTTGAGATTCTTGCTGTGTTATTGTTTTTTGTTTTAAAATTAAGGGATAGAAAAACATTTGTAATCAAACACTGATTTCATATATCCAAATAAAGAACAACTAAATCATACATTTTTTTCCTGTGTGTGAGTAAAATAAGCACTTTTGTTGTGGGAATGATCAGTTACTGTGAACTATAGTGTTGGATGAAGGATAGAGATAGTATGAAATATCACATTGAAACATTTATTCAAACATTTTTTTTCTACCAGTTTCAGTGTATTTTCCCAAAGTAAAGCCTTATAATGAGCTGTCACTGAAACTTATCAAGAAATCTAGAGAAATAAAGAAATTTAGAATTTTGCCTTAACATTTTCTGTATTTACTTATGTGCAAAGAATGTGTATGAAAAATAATAACCTTTCTATCTGTATAGCATGTTAAAACTGTTTATATGCATACATAAGGGCTTACTACATGGTATTTGTTTTTGTGTCTTTAAATGAATATTTGCTGGCTAGAGGTTGTCTGTGCTTTCTTGTTGTAATGCATGTTATTTTATATATGAATGGTTATCTTGAAGTATCAAATAAAAATAAATCTCAGATATACAAAGAAAGTAAAAAGTAAAATAAAGTAATAATTTGCTTGGAAGTTATATTGGTGAAGAAACTGCATACTATTTTATTACCTAGTGATAAGAAATTTCACCTTAAGATGTTTATCACTGGTCTACAGGGAGTTACAGGGTTGGAGAAACAATGTAAATAATTTGAAATTTTTTAAAAAATGGGATAAGAAAGAGTAAGTCTTAATATACATTAATAGTGTAATTTTGCGAGCTTTTCCCAGTTGGCACAGTGGTAAAGAATCTGCCAATCAGTGTAAGAGACACAAGAGACAAGAGGTGTGGTGTGATCCCTGGGCCAAGAAGATTCCCTGCAGTAGGAAATGGAAACCCATTCTTGCCTGGAAAATTCCATAGACAGAAGATCCTGGCAGCTACAGTCCACTGGGTCACAAAGAGTCAGACACAGCAGAGCACACACATGTGCACACACACACACAAGTGTAACTTTGCACTTTTTAGTTAAAAAAGTAAAATTTTTATTTAAAACTTAATTTTAGAAAGAATACTTAAATTCCTAAAATAACCTAAGTACCTTTGATGTGTTTTTTAGCTTAAAATAGAGTTACTAAATTTATTGCATTGTTTTATTCTAAATCATTATTTTGTGTCATTGATAAAGTTATATATGTCAAATTATGAATGGCAGGTTCTATGTGAATGGTTTCTCTGAGCATGTATAACATGATGTTCCAGGGCTAGCTCAGTTGCAAATTGGTCCACTTATGTTTGTATGTGTGTGAAGTCACTTCAGTCGTGTCCAACTCTGTGCAACCCTATCGACTGTAGCTTGCCAAGCTTTTCCATCCATGGGGTTCACCAGGCAAAACTAGGCATGCTCTTTACCATTAGTGCCGCCTGGAAAGCTCCACTTATGTTTATGAATGGTCATATATAGAAATATACAAAATATGAATATAAATTCATTCTGAATCTATTGTTGATTTACTTCTCCTTTCCTTCCTGTTATACTGCAGGTGAATTCTGAGTAAATATTATATATCCTCATATGTACATGCACATACACATGGTACATACACACATATATATATATATATATGTATGTTAGATGTGATATTTTATACTTATTTATTATCTTAAAACCCCTCATAGTAGAAAGAGAGTTGGCAAATGTCTGAAATGTTTATGATATACCACCTTTCCTTACTATTCTGTTTGTATGTATATGGGTGTGACATTTTTATTTCATATATGTGGTTCTTGAGTGAGTGAAAAAAGGGATAATAAGATTTGTAATCAAGGTCACATCATAATCTGGCAAAGCAGTGTTTCATATATAATTGATCCTTTGCTGGAGTATTATTCTAAATATTTACTTCATTGTGACAAATTTAAACAGATATATATATATGTATATATAGTCAGTTAATTAGATATATAGACCTTTAATGGAAACTTGACCTGAGATTAAATTTATTAAAAAGTTTAAGTTACTATTTAAAAGAAACTTTACCACAGCTAACACTTCAAGTTGATATCAATACTTACAAATTCCAAAAGTCTTTGATTATTTCAATATGAATGCTAAGAGTCATTACAGGATTATTCATCGAATAGGTATCCTTAAAAATCATCTGAGGGGAGAGAAAGCATGTTAATGCTTCATTTTATGCAATATTTAATCCAACAAATTTTGATTAAGCATCTGCTACATGCCAGGGACAATACCAGGTGTGAGTATATGCCAGTAAAAGAAACAAAATCCTGGCCCTTCTTGAGTTTCTAGTTTATAATTAAGGACATGAAATTATTCATGTTTTTAGTAGTATTTGTAGTGAAATAATTGCCTCTATAACCACTGTACTATGTGTGCTCTTCCCTTTAACAGACTTTTGAGAACTTTGCTATTCTTAATTATTTTTTCAGAGGCTAGAGCTGACTCAAAGACACATAGAAGATTCTCTTTGAACTGTGTTCATAAATCTATAGAAGTAGGCTTTTTTTGTTTGTTTGGATATGTTTAAAAGTCTCAAGGTGGAATTTTAACAACAGAACTCAACAGAGAAAATCTATAAACTTCCCAAGTAAACAAGATGACTATTTGCTCATGTGGGAGAAAATCTGATGACAGCTAGGACAGTGAACTGAACTGGGAGAACATCCACCTTATACCCAATGAGATAAACATTATTAACTTCCTTATGGACTTATATATCTGCTGTTCATTGCAGCATGAAGTGCATTTTATTTATGTTTCTTTTTTCCCTTTCCAGATTTATTATGTGTGCTCTTCCTCCCATTTATATTCATTTCTATTTCATTGTGTTGTCCAGTTTGATACCTGATAATTATACTTTCATCCAGTCTTTGTTCCCACCCCCAAAACAGATGGGGTGATAGATGGAATATAGTGCTGGAGTAGGAGAAATTCTTAGAACGATGTTAACAGGAGCTGTTTATTTTTTATGATAATTAGCATTTGTTGTTGCCATGGATGAATGCTTTTAAACACCCTGAAAGTCTGTTATAGCTCTGAACGATGTCCAAAATGATGGAAAAGAATTGGCTTCAGAAACAAAGCTGTGTTTCTGTCAGTCATTTTGGAGCATATGATTCATTTTAAATATAAACTAAAAATAAGTTGGATAGCTCTCAGCTTGTAAGCAATTCCAAGATAAGTTGTGAATATTTGCTTTAAAATTCCTGTGTTTCATCTTTGTTTATAGATCAGCAGACCATTAACAAAGAACTCTGAACTGGTAAACAGAAGCCTGGGATTCTAGTCCCAAATTTGTTACTAAATTACTGGTACAACTTTGGAAAAGAGAAGAAGGAAATTGAAATGACTACAGAAAACAGCTATGATGCACTAGGCATTGAGGTAGCTGCTATTGTACATAAATTATGATGCTTAATCTTCAGAGCAATTCTATAAAAACAACACAACTGTAGGGATATAGGTCATCATCTCACTATCCTTGCTTCCTCCGGTAGTTGGCTCTTCTGCCCACCAGTAGCCCAAGGTAGAAACCTGAGCATCTGCCTTGATTCCAACCTTTCTTCAGCCCCACAATCAAGCTCTAATGGTAATTTAATTCTATACCTCTGAGAACTCTTAAATCTGTTCATTCTTTCATGCTTTCTAACTAATTCTTAAGTCAAAATATTTCATCTGGATTATTACTAACAGCCTCCTAACTGATGTTCCTGCTAATCCAGTAAAAAGTAAATTTTAAAAATGTAATTCTGACCCATTATCCTATTAATAGTTTCTCTTGGTCTAAGGATAAAGTCAAAGCTTTTTTGAAAGTCTTATAAGACCTGATGTGATCTAGTTCCTGTACCTCTCCAATATTTGAATGTAAACTTGAGTCTAAATCCTTCACTTAGGTCTTTTAAATTGAGCCATTAAATTTCCTTTGGTTTCTGAAAAATACTGTCCTGTCCGCCTGTTTCTCTCATTCTGACTCCTGCTCCTCCTCCCCAGAAAACACACACACATACACTTGTGTATTTGCACCCACACATTCATTTGCACCATTTGACTTAGATGTCACAAAGAAAGGCTGTCCTGACCCCAGCTCCCAAGCAGAAATAGGTTTCCCTCAATACATTCCCATAGCCTTGTGGTTCTCCTGTGACCCTCCCCCATGAGAACACCATTACATCACAGATGACTGTTCTTGGCTGAATTTTCCACTAGATCAAATACAAATCTGAATAGCTTAGAACCTAAGGTTGCCCACCATTCTATCACTAGCACCTAGGTATTACCTGGCTAATGGAAATACCTGAATCAATATTTAAGGAATGAATGCATAAAAAGGTATTATCATATCCATTGTTTAGACAAAGAAGCTCCAATGGATTAAGTCATCTGTCCAAGGTTGACTTAGTTTGACAGCTTTTTAATACTTTGCCATTGAATAAGCAGATTCAACAATAATTTTCAGATATATAGACATGATTTCTTCTATCATTTCAAAAATTTTATAAGTAATCTGAATTGTGCTTATATGTTAATAACAGTTAAAATATATTTACTTGTTTACTTATTTGAACAATCATTGTCAAGTTTCTTCTGTATACCAGGTACAGATCTATGTTCAGCATGAGAGACAGGATTATAGGTAAAACTTTGTCTCCATGTGCTCAGAGTTGAGTGAGGGGGAGATAGAGCATGTGAACAGGTACTATTATAGTGTAACAAGTACAGATAGAGACAAGAAAATAATATTGTGACATTTTAGGGGATGAATATAGACATAAAAGAATTTAGGGGAGTGGAAGGTTTTAAAGGCAGAGGAGAATTTTGGAGAAGGTGAGATAATTTTGAAATTATCATAAAGCACAAGAAGAAATGCTTCAACTAGAGAAGGGGCTTAAGGGAGTAATGTATAAATGTGAGAATGCCTGGGAAGCTGGTTTGTCAGGGAATTGCAGGCACTTCATTAAAATGGATCATCAGGAAAAGGAAGATGAGGAAGAATGAGGGAGAATGTATACAAGGCCAATGTAGGAGAAATCAAAAGGAGCTTTTTCCTAGCTACTGTGCTTTGGAGTTTACATGTTACAGCAGTATCAGTCGTGTCTGCCTGATGTGAACCTGCTTTTCAAACCACATTGAGTGCCTCGGGGATAGAAAGACACTCAGTCAGTACCTTTCAGAGGCGATCAAAAAGGACAGAGAGAGGGATATCCATAGACTGGACTTTGGATTGAAATCCTGGTTCTGTTGTGTAATTTCCAGCAAGTTACTTGACTTTAAAGACACAAGTTGACAACATTTGTAATTTGAAGATGATGCATACATCAGGGGATTGTTGTCATGATTAGTGAGATATGCAAAGTACTTTATAGATCCCATGTAGCCTCAGTTCAGTTCAGTCGCTCAGTCATGTCCGACTCTTTGCGACCCCATGAATTGCAGCACGCCAGGCCTCCCTGTCCATCACCAACTCCCAGAGTTCACTCAGACTCACGTCCATCGAGTCAGTGATGCCATCTAGCCATCTCATCCTCTGTCGTCCCCTTCTCCTCCTGCCCCCAATCCCTCCCAGCATCAGACTCTTTTCCAATGAGTCAACTCTTCCCATGAGGTGGCCAAAGTACTGGAGTTTCAGTTTCAGCATCATTCCTTCCAAAGAAATCCCAGGGTTGATCTCCTTCAGAATGGACTGGTTGGATCTCCTTGCAGTCCAAGGGACTCTCAAGAGTCTTCTCCAACACCACAGTCCAAAAGCATCAATTCTTTGGCGCTCAGCCTTCTTCACAGTCCAACTCTCACATCCATACATGACCACAGGAAAAACCATAGCCTTGACTAGACGGACCTTAGTTGGCAAAGTAATGTCTCTGCTTTTGAATATGCTATCTAGGCTGATCATAACTTTTCTTCCAAGGAGTAAGTGTCTTTTAATTTCATGGCTGCAGTCACTATCTGCAGTGATTTTGAAGCCCCCCAAAATAAAGTCTGACACTGTTTCCACTGTTTCCCCGTCTATTTCCCATGAAGTGATGGGACCGGATGCCATGCAGGGGCTTAAAAATGTCAACAGTAGAAATGCCTTGGGGGCTTCCCTGGTGGCTCAGGGTTGAAAATCTGCCTTCCAATGCAGGAGACACAGATTCGATCCCTGATTGGGGAATGAAAATCCCACACGTGCTGCAGGGCAACAACAGAAGTCCACAAGGTAACCAAAGACCTGGGCAGCCATGAAAAAAAAAAAAAAAAAAAAAAAAAGCCATGTGCTGTGTTCTGTTTATTCCTAACTATAAGAAAAGAAATTATCTTCAGTCCTATATTTTAAAGTATGAGGATATTTAGATGAAAGTTGAGGTAAGTTGCCCAAGGTTTCACAGCAAGTAAATGGTGCTGTGCTGTACTTAGTCGCTCAGTCATGTCCTACTCTGCAACCCCATGGACTGTAGCCCGCCAGTCTCCTCTGTCCATGGGGATGCTCCAGGCAAGAATACTGGAGTGGGTTGCCATGCCCTCCTCCAGGGGATCTTCCCGACCCAGGGATCAAACCCAGGTTTGAACCCACATTGCAGGCAGATTCTTTTAAGACTGAGCCCGCAAGGAAGCCCAAGTAAATGGTAGATCTGCATTTTTGACCCAGCGCTATCAACTGCAGAACTCACTGTATTAAATATTGTGACATAATGATAGCTATCATGTTTTTATTTGGTTCATTTTGTTGTCACTATTTTATTTTAAGAACAGGAATGACTTAGAACTTCTTTTGGTAGTTTCTCTGATTACAGTGTGGAGAATGCATTAGGGCTATTCAGATAATATGGGGGATAGGATAAGACCAGAAGCAAGAGAATTCTGAATTAGTCAAGTTGAAAAAAAGATAAGTTTCAATTAAAGAGTTTTTGATGGAAGGGTATTGAAATAGAATTCTGGGAAGATTTAGGAGATACAAATTGTAGGACTTAGTATGTAAGTAAACAGAGAAGGAATGGAGAGAGAGACAGTAAGAATGACCACTCTATTTCTGGTCTGGACTACTAATCAATGGCACATTTACCTAAAAGAGGAAAACAAGAGAAAAAAAAATGCGGGAAAAGGTATAATAAGTCTGACTTTTAACACATTAAACTTGAAGCACCTTTGACTCATACAGTTATATTGGAGAGAGAAATCCATCTTGAAAAATAGAAGTTTAGTATGGGCATATAATGCTCCTCTGCTTTCCATTTGGACTTCTTTGTGATAGGAGGAAATGAAGACAGTTGACAAAAAACAGAGTCATGGTACAAGAAAGTTCAGAGTAGGCAGTCATGAAGATGCGTACAGACCTGAAAATAATTTAGGGGAGAGAATGTAAATTTTTTTAATTAATGAGGAAAATCAGTAAATTTTTTAGATGTTAACATTAACAAACTTAACTTTGATTAATTTCATGACATGAGTATAGGAAAAAAGGTCAGGACCTTTATCCTAAGCAAAAGCAGAAATGATTTCTTTACTAACTTTATTAACTTGAATGAACTTTATTTATAGATTATTTTCTAGATACTCTTGTGTGTGATTAGAGTTAGTTTAAGAAAAATGTAAAGTCATTTAATGGGGCTTCCCAGGTGGCACAGTGGGTGAAAATCCACATGTAATGCAGGAGAGGCAGGAGACAGCAGTTCAATACCTGGGTCAGGAATATCCCCTGGAGGAGGACATGGCAATCCACTCCAGTATTCTTGCCTGGAGAGCAAAAAGTTGGACATGACTGAAATGACTCAGCATGCATGCACGAAGTCAGTTAACAGTAAAAATTATTTTATTTTGGGGGGTATATTTGTTTAAATAGAATAAATAAAATTACATAATTCAATACATGCTAATGGGAAAATATGTTTTTAGAAGTTACTAACTTTTGAATAATATAACAATTCTAGGGAAGCCTGTTATAAAACATATAACCAAATAAATTTAATTTTATTTCAAGGACTGGGATAATTTGAATCTAAGGTGATTGATTATATGTTATATGTTCTAAGTGCAGAGTCTTCAAGTTCTTTAGTTCCAAGTGGAAATACAATTAGCAATGAGTTAAAACTAATTATTTGGATATAGGTGAATACATAGCATCGCATATTACTGCTTCCATTAAGTTGGTTCTGCATGAACATAGGTTCTTTATTCCTATTTAAGCAAGCCTCAAAATTATTTGGAATATTATTATTAAACTTTGGTTACACAATAGTATTTTTAAACATGTTCATAGAACTAATTCTTTCTCTGAATTTTAAAGTCTTTAAAGTACTGCCAACTCTAAAAGACAAATATCCAATTTCTAATCCATAACAATCATACATTTCATATTTCTGCCAATAGTGGAGTAAATACACATGTATGTCTACAGTGTCTACAATGATCAGTGATATTTGCCAGTATTAGAAAATAAACAAAAAAATAACATAAAGTGAGAATAATTTCCTGGTGATAGTCAAACACTGCCAATTTTCTATATTTAAATCTGAAACATATTGGCATGAGTATCTTGGTAGTTACTTTTCTGCTAGCCTTTTTCTGGTCTTGTCTGTCTCCCTCTCTATGCTGTGTAGGAGAAAGATAGCACTTAAATTATCTTTCTGGTGTACTTGACAATTTTGACTGTTCCTTTCTTTAGTGGAAGAGTAAAATTCTCCTAGTTTGGCCTCTGTGCCATCATTCTCTCCTTGTTATCTCCTTTTCAGCCATTTATTCCCATTCTCATACTCTTAAACTCTTTTTTTCTTTCTCTGCTCCTTAAAAGCTCATGTCATTCAAGGTTTTATTCCCAGGCTTCCTGTTTTGTACTTGTTTACCTCACTTTCCCTGAAGCCTTCCATCTGACTTATGCCTTTCTTTGACTGAATGCTATAGACTCACCACTGGATACCTTAGATCCAGTCACCCATTGGTCAGCTTTATGTGGATATCTCCCCCAGCATAACAAAAGCAAACATACTGCTCTTATTCCCAGACTTGCTTTTTCTCTTGGGTTTCTGTCTTCAGCTAGCTAGATTCCTAGTGGCCGTTCTAGATTCTTGTTTGTCCTCTCAACCCTCGTTTCTAACTGATCACTTAATACCTCTCCTTTTTGTATCACATTTCTCAAATTTACCTCTTCCTCCATCCCAACCAGCTGTCTAAGTTAATATCCTTATTCTAAATCACCTAGACTATGTTCTGTCCTCTATTTAAGTTCATATCTCTGAGGCAGACAAAATGGTCTCTTTTAAAAGGACAGTGTGGTGCTGTCATGCCCAGGCATAAAGCTGTTTGGTGGTTCCTCATTTCTGGGAAAGATGAGTTCTAGAGCCACAGCATGGCGTGCATGGCTTTCTTCGTTGGCACTCTCATGCCTGATTTTCTTTCCCTGGTCTTTCCTTTCTCAACACTTATGCTGCAGCTCTCCCTGAATAATTGTAGTTCACCCTTAACAATCATCCTCTGTTCTGTCAAATCTCTTTGCTGTGCACAAATTGTTCTCTCGGCTTGTTATGCTCTTTTCTTTCAAGGATCTATTCACCACCTCCAGGTTTACCT
This sequence comes from Capricornis sumatraensis, assembly GCF_032405125.1. Classification (NCBI taxonomy): domain Eukaryota; kingdom Metazoa; phylum Chordata; class Mammalia; order Artiodactyla; family Bovidae; genus Capricornis; species Capricornis sumatraensis. Next base: position 35,965,875 of record NC_091081.1, on the reverse strand, counting down.
TAAAATATTCTTACAAGTTTAATTTGTGAAGTAACCATCCCTAACTTTTCCTGACATGAGCTCATAATTCTATTCTTTGTGCATATGATGCAAGAGTTTAGTTGATAATATAGTTCATCATCAATTTTGTAGTATAGTTATCAACATGTTCACATGAGCCATGTAGCAAAGGTGACACTTTGTTTAGTCGAAGAGCTCTAAATATTTTATGTTTAATTTATCATTTGTTTGTTTCTTCATTTAAAAAAATAATTTATTTCTTATTTAGTTCACAGGTATCACACATTTACTCTGTGTCATTATTGTTTTAGGTACTGGAGATATAAGAATGAACAAAACAGACAAAACTTCTTTGCCTTGTGGAGTTTGCATTCTAGTGTAGAGTGATAATAACAAAATATGTCATTATATAGGATCAAATATGACGTGTTATGCAGAGAAATAAAGCAATGGAGGCATTAGGGAGTATTGCAATGTTAAGCTGCATTGTCAGAAGAGATCATATTTAGAAAGTGAAATTTAAGCTTGGTCTTGAATGAACTGAGGAAATATGTGATGGGAGTGTCTGAAGAAAGAGTGTTTCAGGTAAAAAGCAAGAACGTAAAAAAATAACCAAGGGAGAAGAGAGAAAGAATTTTAAGTAAAGCAGGGTTTTGTGTGTGTGTGTGTGTTTGTTTTTTTAATTTCAGTTTAGAAAAGGATGTTTTCAGAAACTGAAAACTAAAGGAGAGTTTTATGACGTCTGTCATTTTTTAATGTGTGCATATGTGTTTATATGTACATATATGGCTGCATATGTATATGTTCCATTATGACATGTTCCGTATGTCTTGGCAATGGTAAGTTATTTATTTAAAGATAACTCATTGTAGAGACTTGCCCACATACAAGCTTATTTGTGTATGAGTTAGTTAGTAGTGATTATGGCCCAGAGCTGTGTTGTGGTCTCATTTGCTCAGTCGTGTCTGACTCCTTTGAGACTCCATGGACTGTAGCCTGGAAGGCTCCTCTGTCCATGGGATTCTCCAGGCAAGAACACTGGAGTGGGTTGCCATTTCCTTCTCCAGGGGATCTTTCTGACCCAGGGGTCGAACCCGCATCTTGCATCTCCTGCATTGGCAGGCAGATTCTTTACCACTAAGTCACCTGGGAAGCCCATGGTCCATAGCACTGACCCTTAAAATAGTGATAGGATTCATTTATAATTGAAATAAAACTTTAGGGAAAGAAGAAAAAAAGAAAAAAGTAAGTTTGAGATATTCAGTTCTGCAAGATGTAATAGATCATTTATCAGATACTTGATTTAAAATAAACTGGTTCTGTATCAGAAATATTATTTAAAAAATCAAGATCCTGAATGGATTAAAACAATGATATTCATTGTACATCAGGTGAACACGACTGTCTTCTGTAACAGTTTTTTGTTTCCTATTCAACATTCTTTAAATGTTTATCTTGTTTTAAATATTAGGCATATAAACTATATTTGGGGGCAAAGTTCTTTAGAATCAAACATTTTGAAAAGCAAAAAAGAGTTCACACCCCAGTTCTAGACAGGCTAATTGTGCATCATTATTTAGAATCATCCCAGTTTGGAGGTGGCACAGTGTCCACTCTGTATTTCAGTGATTCAGAATGAACCTCAAAAAAATGAATTTTTTGCATAAATGCATTAAGAATGTACTAAATCTATCCTGTCATACATAGAGCTTTGGTTAGTGGAAGCTAATGATGATGCAAAACTAATATATACCTTTCCTTGCCTTCATATAATAACCAAAGGTATTATTTTACTCATCATAAATTCCTGCATTTCTGTAAACTCAGTCATCTTGCTTTGATAAAAGAAAATTTATTGCATAACAGATGTTAAAATTAAAGTCCAAAGCTCTGGTTCTTAAATTTAATTGATATCAAGGAATGGGATTTCCAGGGCTACTGTTAAAACTAGAGGTTTCTAGGTGAACTGCTATTACTCAGTAACTCTAGGGTTGTAGTCAAGGACTTGCAATTTGAATAGGACACATAGCTAATTGTGATAGGCATTACTAATGTTTATCAGTATGTGGCTAATTCTACTTATAGACAGAGAGAGATTGAAGTCTCACACCTGTTTAGGTGTGACCACATGGATTGTTTTAGGTGATGGAGTGTGGGCAGGAGGTTCCTCACTTCTGGAAGCATTTAATTGCCTGTACTGTTTGAAGTATCTCAAAATACTGAGCTAAAATATCAAAGAGACCTGCCTTGGGAAGTTATTTAGATCTATAGCAGACCTTGCTTTTATGTGACATAAAATCTTGTTCTGTTAAATTGCTATGGTTTGAAGATAGTTTTTCCTATACCACAACCTAGTCTAGTCGTTCTCAAACTTTAGTGTGTATTAAAATCATTAGGGAAATGTGTTAAAACACTGCTTCCTGGCTTTCCTCCCAGCTTTTAGTAGGTGTGGGATGTGGCCTGAGAGTTTTTTCCTAAGTACCCAAGTGATCATGCTGCTGCTCCAGCAACAAACTTTTGAGAGACATTGACCCATCTAATCTTGAATATTATGCAAATTATAATATTTTGAAAAATAATTGATAGTAAGTCAAATTTGTCAGTATAATAAAGTCATAATTTTATAGATAAAAACAAATTTTAAAATTTTAATAAAACTAGAATGATTTGTAGTGATTTAATATTGACAAAAATTATCACTTATTAAAAATATATATTCATTGTCTGAACTTCCACATTGAGTAGTTTTAATTCTGATAAATATGTTTGTCCTTGGAGTATTTTAAACCACTTTGAATTAGTTATAATACAGAGGAAGAATATTGTAACATAAATATGATAAAAATTTTCAAGTGTAAATTAATATGATTTCAAATAATCAAGCAGATAGATAAAATATTTTATAATATCTATTTCAACAAGTTTATAAATAGTTTTACTTTTAAATTTAATTTTAAAAAGATTTTGTATAAAGTGATATTTGCAGGACTGATGAGCATGATTTGTCAATTAAGCATTAAAAAAAAATCTCCTGTTCCATTTTCATAATGAACATTTTATGCATTTATCCAATTGAAATAACTGTCTTGGCGTTAAAGAAAGAAACTTAAGTCAGCCCTTGAAAGCTTAATACTAACTTGTTAATTAGCCTATAACTACACAATGAGAAGAAATGCTGCTGCTAAGTCGCTTCAGTCATGTCTGACTCTGTGCGATCCCATGGACAGCAGCCCACCAGGCTCCCCTGTCCCTGGGATTCTCCAGGCAAGAACACTGGAGTGGGTTGCCATTTCCTTCTCCAATGCATAAAAGTAAAAAGTGAAAGTGAAGTCGCTCAGTCGTGTCCGACTCTTCAGGATACCATGGACTGCAGCCTACGAGGCTCCTCCCTCCATGGGAGTACTGGAGTGGGTTGCCATTGCTTTCTCTGACACAATGAGAAATGAAAAGTTATAATTTCCTTTTCTAAAGTGTGGTTGAAGATCAAGGAGCTCTTATTGGCATATTGAGAGACTGAAGGAAATGATGCAATTTTTTTCTTATAAATACCATCAGATGTCATTGGAAACTCAGCTAAGGAACTAGATAAATGTTTAAGCATAATCTTTAAAATTTGTTTTTTATCTGTTTTCAAAGGAAACACCACCTATTATATATTAAGAAGTAACCTGATGCTCAATAGCAAAAAAACAAACAATTCAATTAAAAATGATGAGAGGGCCTGAACAGGAGACAAATAAATAGCCAAGGGTTACATGAAAAGATGCTCAACATCACTAACCATCAGGGAAATTAAAATCAAAATCACAGTGAGATATCACCTCACATCTGTTGACAATAAATAATAAGTGTGGCGAGGATGTGTAAAAGAGAGATGCTTGTGCACTGTTGGTGGAAATATAAGTTGGCACAGCTGCTATAAGAAACAGTACAGTGGTTCCTCAAAAAACTGGAAATAAAAATACTGTATAATACAGCAATCCTAATTCTGGGTATCTACCCCCGCCCCCCAAATGAAACCATTATCTCAAAGAAATATCTGCTGTTCATTGCAGCATTATTCACAGTAGCCAAGAAATGAAAACAACCTACGTGTTTGTCTAAGGATAAATGGATAAAAAGATGTATGAAAGTGAAAGTGAAGTCACTCAGTTGTGTGCGACTCTTTGTGACCCCATAGACTGTAGTCTACCAGACTCCTCTGTTCATGGGATTTTCCGGGCAAGAATACTGGAGTGGGTTGCCATTTCCTTCTCCAAGGGATCTTCCCGACCCAGGGATCAAACCCAGGTCTCCTGCATTGTAGGCAGACGCTTTACCGTCTGAGCTACATGTATGTATGAATAATATACACATGGATACTATTCAGCCCTGAGAGAGAGGAAAATGCTGACATTTGCAGCAATATGGGTGGACCCGGAGGCCCCTATAATAAGTAAAATAAGTCAAAGAAAGACATATATTATATGATCTCATTTACATGTGGAATCTAAAGAAGCCAAAGTCAGACAAACATAGAGTGATAATTATCAGGGGTTGAGGGATAGGGAAAATGGGGAGATATTGGCAAAAGTGTACAAACTTCCAGGTATAAGAAAAATATGTTCTGGAGATCTAATGTATAGTATCGTGACTAATCTTCACAATGGTGTATTATATTTTTGAAAGTTGTTAAAAGAGTTAGACCTTAAATGTTTTCACCACCCACCCCCTCATAAAAGAAGAAATGGTAAATTTGAGAGGTAATGGAGGTATTAATGACCCTAATATGATCATCATTTTACAATGTGTACATGTATGAAGTCATGTTGTATGGCTTAAACTTATACAAAGTTATATGTCAATTATATCTCAATAAAGTTGGGGAGAGAGAGAAGTACATAGCAAAGATCTTTGTATTTATATGTTGTTGTTCAGTCACTAAGTCATGTCTGACTCTCTGACTCTGTGGACTGCTGCATGCCATGCTTCCCTGTCCTTAACTGTCTTTCAGAGTTTGCTCAAACTCATTCCATCCAGCCATTTCATCCTCTATCATCAATCTTTACAAGCGTCAGTGTCTTTTCCAATGAGTCATCTCTTTGCATCAGGTGGCCAAAGTATTGGAGCTTCCGCTTTATCATCAGTGCTTTCGGTGAATATTCAGGGTTGATTTCCTTTAGGATTGACTGGTTTGATGTCTTTACTGTCCAAGGGACTCTCAAGAATCTTCTTCACAGAATTTGAGAGGGTAGATTCTTTGGCACTCAGCCTTGTTTATGGTCCAACTCTCATATCCATACATGACAACTGGAAAAACCATAGCTTTGACTATATGCACCTTTGTTGGCAAAATTGTGTCTTTGCTTTTGCATACACTGTCTAGGTTTGTCGTAGCTTTTCTTCCAAAGTGCAAGTATCTTTTACTTTCATGGGCAGTCACCATCTGAAGTGATTTTGGAGCCCAAGAAACTGAAGTCTGTCACTGTTTCCACTGATTTCCCATCTATTTGCCATAAAGTGATGGGACTTGGTGCCATGATCTTCAGTTTTTGAATGTTGAGTATTAAGCCAGCTTTTTCACTGTCCTCTTTCACCCTCATCAAGAGGCTCTTTAGTTCCTCTTCACTTTCTGCCATTAGCATGATATCATCTGCATATCTGAGGTTGTTATTTCTCCTGGCAATCCTGATTCCAACTTCTGCGTCACTCAGCCCATCATTTTGCATGTTGTACTACTCTGCATGTAAGTCGGATAAGCAGGGTGACAATATAAAGCCATGACATACTTCTTTCAGAGTTTTGAACCAGTCCATATTTCCATGTATGCTTTTAACAGTTGCTTCTTGACCTATATATGAGTTTCTCACGTGGAGGATAAGGTGGTCTGATATTCCCATCTCTTTAAGAATTTTTCACAATTTGTTGTGATCCACACCAGTCAAAAGCTTTAGCATAGTCAAAGAAGCAGAAGTAGATGTTTTATTGAAACTTCTTTTTTTTCTGTGATCCAGTAAATGTTGGCAATTTGATCCCTGGTTCCTCTGCCTTTTCTAAATCCAGCTTGAACATCTGGCTGTTCTCAGTTCATGAACTGTTGAAGCCTAGCTTGGAGGATTTTGAGCATTATCTTGCTAGCATGTGAAATGAACGCAGTTGTATGGTAGTTTTTCTTTGGCATTGCCTTCCTTTGAGATTGGAATGAAAACTGACCTTCTTCAGTCCTGTGGACACTGCTGAGTTTTCCAAATTTTCTGACATATTGGGTGGAGCACTCTCACAGCATCATCTTAGATTTGAAATCCTAAGATTTGAAATAGCTTAGCTTGTATCCCATCACCTCGGCTAGCTTTGTTTGTAGTAATGCTTCCTAAGGCCTGCTTGACTTTACACTGCAGGATGTCTGGCTCTAAGTGAGTAAACACACCATCATGGTTATCCAGGCTATTAACTCCTTTTTCATATAGTTCTGAGTATTCTTGCCACTTCTTTATCTTTTCTGCTTCTGTTAAGTCCTTGCCATTTCTGTCCTTTATTGTGCTCATCCTTACATGAAATGTTCCCTCCCTAATTTTCCTGAAGAGATCGCTAGTCTTTCCCATTCTATTGTTTTCCTCTATTTTCTTGCATTGTTCATTTAAGAAGGCTTTTTTTAAATCTCTCTTTGCTCTTCTCTGGAACTCTGGATTCAGCTGAGTATTTCATTCCCTTTCTCCTTTGCCTTTTGCGTCTCTTCTTTTCTCAGCTATTTGTAAGTCCTCCTCAGACAACCACTTTGCCTTCTTGCATTTCTTTTGCTTGGGGATGGTTTGGTCACTGACTCCTATATGTGTTATTAACCTATATCTATAGTTCTTCAGGCTTTATCTTTGTCTACTATATCTAATCCCATGAATCTAAACAAGCTAAATCTATAAGGCCTTTCACACAGTGTCCAGATCTTAGCTTTTACACTTTTGACAAAGAATTCTTTATGTCCTTACCTTATGATAAAGATCAGAGAGTATTTATAGAGGCTGTTGGTAAGAGAGATACACAAAATATTTTTCTTCTCTGCCTGTTAAAGCAATAATTCTTCAAAGTCTGGGGTTTTGTTGTTGTTGTTGTTTGAATGGAATAAATCTAAGTTATATTGGACAGATTTTACATATGCATTGACTGAATGTGATATCATTTATATAGTTGTATATATTAATTTTTCTCAATACTGTTTATTGTTGTGTAACTTATTGTCACTGGTTTGGAGATTAGGATAGGTTCTACAACACCTTGTAGAACTAATATTGTTTTCAACTCTGTTGTTTGTTAGGTTAGAGTAGAGACAGACTTGAAATGTGTGCAATGTTTAGTTGTAATTTTCTTAAAACACATATATAACACCATAATATTGTAGTCAAAACTTAAAATAATTTTAATTGTGATAAAATACACATACTGTTTACCATCTTAACTACTTATAATTTACAGTTCAATAATATTATGTATATTCACATTGCTGTAAACCAATCTCCAAAACAATTTCATCTTACAAAACTGAAACTCTATACTAATTAAGTCACAATGCCCCATATCCCCTCCCTTTAGTCCCTGGCAGCCAACATTATGTTTTCTGTTTCTAAGAATTTGACTACACTGGATACCACATATAAGTAGAACCATATAGTTTTTATAGTGAGTGGCATATTTCAGTCTTTTAGGTTTACTCACGTTGCAGTATCTGTCAGAATGCCTTTCCTTTTTTAAGGCTGAATAGTATTCCACATTCCATCATATGTGGTTTCTATATTTTATTTATTCATTCTTCTGTCAATGGATACTATAGTTACTTCTTTCATTTGGCTATTGTGAATAATAACATGTTCTATGAACATGAGTGTACAAATATCTCTTCAAGACCCCTTCTTTTGGTTATATATACAGAAGTTGAATTAATAGGTTATATGGTTAGAGATTGAATAACAAAAGGTGATTAGTCTGTGTTTAATTTTTTGAGGAACCACCCTACTGTTTTCCACAGAGAATACACCATTTTACATTCCTTCCAGCAGTGAATGCAGGTTTCAATTTCTCTACATCCTTACCAACACATTATTTTCTGTTTTTGTTTTTGATAGTAGTCATCCTGCTGGGTATGAGCTAATATCTTATTGATATCTCATTGTGGTTTTGATTTACATCTCCCTAGTGAAAAAGTTGGCTTAAAGCTCAACACTCAGAAAACTAAGATCATGGCATCCATTCACATCACTTCATGGTGAATGGATGGGAAAACAGTGGAAACAGTGGCTGACTTTATTTTTTTGTACTCCAAAATCACTGCAGATGGTAACTGCAGCCATGAAATTAAAAGATGCTTGCTCCTTGGAAGAAAAGTTATGATAAACCTAGACAGCATATTAAAAAGCAGAGATATTACTTTACCAACAAAGGTCTGTCTAGTCAAAACTGCGATTTTTCCTATAGTCATGAATGGATATGAGAGTTGGACTATAAAGAAAGCTAAGCACCAAAGAATTGATGCTTTTAAATTGTAGTGTTGGAGAGGACTGTTGAGATTCCCTTGGACTGCAAGGAGATGCAACCAGTCCATCCTAAAGGAAAGCAGTCCTAAATAGTCATTGGAAGGACTGATGCTGAAGCTTAAACTCTAATACTTTGGCCACCTGATGTGAAGAACTGACTCATTGGAAAAGACCCTGATGCTGGGAAAGATTGAAGCAGGAGGAGAAGGGGACAACAGAGGATGAAATTGTTGGATAGCATCACCAACTCAATGGACATGAGTTTGAGTAAACTCGGGGAGTTGTTGTTGGTCAGGGAGGCCTTGCCATGTTGTAGTCTGTGCGGTCACAAAGAGTTGGACACAACTGAGTGACTGAACTGAACTGAATGGTTAATCATGTTGTACTTTTTTTTTTTTTCATTTCTTGTTTTCTTTTTGTATATTTTATTTGGGAAAATGTCTGTTTAAGTTTGTTGCCCATTTTTGTATCAGATGGTTTGAAATTTTGTTATTGAGCTATAGGAGTTCTCTTTATGTTCTGGAGATTACCCTGCTCATTGAATGCATGATTTATAAATTTTTCTCTCATCTCATGGGTTGACTTTTCACTCTAGTTATTGTATTCTTTGATGCACAGAAGTTTTTGATTTTGTAGTTTTATTTATTTTTGCTTTTGTTTTACGTGCCTTTTGTATCACATCCCAGAAATCATTGCCAAATCTCCAAATGTTATGAGCTTTTTACCCTATGTTTTTATAATTTTGCATCTTAAATTTAAATCTTTCTCCATTTCAAGTTAGTTTTTGTCTGCTATGTAAGGTGAGGATCCATCCAGTTTTTTTCTCTTGCATGTGGATATACAATTTTCTTAACATTAATTGTTGAGAAGAGTCCTTTTCCTACTGAATGGTCTTGGAATCCTTGTTGAAAATCATTTGACTATATATGTGAGGATTTGTTTCTAGCCTTTTTATTCTATTTCATTTGTTTGTCTTTGTGCTAGTACCGTATTGTTTTGATTTATGTAGCTTTGTAATACCTTTTGAAATTAGGAAGTGTGAGACCTCCAATTTAGGTTTTTGTTTGTTTTTTTTTTTTTGCCATTTTTGATCTCTTGAGATTCCAAATGAATGTTAGGATGGAATTTTCTAGTCCTGAAAAAAATGCCATTGGGATGTTGGTAGGGATTGCCTTAAATCTGTAGATTGCTTTGGATAATATACTTGGAATTTCTAAATTTAAATCTAGGCAAATTTGAGTTATAGTAAAATATATTTGTTGATGATACCACATTGATTTTTAAATATATTAGCCTAGTTGATAGACAGTCAACTAACATAGACTCTTTATGGATTCAGATTTCAAAGCAGTACATGAGGTGGTTCAGCTAAGTTTCACCATTCTTCTTTAATTTGGGCTAACTTCTTCATCACTTCTGAGTGTTAGATTGAGGGAAGTCATTTTGCATTAGCTCCTATAACATCATAATTCATTTGAAGATATAATTGAAGGGAACTATTATTTTAAAGTCATTTTTTTCTTTGTAAACTTACCTTATACTGATGATACATACTGATTAAATAAATTAATTTCTAACGAAGCCCTTTATTGGCCAAAGAAGAACCAAATGTGAGTAAAATGTTTCCTATTCTTCAAGTGTTTAAAATCTGGTATTGAAAGTAAATTATAATGCAGTATGTTAAGTGCTAAAAATGTCACATAAAAAGTATTATGACAAAACAGGAAGTGAGAGCAAGCAGATCAGCTTGTTAGAGATAGTAAATATAGTTGACATTTAAATTGAGTGTCAAGATATATGAAGGTTAGGTAAGACAAGAAATTCCAAAGGTACAAAGCTATGAATGAGTGTGGTGAATTTGTAGCATGGTGACATGTCTACTGTGTTTGAAACAGAGAGTATGTCAGCTAGGAATGTCTAAGAATAAGAACAAGTAGGTCAGAAAAGATCATGAAGAGTCTAGTATGCCCTGACCTCAGCATATAACCATTTAAGAAGTAACCCTGTGGAGACAGCCAACCCTGGAACTTGAAGTGACTAAATATAACTGGACAGGTTGGAGGTGTAAATAGTTTCGTAGGAGCAACACTAGAAATAGTCTTGGTTTTAGCATCATAATGTTGGTTAATAGGAGTCAATAAACTTTCCAGGAGAATTGGTGTAATTAATTTTTAAATAAATAGATTTTTAAAAACTATGTAATATATTTTAGAACATTAAAAGTTAGTTATTAAGTTTTATAGTTATTAAGTGCTATTCACCAAATGTACTTGGCTCTGGTTTTAGGCACAAATCAGAACTGCATTTTCTCACAAGCTGTGAAGCTAAGCAACGACATGTGATTTTCTTTAAGCAGTGAAATGTGAGCAAGAATACTGAATCACTTTTTGCAGGAGGCTTTGATGATCAGTTTGTAACATTTTCTTCCCCATGCCGTGATAATGATGATAGCAATGTCCACACAGAGGTCCTACAGCAAATGCAATGTACCGAGCCACCCTACCAATCCGTGTTAGACAAGTTGTAGGAGACAGGAGGAGTAAACTTGCATGTTGTTAAGCTGCTGAGATTCAGGTGCTGATTTTGTTTTTAATCACAAAATCATTTGGTTTATCCTAACTACTAGAAAACATAAGACCTATTGACTGTAGAAAGACTTGATTATAAGCAGAAAAGGAAGAAAGACTCAAAATCCACCACAATCTTACCAAAAAGAGGTAAGGGCCATTAACTATTTTGATATTCACCTCTTAAACTATATTTGTCACTATGTAGAAGCTTAATCATCACTTCAGTTATAAACTTAATTGTGACAGATGTTCACTCTTCTAAAGTTATACACTCTGATCTCCCTTCCAGGAGATTAGCTTTTCTGTCAGTAACTGTTGGATTATGATCCAGCTTGTAATCATAAAGCTGTAGGTTTTTGTCTACAAGTGTGTCAACTGGCTATCAACAATTTCTCCCTTAGATGGAAGACATGATACATAACTGAGTTGTTTTGAATTCACATGAGACAATATGTGTAAAACAAGTGTCACATAGTACACTCAACAATAAATGCTAGAGGGGCTATTTTGTCTTTCTGAAGGTTTATTAAACATTCTAAATATTTATTAACTTTAAGATATAAACTATTTTCAAAGAAAACTGGAGCACAGTAGCATAATATATACATTCCCTATCTATCCTAAGCAAGTAAATTTTATGTTGTCCTTTAAGCAATTATGAACTTATTTGATTTGTTGAAAATTCTATTTATAGAACTGATTTGATAAATTGCTGATATTTTTTGCACCATTATCTAAAAATCATCCTGAACTTTACTGCTCTTGACTAGTCTTATTTTCCCTCTAAGAATTTTGAAGATAATTCAGTATGTTTAAACTGCATTAATATATACTTATTTTAAATATGAGTCATGCTTCTCTTCTTCACTGTCTCTTCTAAAACTAGGGCCCAGAATGAAAAATTCAGCTTTGTTATGGAAGCCTTATTACATATAAATGATATTTGCAAATTCTTTTTGTGATAAAACATCTCACAACTTAGTGCTTTCAACAGTATTTTTCTGTTGTTGCCACTTCTTTTCAAATTGCATTTTGAAAAAGTAATGTGGGACTTCCTACTCATCTCATAAGATTTTAGTTTATTGCTTCTCTCCTCAATAAGTCTTTCCAGGGAATTTATCTTCCTTAGCCCTGTGTCCTCACATGGAAGAGAACCTAGTTGATGGTCATATGTATATTTGTTGAATGAACAAATGAGTAAATACTATACAGTCATGGGATCTAAGACTCTGTATTCTGACACAGTTCCATGTCCCACTTGGATTTCAAAGGAAAAGCTTTTGTTACTTTCTTCATAATTTAATTATAACTCTGTATGTCTAGTTCAGAAAATGAGATTTGCTTAAATCTACCTCTTTGTTCTTACCTCTTGTTCTTGTTCTTACCTCCTGGCCTTATATGAAAAAGTAAAAAGTAAACATAGTTACAAAAGGGCATGAGGAAATCTTCATGGGTGATGGAAATATTTATGTTGATGGTAGCTATGATTTCTTGATTCAAAACTGATCAAATTTCATACTTTAGATATATGTACTTTAGTTCCCCTCAGTTATACCAGAAAAAAATTGAAAACTGAAATCAAGAATAACATATCAAATTGCTTTCTGTAATAACTACAATGTTTTTGTAGATATTCTGCCCCTACATTTAAGATTTGTGAAAGATATCACTATAGAAAATTGAGGAAGACTTCTGAGATTCTTTGTAAGCAAAATATATTACATTTCTTGCCAGAGATAAATTAAACATGCTACATTTTGTCTCTGCCAGTGCTATCTTAAAATTTCTAATCTTCAACCAAGAATATATGGAAAGGAGTGAAACAGAGACATTTGGAAGGGAAATTATTCCATCACCAGTAACACAGAGAAAAGACAGGGAAGATCTGACACATGAGAGATAAATATCAATATTGATCATCATGACAAAATTTCTATTGAGAACTTGCTGCATGAGTGTTATGGTCTGCGTACTTAGCACACATTCCTCACTTTCTACTTTCACAACTCTCTTTTATTGTTCCTATGAATACAAGTGTGGAATCTGAGTCATAAAGACATTAAGAAACTTTCTAAGGTAAAATACTACTAAGTGTCAGACTCAGGATCTGAATTCCAAGTATTGAACCCAGCACTCATGTTCTTCATTACAATTCGCTACCTTCTCACAACAGACACAAGTAAGGAAAAATCGACGAACCACAAGTGAGGGGTTACTGACAACAAAAGAAACAAACTTCTGTGCATACTGGCATTTGAGGAGGGACTTGGCATCTGAAGCTAAATAGGAGTCTGGGGTCCATAAGTGAAAGTCGCTCAGTCATGTCCGACTCTTTGCGACCCCATGGGTTATACAGTCCATGGAATTCTCCAGGTCAGAATACTGGAGTGGGTCAGGCCAGAATACTGGAGTGGGTCAGGCCAGAATGCTGGAATGGGTAGGGTAGCCTTTCCCATCTCCAGGGGATCTTCCCAACCCAGGTCTCCCACATTGCAGGTGGATTCTTTACCAGCTGAGTCACAAGGGAAGCCCAAGAATACTGGAGTGGGTAGCCCATCCCTTCTCCAGCAGGTCTTCCTGACCCAGGAATCGAACTGGGGTCTCCTGCATTGCAGGCAGATTCTTTACCAACTGAGCTATCTGGGGTCCATAGTTAACTCTGACTATCTCTGCATGGCAAAGCTCCAATGTAGACAGTTTTCCCCAGATAGGGAAGTACTAAGGCCTCCAGAAATTACTAAACTGAAGTAATAATATGATCTTTATAACTGTTGTACTGTATACGTTTTTGAGGACCCAAAGTTTTCACTGGAAGGACTGATGCTATAGCTGAAACTCCAATACTGTGGCCACTTCATGCGAAGAGTTGACTCATTGGAAAAGACTCTGATGCTGGGAGGGGTTGGGGGCAGGAGGAGCAGGGGACGACCGAGGATGAGATGGCTGGATGGCATCACCGACTCGATGGATGTTGAGTTTGGGTAAACTCTGGGAGTTAGTGATGGACAGGGAGGCCTGGCGTGCTGCACTTCATGGGGTTGCAAAGAATCGGACACTACTGAGCGACTGAACTGAACTGAACTGAAAGTTTTCACCAAGGCTATAGAATGTGTACATTAAACCATGGTTTTGTTTTATGCGACCAAGAAACTTTTGTCAGACAAAAATAGGAGATGAGATGAGTAAATGATATATAGTATCTCTGTTTTACAGCAGATAAAGATTAGATCTCAACCAGGACTGTCACTATAAAAGGGATGCATAATGCCCCTGTAAGAACTCACTCAGTCATTTTTTTTTTTAACTTAAGATGAATAGTCTCTGCCATATTATAAAAGGGCAGGCAAAGTAGTTAAATAATGGAAAATCTACCTAAATGGCTGGAATACACATCTTATGGATAAGGACAGAAGGCATTCAGCATGAGAAGAAGATGAAATTACCCATCATTGTGATGTGCTAAGTGCCATTCTCAAATATCCATTGCTGAGGCCAGAGTTTCTTGTCCTTGGTACTGTTCACATTGAGACCAGATAATTCTTTGTTGTGGGGAGCTGTCTTGTACATGGTAGAATGTTTAGAAGCATCCCTGACCTCTACCTGTTAGATGTCAGTAGAGGTCCCCACCCCCAGTTGCAATAAGCAAAAGTGTTTCTAGGGACTTCTCTGGTGGTCCAGAGGCTAAAACTCCACACTGCCAATGCAGGGGGCCCCAGGTTCAATCCCTGGTCAGGAGATTAGATCCCATATGCCACAACTAAGAATTCATATGCTGAAAGCAAAGATCCAGCATGCCACAACAAAGATGGAAGATCCTATGTGATGCAGCTAAGACCTGGGGCAGCCGAATTTTATACATGCATGTATACACACACCCTGAGGGAAACATCACCCCTGATGAAGACCTGCTGGTTTCTCCTAATAGATTTCCCCACATCATTTAGTGGAGCTTCCCTTGTGGCTCAGCTGGTAAAGAATCTGCCTGCAATGTGGGAGACCTGGGTTCAGTCCCTGTGTTGGAAAGATCCCCTGGAGAAGGGAAAGGCTACCCACTCCAATATTCTGGCCTGGAATACATTCCTCCACAATATTACATAAATGTAAAACTATCATTAGTACTATTATTTATATATTATTACTATTTATTATTAATAATAATACATTATTATATAAATACAATGCAGACTTTCAATAAAGATAGACTGCAATTTTAGTTATGGCTTAGAAGTCTATAACTGAGAAGCTAATAATATACATAGCTCAGGATAATTAGAATTGGGCTAACAGTGTCACCATTCATGGGTCACATAAACATTTGTTAATCACCAACTAAATGCCGGTCACTGTTTCAGGTTCTGGAGGTATAAAAATAAATGACATAGTTGAGATCTGAATTAGACCAAGAATTACATAAACTATTCATCCATCCAGATTCTCCAATGTCTATTCTTGTATTCTCTTAGCTCAATAGAAATCACAAATTGTGGACTTTATTATCTCGTATCTACATAGATATATTTTCACTGAGTTTTCATGTTTTCACTGGGAAATAGATATGAGCATTGCCTTTAAAACTATTTTTTAGTGTTTTTTCTTTTAAAGTTATGAGCCAAGATACCATACACCATGCTGTTCAATATCCTTAATGCAAACAGATACTTATGTGATAAACTAAGACTTGAGTTCAATGCTATAAATATTATCAACCGTGTGATCCTATGTATTTGCTATTTGAGATAATAACAACTATACTTCAAAATCATTTTTATTTTTAGAGAATTGTAGAAGGGACTAAACATTCTAAATAATAGCTGGAATCATTCTCTTTCCAGAAGCTCCTTTCTAACTCCTTCCCAAATTTTACTTCCCTCTGACAGTAGGTCAGGTCTGGGAATATAAGCAAACAAATAAGTAAAATAATAATAGTGCCAGAAACTGTAATACATATTTTATTTCTGTCATCTTGTTTAATCCTTTCAGGCAACATAGGGAAATCACAGGGATCATAGAAGGTGTAAATAAGTTATGTAGCTTTCCCAAGGTCACACATTAATTAATACTCATGTCTGGATGGATCTAAATTTATGCTTTTGCCATTTTACCATTTTGCCTCTGGGCCACAGTAAGTTGAGGTAATATTAAAAATGTTTAACAACCAATTTCCTCAAGCAGTAACCAACAGCTGGTACAAATTGGAGATGTTTACTCGCTGATAATTAGCCCTGGTCCATAGCTGACCACACACATGTACAAGCCACATTCAAGCTTCTACCTATATTTGCCTACTTTGTTAGAACTGAGTCTCCTTCCTAAACCACTCTGGACATCCTCCCCATAATGACTTTGGAGAATTAAAATTTATAGTGAACAAGCAAATAAATTTACGATATACAAGGCAAGGAGTCACGCTGCTTTAGGGTAGGGTCAAGGATATCAGACCAGGTGTCAGCCAAGAGTCAAGGTTAAAATAGTCAAAGATAAAACCCACAATACCAGCCCTATATCACTTACAGCTGACACTAGTTGGCAGAGAGTGAAGAAAAGGAGTTTATACCATGTGGGAGGTAGAAGGTATCAGTTCAGTTCAATTCAGTCATTCAGTCGTGTCCGACTCTGCAACGCCAAGGACTGCAGCATGCCTGGCCTCCCTGTCCATCGCCAACCTCCGGAGTTTACTCAAACTCATGTCCATTGAGTCAGTGATGTCATCCAATTATCTCATCCTCTGTTGTTTCCTTCTCCTCCTGCCTTCAATCTTTCCCAGCATCAGGGTCTTTTCTAATGAGTCAGTTCTTCACATCAGGTGGCCAAAGTATTGGGAGTTTCAGCTTCAGCATCAGTCCTTCCAATGAATATTTAGGACTGATTTCCTTTAGGATGGACTGGTTGGATCTCCTTGTAGTCCAAGGGAATCTCAACAGTCTTCTCCAACACCACAGTTCAAAAGCATCAATTCTTTGGTGCTTAGCTTTCTTTATAGTCCAACTCGCACATCCATACATGACTACTGGAAAAACCGTAGCTTTGACTAGACAGACCTTTGTTGTCAAAGTAATGTCTCTGCTTTTTAATATGCTGTCTAGGTTGGTAATAACTTTTCCTCCAAGAAGCAAGCATCTTTTAATCTCATGGCTGTAGTCACCATATGCAGTGATTTTGGAATCCAAGAAAATAAAGTCTGTCTCTGTTTCCACTGTTTCCCCATCTATTTTCCATGAGTGATGGGACCAGATGCCATAATCTTAGTTTCCTGAATGCTGAGTTTTAAGCCAACTTTTTCACTCTCCTCTTTCACTTTCATCAAGAGGCTGTTTTGTTCTTTGCTTTCTGCCATAAGGGTGGTGTCATCTGCATAAGAAGATGGCATAGAGAGCTGGAAATAGCCAGCCAAGGGGGTCCTCAGTATCACGTCTGATAGAGACCATGCCTTAGGGCTGCATGTGAGAGCAGGCAAGTCCAGAAAAATCCTTTTAACTTCCCTCAGTCTTGTGGAAGTAAGCCTCCTGCAGTTAAAATTGCAACAGGGCTTCCTGAGAGATCCAAACTTTCTTTTGACCAAAACAATCTGAAAGCAGGTTGGGCCCCCTTTTTAAGCTGAATTCAGATACTTACATTCTCCTCAACTTTCCTTGGAAGGCAGAATTTTTCATATCACAATTGAGGAGCAAAGGTTTAATATACCAGTAATCCCACTAGGAGAAACATAATAGAAACCAGTTAGTAAGGATATCAGTATAAATGACCAGAAATATGTCTTCCTCTCTTTAGCTAGAAGAAGAAGAAAAAGCCTGCAGTCCCCTTGGTTCTTGAAGCACTGGAGGGGTCATCAATGAGAGGGAAAAGACAGGAGGGGAAACTTTGGGCACAGATAAATTTTATCCATTTTTCTTTCAGTTTCGCCTTCAACTGCCCCCTGAAAAAAAATACTCAGTAGACAAAGAGAAGCTGTACCAAAAATTGTTTCATCTCTTAAGTGGATGTGCTTAGGGACAGCTGATGCAGGGGCAGGATGCATTAATGGAATGCCAGCTACAGCCCTAAGACAAATTGACAGTTGGGAAGCCAAGGGTCTCTTTGAGGAGACTCCAGCCTGCACCTCACAGCACCCGCTGCCCTTCTTTGCTCCATTAGAAATAATCACTTCTAAGTGGCCCATCATCAATGTCAGCATGATTTTTTTCACATTTACTAAAAGCTTTTCCCTTGGCCCACTTCAGGTTTTTTTCTTTTGTTTCTAGGTAACTATTTAATTCCCTTCCCTCTTTATTTTGCCATGGACTGATTGAAAAAAATCTGATTTGTAATGGGGCTTACAGACTGACTTCTTTTTCCTTCTGTGCAGCCAGCCTTAGCTCTTAGTAACAGCCACTGCATATGCATTAACCAAAAGGCCCATTAGTGGGACATTGTTTTGCACTTTTGTAGACAAAGAAGAAACAGACCTCCAGTTGGAGTGAACTCTTTTTGTATTTCTTCTTGGCAACAAATAGCTTCCTTTTAAATTCAGAAATGCAGTGTCATTGAGGCCCTAAATTGCTCTCGTCTAAAATGTTTTACTCCCATCTTCACTTTCAGAGATTATGATCAATTTTCTCCCAGAATAAATTATTCAAATTGAGCCCAGTCTTCTGAATCCTTAAAAAAGACAATGTCTTAGCACTTTGGGTCCTACTCACTTATCACTTGGCACATTCTGCCTGGTCCTGGAAGACATTCTTTTTTTCAACATATAATTTATTTTCCCAAATGGACTGCAAGCTTCTCAAGAATAAAGATCATTCATTCATTCAACAAATGTTTTTGAACATCCACCAAGTTCTAGACATGTTCTAATTACCGGAGTTACATCCAAGAAGTAATCAGACAAAATTCCATGCCTCCATGGAGTTTGCATTCTAGTGGAATGAGACAGAGAATAAGTAATTAGTCTCATAAATATGTCAATTATAGGATAAGTTAGCAGGTGATAAGTACAGCTGAGGGAGAAAAACAATGTAAGAGGAATCTGAAATTATAAAGAGAGAAGACTACAGTTTAAAAATAAGGTGGTCAAAGCAGATGAGAGTAAGCCATCCAAATAAGTAGGAGAAGAGCATTACAGGTAAAGGACATATACTACAGAGGAACTGAAAGAAAAGTATTGCCATCAACTAACTCTGGGAAGACTGTTAAGGGGGCAGTATGTATGGCTATGGATAAGTCAAGTTCTGGGGGTTTGTTACCAGCCAGATATGTGATGATGTAGGCAGTTGGATAAAGAAGACTAAGAGCCCAGTAGGGTCTGTACTGGATTGTTCATTTGAGAGTAGTATTAAAGCCATAAAACTGATGAGACAAGTAAAAAGATATTAGAAGATAACAAAAGATGGTTTGTAAGACAAGAGGAAATCCAAGACCATGGGATATCCTGGAAATCAGTGAAGATATCCTATCAAGGAAGCAGGGGGTGATGTTGCTGATATATCAAGTGAAATGCAGGCTGAAACTTGCCCGTGAACCTCAGCAACCTAGAGATCCTTGGCAACTCAGACAAGGATAGTTTCCGTGGAGGAGAGGGGATAAAAACCTGATTAGAGTGAGTTTGCCTGAAAGTCAGAGGTGAGGAATCAGAGGCTGTGAATATAGGCAGCTCTTCAGTTCAGTTCAGTTCAGTTCAGTTCAGTTGCTGAGTCATGTATGACTCTTTGCGACCCCATGGACTGCAGCACGCTAAGCCTCCCTGTCCATCACCACCTCCCGGAATTTACTGAAACTCATGTCCATTGAGTTGGTGATGCCATCCAACCATCTCAACCTCTGTCATTCCCTGCCCTTCCTGCCTTCGATCTTTCTCAGCATCAGGGTCTTTTCCGATGAGTGAGCTCTTTCTAGGAGCTTTCTTATAAAAGAAAGCAGAGGGATGAAGTGATAGCTGGTGGGGAAATTAGTCTCAAGAGAATATTTTCTTAAAGTTAAATAAGGATCTACTTGTATTCTACAGAGAATAAGCCAGTAGAGAAGAGAGAATTGATGATGCAGGGTTGAAAGGAAAACTGGCCGATAATAATGGTATGAAGGAAGTGTGACTTTCCCTAGCAGGGAGCATAGTAGTCTCCCAGAAGGAGACCAGATTTGTGATTCCTTTGATGACCCCCTTGGCAGCTAGACCTCCAGGCCTTCACTGTCAGCTGGTTCTTTTTTTTTTTTTTTTAACTAATTTATTTTTTTATTGAAGAATAATTGCTTTACAGAATTTTGTTATTTTCTGTCAAACCTCAACATGAATCAGCCATAGGTATACATGTATCCCCTCCCTTTTAAACCTCCCTCCCTTCTCCCTCCCCATCCCACCCCTCTAGGTTGATACAGAGCCCTGGTTTGAGTTTCCTGAGCCAAACAGCAAATTCCCATCGGCTATCTGTTTTACGTATTGTAATGTAAGTTTCCATGTTACTTTTTCCATACATCTCACCCTCTCCTCCCCTCTCCCCATGTCCATAAGTCTATTCTCTATGTCTGTTTCTCCATTGCTGCCCTGTAAATAAACTAATTAGTACCATTTATCTAGATTCTGTATATGTGTGGTAGAATACAATATTTATCTTTCTCTTTCTGACACACTTCACTCTGTAACAGGCTCTCTAGGTTCATCCACCTCATCAGAACTGACTCATATGCTTTCCTTTTTATGGCTGAGTAATATTCCATTGTGCGTATGTACAAGTAGTTTATCCATTAATTCATCAATGGACATCTAGGTTGCTTCCATGATCTAGCTATTGTAAATAGCTCTGCAGTGAACAATGGGATACATGTGTCTTTTCAACCCTGGTTTGCTCAGGATATAAGCCTAGGAGTGGGATTACTGGGTCAAATGGTAGTTTTATTCCTAGTTTTTTAAGGAATCTCCATATCATCTTCGATAGTGGCTGCATCAATTCAAATTCCCAACAAAAGTGCAAGAGCATTCCCTTTTCTCCACTTCTCCAGCATTTATGGTTTGTAGACTTTTTGATGATGGCCATTCTGACCAGTGTGAGGTGATATCTCATTGTGGTTTTGATTTGCATTTCTCTAAAAATGAGTGATGTTGAACATCTTTTCATGTGTTTGTTAGCCATCTGTATGTCTTCTTTGGAGAAATGTCTGTTTAGGTCTTTTGCTTACTTTTTGATTGGGTTGTTTGTTTTTCTGGCACTGAATTATATGTTCAGTTCAGTTCAGTTTAGTCGCTTAGTCGTGCCCGACTCTTTGTGACCACATGAATTGCAGCACACCAGGCCTCTCTGTCCATCACCAACTCCCAGAGTTCACCCAAACTCATGTCCATCAAGTCGGTGATGCCATTCAGCCATCTCATCTAATGTCGTCCCCTTCTCCTCCTGCCCTCAATCCCTCCCAGCATCAGGGTCTTTTCCAGTGAATCAACTCTTCACATGAGGTGGCCAAAGTATTAGAGTTTCAGCTTTAGCATTAGTCCTTCCGAAGAACACCCAGGACTGATCTTCTTTAGAATGGACTGGTTGAATCTCCTTGCAGTCCAAGGGACTCTCAAGAGTCTTCTCCAACACCACAGTTCAAAAGCATCAATTCTTTGGCATTCACCCTTCTTCACAGTCCAACTCTCACATCCATACATGATCACTGGAAAAACCATAGCCTTGACTAGATAGAACTTTGTTGGCAAAGTAATGTCTCTGCTTTTGAATATGCTATCGAGGTTGGTCATCACTTTTCTTCCAAGGAGTAAGCGTCTTTTAATTTCATGGCTGCAGTCACCATCTGCAGTGATTTGGGAGCCCCCCAAAATAAAGTCTGACACTGTTTCCACTGTTCCTCATCTATTTCCCATGAAGTGATGGGACCAGATACCATGATCTTTGTTTCCTGAATGTTGAGCTTTAAGCCAACTTTTTCACTCTCCAGTTTCACTTTCATCAAGAGGCTTTTTAGTTCCTCTTCACTTTCTGCTATAAAGGTGGTGTCATCTGCATATCTGAGGTTATTGATATTTCTCCCAGCAATCTTGATTCCGGATTGTGCTTCTTCCAGCCCAGCATTTCTCATGATGTACTCTACATAGAAGTTAAATAAGCAGGGTGACAATATACAGCCTGGACGTACTCCTTTTCCTATTTGGAACCAGTCTGTTTTTCCATGTCCAGTTCTAACTGTTGCTTCCTGACCTGCATATAGGTTTCTCAAGAGGCAGGTCAGGTGGTCTGGTATTCCCATCTGTTTCAGAATTTTCCACAGTTTATTGTGATCCACACAGTCAAAGGCTTTGGCATAGTCAGTAAAGAAGTAGACGTTTTTCTGGAACTCTCTTCCTTTTTTAATGATCCAGCGCATGTTGGCAATTTGGTCTCTGGTTCCTCTGCCTTTTCTAAAATCAGCTTGAACATCTGGAAGTTCACGGTTCATGTATTGCTAAAGCCTGGCTTGGAGAATTTTGAGCATTAATTTACTAGCTTGTGAGATGAGTGCAATTGTGCGGTAGTTTGAGCATTCTTTGGCATTGCCTTTCTTTGGGATTGGAATGAAAACTGACCTTTTCCAGTATGGTGGCCACTGCTGATTTTTCCAAACTTGCTGGCATATTGAATGCAGCACTTTCACATCATCATCTTTCAGAATTGAAGTAGCTCAACTGGAATTGTATGAGCTGCTTGTATATTTTGGAAATTAATCATTTGTCAGTTGTTTCATTTACTATTTTCTCTCATTCTGAGGGTTGTCTTTTCAACTTGCTTATAGTTTATTCAGGTCCCACTCGTTTACTTTTCTTTTTATTTCCATTACTCTAGGAAGTGGGTCACAGAGGATCTTGCTTTGATTATATCATCAAGTGCTTTGCCTATTTCTTCCTCAAAATGTTTTATAGTTTGTGGTCTTACATTTAGGTCTTTAATCTATTTTGAGTTCATCTTTGTGTATGGTGTTAGCAGGTATTCAAATCATTCCTTTACATGTAGCTGTCCAGTTTTCCTAGCACCATTTATTGAAGAGGCTGTCTTTGCCACCCTGTATATTCTTGCCTCCTTTGTCAAAAATAAGGTGCCCATAGGTGCATGGGTTTATTTCTGGGCTTTCTATCTTGTTCTATTGGTCTGTATTTCTGTTTTTATGCCAGTACCCCACTCTCTTGATGACTGTAGCTTTGTAGTATAATCTGAAGTCAGGAAGCTTTATTCCTCCAGCTCCATTCTTCTTTATCAAGACTGGTTTGGCTATTTGGGATCTTTTGTGTTTCCATATGAACTTTGAAATTTTTTGTTCAAGTTTGGTGAAAAAATGCCATTGGTAATTTGATAGGGATCACATTGAATCTGTAGATTGCATTTGGTAGCATAGTCATTTTCACAATATTGATTTTTCCTACCTGGCAACATGGAATGTCTCTCTATCTGTTTATGTCATCTTTGATTTCTTTCCCCAGTGTCTTATCATTTTGTGTGTATAGTTCTTTTGTCTCTTTAGGTAAGTTTATTCCTAGTTATTTAATTCTTTTTGTTGCAATGGTGAATGGGATTGATTCCTTAATTACTCTTTCTGATTTTTCATTGTTAGTAAATAGAAATGCGAATAATTACTGTGTATTGATTTTATCCCTGCAACCTTGCTAAATTCACTGATTAGCTCTAGTAATTTACTGATACCATCTTTAGGGTTTTCTATGTACAGTATCATGTCATCTGCAAACAGTGAGAGCTGTACCTCTTCTTTTCCGACCTGGATTCCTTTTATTTCTTTTTTTTTCTCTGATTGCTGTGGCAAAAGTGGACATCCTTGTCTTGTTCCTAATCTTAGGGGGAATGCTTTCATGTTTTCACCATTGAAAATAATGTTTGCTATAGGCTTATTATATATGGTCTTTACTATGTGGAGGTAGGTTCCTTCTATGCCCATTTTTTTTTAAAGAGTTTTAATCATAAATGGGTGATGAACTTTGTCAAAGACTTTTCCTGCATCTATTGAGATTATCATATGGGTTTTATCTTTCAATTTATTAATATCACATTGATTGATTTGTGTATATCGGAGAATACTTGCATCCCTGGAATAAACCCAACTTGATCATGGTGTATGAGCTTTTTGATGTGTTGCTGAACTCTGTTTGCTAAAATTTTGTTGAGGATTTTTGCATCTATGTTCATCAGTGATGTTGGCCTGTAGTTTTCACTTTTGTGTTGTCTTTGCCTGGTTTTAGTATCAGGGTGATGGTGGCCTCGTAGAATGAATTTGGAAGTGTTCCTTCCTCTGCAATTTTTTGAAAGAGTTTTAGAAGGATAGGCATTAGCTCTTCTCTAAATGTTTGATAGAATTCTCCTCTGAAGGCATCTGGTCCTGGGCTTTTGTTTTTCGGGAGATGTTTGATCACAGCTTCAATTTCAGTGCTTGTAATTGGGTTGCTCATAACTTCTATTTCTTCCTGGTTCAGTCTTGGAAGATTGAACTTTTTGAAGAAACTGTCCATTTCTTCCAGGTTATCCATTTTATTGCCATATAATTGTTCATGATAGTCTCTTATAATCCTTTGTATTTCTGCATTGTCTGTTGGAACCTCTTCTTTTTCATTTCTAATTTTGTTGATTTGATTCTTCTCTGTTATTTTCTTAACAAGTTAGTCAAGGCCTTGACAGGCTAAAGGCCTGTTAATTTTGTCTATCTCCTCAAAGAACCAGTTTTTAGTTTTATTAATCTTTACTATTGTTTCATTCCTTTATTTATGCTTGGATCTTTATGATTTCTTCAGTTCAGTTCAGTTCAATTCAGTCTCTCAGTTGTGTCTGACTCTTTGCAACCCCATGAATCACAGCATGCCAGGCCTCCTTGTTATCACCAACTCCCAGAGTTCACTCAGTCTCATGTCCATCGAGTCGGTGATGCCATTCAGCCATCTCATCCTCTGTCATCCCCTTCTCCTCCTGCCCCCAATCCCTCCCAGCATCAGGGTCTTTTCCAGTGAGTCAACTCTTCACATGAGGTGGCCAAAGTATTGGAGTTTCAGCTTCAGCATCAGTCCTTCCAAAGAACACCCAGGACTGGTCTCCTTTAGGATGGACTGGTTGGATCTCCTTGCAGTCCAAGGGACTCTCAAGAGTCTTCTCCAACACTACAGTTGAAAAGCATCAATTCTTTGGCGCTCAGCCTTCTTCACAGTCCACCTCTCACATCCATACATGACCACTGGAAAAACCATAGCCTTGACTAGATGGACATTTGTTGGCAAAGTAATAGCTCTGCTTTTGAATATGCTATCAAGGTTGTTCATAACTTTCCTTCCAAGGGGTAAGCACATGATTTCTTACCTTCTAATAATTTGTTTTGTTTGTTTGTTTGTTTCTTCTTCCTCTTCTTTTCCAGTTGCTTTATGTGTAAAATTAGGTTGTCTGTTCAGTGTTTTTCTTGTTTCTTGAGATAAGATCATATTGCTATAAACTTCCCTCTTAGAATTGCTTTGGCTGCATCCCATAGGTTTTGAGTTGTCGTGTTTTCCTTTTCATTTGTTTCTAGAAATTTTTTGACTTCCCTTTTGACTTCTTCAGTAACTTGTTGGTTATTTAGAAACGTGTTGTTTAATCTCCATGTGTTTCTTACCATTTTTTCTTGTAGTTGATATCTAGTCTCACACTGTTGTGGTTGGAGAAGATGCTTGATATGATTTCAATTTTATTAAATTTACTGAGGTTTGATTTGTGACCCAAGATGTGGTCTATCCTGAAGAATGTTCCATGTAGACTTGAGAAAAAGGTGTATTCTTCTGCATTTGGGTGGAATGTCCTGAAGATATCAGTGAGATCCATCTCACCTAATGTATCATATAAGACTTGTATTTCCTTATTAATTTTCTGTTTTGATGATTTGTCCATTGGTGTGAGTGGGTGTTCAAGTCTCCTACTATTATTGTGTTACTGTCAATTTTTCCATTTATGTTTGTTAGTTTTTGTCTTATGTATTGAGGTGCTCTTATGTTGGATGCATAGATTTTACAATTGTTATGTCTTCCTCTTGGATTGATCCCTTGATCATTATGTAGTGTCCTTCCTTATCTCTTGTAAACTTCTTTATTTTAAGATCTATTTTGCCTGATTTGAGAATTACTACTCCAGCTTTCTTTTTCTTCCCATTTGTGTGGATAGTATTTTTCCATTCTCTCACTTTCAGTCTATATGTGTCTTTAGGTCTAAAGTGGGTTTCTTGTAGACAGTATATATATGGGTCTTATTTTTTTATCCATTCAACCAGTCTGTGTCCTTTGATATGTATGTTTTTATTGCCATTTTCTTAATTGTTTGGGGTCAATTTTGTCAATCTTTTTTTCTGTTGTATTTCTTGACTATATAATTGCCTTTAACGTTTGTCATAAGGATGGTTTGGTGGTACTGAATTCTCTTAACTTTTGCTTGTCTGAAAGCTTTTTATTTCTCTATCAATTTTAATAAGATCCTTGCTGGGTACAGTAATCTTGGTTGTAGATTTTTCCCTTTCAGTACTTTAAATATATCGTGCCATTCCCATCTGGCCTGCATAGTTTCTACTGAAAGATCAGCTGTGAAGTGTATGGGGTTTCTCTTGTATGTTACTCATTGTTTCTCCCTTGTTGCTTTTAATATTTTTCTTTGTGTTTAGTCTTTGTTAGTTTAATTAGTATGTGTCTTGGTGTGTTTCTCCTTGGGTTTATCCTGTATGGGACTGCTTGTGCATCTTGGACTTAATTGACTATTTCCTTTTCCACATTGGGGAAATTTTCAACTATAATCTCTTCAAAAATTTTCTCATACCTTACTTTTTCTCTTCTGCTTCTGGGACCCCTATAATTCAAATGTTGTTGCATTTGATATGGTCCCAGATGTCTCTGAGCCTATCCTCGGTTCTTTTCATTCTTTTTACTTTATTCTGCTTTTCAAAGGTTATTTCCACCATTTTATTTTCCAGCTCACTGCTTTGTTTTTCTGCTTCAGATATTCTGCTATTGATTCCTTCTAGAGTATTTTTAATTTCAGTAATTGTGTTTGTCTCTGCATTTTTGCTCTTTAATTCTTCTAGGCCTTTGTTAATTGATTCTTGCATTGTCTCCATTTTGCTATCATTATTCCGAATTCTTTTTCAGGTAGTTTCCCTATTTCCTCTACATTTATTTGGACTTCTGTGTTTCTAGTTTGTTCCTTCATTTGTGTAGTATTTCTCTGCTCTTTCATTGTTTTTTTTTTTTTTTTAACTTTTTGTGTTTAAAGTCTTCTTTTCTAAGACTTCAAGGTTGAATTCTTACTTCCTTTTTGTTTCTGTCCTCCTTAGGTTGGTTAGTGGTTTGTGTAAGATTCTTTCAGGGTGAGATCTGTGCTGAGGTTTTGTTTGTTTGTTTTCCCTCTGATGGGCAAGGCTGAGTGAAGTGGTAATCCTGTCTGCTGATGACTGGATTTCTATTTTTGTTTTGTTTGTTGTTTAGATGAGGTGTCCTGAGCAGGGACTATGGTTGGGTGATGCCAGCTCTTGTATTCCAGTGGTTTCCTTTGTGTGAGTTCTCACTATTTGATACCCCTAGGGTTAGTTCTCTAGTCATCTAGGGTGCTGGAGTCAGTGCTC
The DNA here is from genome assembly GCF_032405125.1 of Capricornis sumatraensis. Classification (NCBI taxonomy): domain Eukaryota; kingdom Metazoa; phylum Chordata; class Mammalia; order Artiodactyla; family Bovidae; genus Capricornis; species Capricornis sumatraensis. The sequence continues at coordinate 35,938,238 of NC_091081.1, read as the reverse complement.
CTACTTCAAATGCTCAGGGCTTAATCTAGGTTTTTTTTCCCCACAGCTCTCCCAGGAATCATGAATTGAAGTTTGAGAAAGCCAATTTTTAAATGGCTGGCGTGAAATAGATTTTTGGTCAGTTACAATACAGCAGAAAGGGGGAGACTCCTTGCCTGACAGTAGTCTTCCTCCAAGTTCCATACAGTGAGTGTTTGGAAGGAGAAGGGGTTCTTCATGAAGCTCAACTACATCAGCTGGTTCTTATGATTGAGAGCGTTAGGACAGAGTTTATGTCTGTCCTGGGGAGGAGGGAGAGAAATAGACAGTGAATGAATGTAAGGGCCGAAAGTGCTCAGGAGAAGACTCCGTGTCACGTAACCAAGAAGAGAGACTTGGGGATTTGGGGAGTGTGGCCCGTCTTGTGATGTATACATCTCTGCTGTCTTTCCTGATGACTTTTCAGTAGAATCTGTACTCGCAGGTGTTCTTTTGAAACTACCAAAATGTGCTGAGAGTTGCCTCAGAATTGTAACAGATTTATAGAGTGAAAGCAGAGCCTACCTGTGGAAGGATACCACATCCAGGTTACATAGCTAATTCCTTCTGCCAGACTCCTGTCATCACTGCTTGCCTCAGCTCTAGTTATTTAATATTAGGTGACCCTAGTGGTAATGAACCCACCTTCCACTGCATGGGATATAAGTAATGTGCGTTCAGTCCCTGGGTCAGGAAGATCCCCTGGAGGAGGGCATGGGAACCCACTCCAGTATTCTTGCCCGGAGAATTCCCATGGACTGGGGAGCCTGGCAGGCTACAGTTCATAGGGTTGCAAAAAGTTGGATATGACTGAATTGACTTAGCATGCATGCATGTCGCTAACTTTGACCTTTGATTAGTATGAAAACTGTGGCTAAGGAACATTGTATGACAAATCAGTGATTCTCACTCTTACTTCTAATAAATAGTTAACAGTGTTCAGGTTGCCTCTGACTTCAAAGTGGTTACTTAATGTCCATTTCTTCTGTCACGTCTCAAGTTCATAGGTTTCCTTCAATTGTCCCATAAGATCCAAACACATTTTCATAGTTCATATGCTAAGAGCATTTTAGATTTGAGTACATAAACTGCAGAGTCTGTGTTCTTCCCAGGAAGTCTGGTACATGAATTTCTGGTAGAGTAGGAATTTTTGGTAGAAATTTATTCCATCTTTCATGTAAATGGCTAAATATTCTTCTTAAGGCAAATCATTATCTATATATTTTGGTAGGTTTGGCAAAAAGAAACAGAATAACCCAACCTAATTGAGCTCATTTTACCAACTATTCTTATGACCAGTTGCTCATGAAAAAAATATAGCTGTACTGAGTAGAGATTCCAGCTCTGTCATTTATTAGTTAAGCCATTTTCAGCTGGCTCAAATCCCTGTGCCTCTTTTTCATGTGTAAGAGGATAAAAGTACCTCTTAGAATTTTTGTGAAGAATTAGTAAAACACTAATTTTGTGTATAGTAAGTGATTATAAACATTATCAAATATCATGATCAAAGCTCCTCTGAGTTGTGAAAGCATGAGACTAGATAATGTACAGTTTATTTTTTATTTTCTTTTTTATGTTTAGGATGAATCCCAGTGTGCCATAGAGACACAAATAAAGGAGCAACGAGTAGTGATGTCAAGATAGCATTGTGCTGATAAAGAACAAGGACAGAGAACAATGTATAAATATCCAAGTGTGTGTGTGTGTTTGGTGTGTGTGTGTCGGGGGTACTAACTAGACTCTGTATTTAGGAGTTCCACATGGAATGGCAATCTAGGACTATTGCTTACTAACAGATATGAGAGAGACTGTGTCATGCATATGCTATGATTTGAAAAAGAAATAGAAGAGTCTTCCATCTTATTAAGATGAAGTTCTCCTTCATCTTATTAAGACTGAAAAGTTCTTAGATGATTTATGGGAAAGTGAGAAGGATTTGAAAAATAACAGAAGTGACAAATGGTAATTAGAGGCAAAAATATACATGTAAGATAATAACTGAAAGAAAATATGAAGTTTAAATTCTAAAAATATTTTGGTATAGAAATTTTAAAATAGACATGCTTAAGTACAAAGGCAGATTTTATGTTTGGATAACAAATAAATGGCAAATAGAATAGTTTTACTCATCAAACTCATTATGGGCAAATAAAATTCAACCTACAGAACAATTTGATGGATTCTTTGGTACCATTATCACATTGAAATTGGGAGTAATAAAATTCAACCTACAGAACAATTTGATGGATTCTTTGGTACCATTATCACATTGAAATTGGGAGTAAAGTACTTTGGAAACACCTGGAAATTAAGTCATGCTTTAAGAATTAAAACTATGAAATCAAAACATAATGGATGAGAATGAAAATTTGCAAAGCCACCTCTAGAAGTCAGAATGCCTCCTGTCTGAAGGTACCTGATACATCTAAAGAAAGAATATGGCCATCGGAGAGAAGATAAGTTAGATATTTGCATTCTTTAGACCAAAACAGGAAAATGCAGATGACACACCTAAAAAATGTTAATGGAAAGATTTTTAGTTGATTTACTACCAAGAAGATGAGACATCTTGCATTCTGGATGCAAAGTTTGAGTACTGACTTTGGAGAAAGATTCCAGGTTTGGAATTTGGTTTTGTGACTTACTAGATATGGGATTTGAAAATAATAACCCACGTATCAGTGTCTTCATCTCATCTGCAATTTGGGACTGAAAACAGTACCTCTTTAGAGTTCTTACAGATAAAACACAAGCCTGCAATTGTGCTATCTATGATTATTACATTCATTGGGCCAATTACCTTTGTTCTGATCCCAAAGTGATATTAAGTAAATTTAAGATTGCTGTATGGTTTTTCATGTAATCTGAGAATGCTTGGGTTATGCAATTCAAGTTTTGCCATGTCTGTGACAAATACATTTCTCATTATAAATTAATAGATTGGATTATATTTCACCCTCATGATCTTGATTAATGTAAGTGCATTATGCTAGCAACATGGCATTTGTTTCAGAGCAACCTAAAGGTCTTTTGAGCTAAAGTCAATTTCAAAACTTCAACATATATTGCCTCAGTTAAGGATGTGGTTAAATTCAGTGACAATTCTTCTTTATAAGAAATTATACCTCCAGAGAAGTGGATAATAGAGAATGCTTACAGATACATGGTAGGATGTTACCAAAATCAATGAAAAGGGAAGAGTGTAGAGAAAATGTCTCCTGCTATTCTCTCATTTATGCTAATAGGGGCCAAAACACAAAACAACTTCCTTTCCACTAATATCTTTCACTATTTCAATATCCCCTAGTATATCACACACAATTCCATCCTGTGTAGACAATCAAAATGATGTTTTAACATCAAATTTTATTTATGTAATTTGCCTTACTTTACTCATTGATTCCATAGTGATTCCCCCAGCTTCCTCATCCTCAGAGGTGGAGTCAAGGCTCATATTCAATCTTTATGGTAAGTCAGTGCCCCTGGCTACAGTTGATTAGACCAAGGGCTAACACAGCTGGGCCAATTAGATCCTCTCTCTAGGAATTTTGAATTGGAACCAAGAGAGATTAGCTGGTCTCTGCCAGCTGCTGTTTGTATAACAAGTAAACTCAGGAGTAAATCTGAAGCATGGCCATGTCTCCTGTGTGAACTGTGAAGAACAGAAAGCTGGTCTCATTGGAAAGATCAGAATGAAGCAGACCCACACAAAAAAGAACAGAAGTGAGAGATGATATCTTAATAACCCTGCTCCTACTTGTTTCTAATTCTGAGGAATGACTGATTTCTCACCTCGGGGTTTCATGAAACTACCTAGATTTTTCTTAAAAATCTCCATTTCTGCTTAACCCAGCCTGAATTGTTGTTGTTTTACTACTCGAAACTGTGAAGTTTCTTTACTTAGAAAGTACATTCTTTAAAGGTGCCCTTCATAACTGGTTTTTGTCTATTACTGGTCCAGCTTTACCTCCCACTGTGTGACAGCTCGTATTCAATTTTCTAGTAGCAGCCACCAAATAACTCGTGATTTTTGAACTGCCCGTACTCTCATAACACTTTCCATGCTCTCATGAGTTTTCTACCTGCAGTTTCCTCTTCCTACAAGTAATTCATCATTTTGCATCTGACAAATGGTTACCCCTCCTTAGATATTCTATCCCCACCACTTCCATCATACTTTAGAGTCATGTTGTTATATAAAATTCCTTGTAGAAAAATGATTTGCAAGTCTATCATCCTATAGAGATGATAGACACTATCATATAATCTCTGAGATGGCAAATATCTACTGTATATGGTTTGGTATTTCACTTCTGCCAATTCAAAGCGCAGAATAAGTGCTGTCATGTTTCTGATATATCCTCATGTTTCAGTCTTTCATAAGATAAAATATATGTTCAGTGAACACAGTTGCTAGAGACATTGGTAGTTAATGGTATTCTTTTCTGGGGCAAAAAGATAAAACTCCAGAGTTACATTCTGCTTGGCATTCCCAGCAGCACACAGTAGTTCAAGTAATTATTGTTAGTCATGGGCCCACCTTATAAAGTTTCTTGAGCTGTTTCATCATGTTAACTTTAAATCATGTGGCAGGATAAAAACTTTAAAGTGGCAGGATGAAATCAGTAACAGCAGCATCCTGGGACAGAGCCAAAAGAAGAGCTGTGAAGGACCATTTGCTGCTTTATAACCCCACTGACCTGGACACAAGTAGGAATTAGAAAAAACAGCAGGCTACCTAATCAGCCACTGTCTGGAGAGCTGAAGTTGAGATATCACAAGCTGAGAGAACAGGTAGAGAGACAGAAGGATGGTGCACATCTAAGCAGGATCATCTTGAGACGAAGGGACCTGCAATATGACCATCAGAAATGAACAATGAGGTGAGCCGGTCTTCTAGGGGTGGGTCAGTAACATTGTCAGGACAGCAGGCAGTCAAACATCCATGATGAAGGATGAATGAATGATGCTGTGAAGTAAGAGGAGGACTGCTCAGAACTCCTGGTTTGCCCTGGACATCCTGGGTAATGCTTATTATCCTGGACTAATTGCTATGCACTTACCACTACCCCCCTTAGATTAAAAGGGCCCTAGTTTGATTAAAAAATTATAAAGTGACTTTTAATTGTAAACAACCACTGAATCAAAATAACACCAAGCTGGTCACAAACCAAAGTGCAGTCATCATTTTTAAAGAATTTCTAAAACACTGCTGTGACATTTCTGGGTTGCCTTCATTTGTGTTGTTCAGTCAGAATCCCTCTGAGGACATCTTCGTAGTCTCTGGTTCAGACGAGGCTGGCTTTCTTTCCCCATAACCCAATAGTGCGTCCTTCCTTTGTCCCTCCTACTCCCACCAAATAACCCCAATGCAGGCCAGACAGAGCCCTTCATAGGATTTGGATGAGGCAGATCTCTTTCTTGAGTGTGATATTCTGTTGGTCATTTGTGTCATCAACTGGGAAAACATCAAGTGGTAACAAAAGTAGCATAGAGGAAGAGAAAACTGAGCAATGAAGAAAGAATTCCTCTCTCCAACCAGGCCCAGGGTTTATTTTCAGTTACAGAGGCAGTTAAGTCTCATTTTTGCTCAGTGTGGTGTGAATTAGATCTGCATATATTACCAAAAGACTCCTGACAAATACAACTGCCTTCTCATTAAACTGTCCAGCTTTTTACCTGCCCTATCTCGTTACACCAGGCAGAGACCCACATTCAGCAGGTATATGAAAAGGACAAAGAAAACTTAAATGATAGGATAGATCTAGGGCTCGGTGAGCCTAGGACAAAGCCACTTATCATGACTCTGGTACCCCCTAGTGAGCACAGCACTTAAGTTACCGTTGCTGGAAATCAGCCTCTAAGGCGCTTATTTTCTCATGAATTTGTGCAAGCAAATTTTAATAGCAGTAAGAAAGAATGAAAATGCAGCATTAATTCTATTGGCTTTCACAAACTGGAACATTCTGAATGGAAAATTGACCTTTGCACACATTGAACTTATACCAAAAGGCTTTAGAGACCAAAGGGTTTTAGCTTTGATGTGGTCAAAAGCACTGCTTGCTTCTTAATAATGACATAATTGCTTTTTCTCATAGCAGCAAAAGAAGAAATAGGAAAAACATATTCTGGTATCAACTAAAAGAGTTATAGGCTGCAGCCCCTACCTTCCAGGAAGCAGTGATACACTACATGTAACACGAGCTCAGTCCATTTTCTAGGATAGGCTGTTACCAGGTAGAAGCCCTGTGGGTGTGATGGAGCTTGTCTTGCAGCTTAGATCCAGCCTCACACACATGGTAGGTGTTCTGGCATTCTCTGTCCACTTTGTCCCCATTGTTCCTGTTGTGTCCCCCATTTTGAACTTGAGACCTCTGGGTATAGCTCTGAGGCTCAAGTAGGATTCCATTGTGCTTTCTCTACTCTTATTGAAACAATTTTCTCTAGATGGACTGATTGTGTAGAGGTATAATATTTCCCTTTACTTGCCTGGAGAATCACAAGCCACTGATATCATTTGCCTCATGCTTTAGAATCCTTTATGTATCGAGTCAAGCCTTAGGACTTCAAATTTCAGTGGCCTCTGAGTGTATTTCTTCTTACCTACCCTAATAGTATCCACAGCTGTGCTAACTAAAATCATTCTATGCTAACTAAAATTCATAAGTCAGTCACCAGATTTATTAAATACATACCATAGGGTATGAATCACTACTGGCTAAACCTAGATATATAAATATTTAAGGGCAGTGCATTTATTTTATAATAATCCATTTGATAGACAATAGCTCAATTCAGTGTATTAGAAATAGTAAGAGTTAACAGCTTTTTATATATATTTGATGGTAAACTTGATAAGATTTCTAATAAATTGGATGTGAGGTGTGCTAGAAAGAAAGGATTAAAGATGAAATCAAGGTTTTTATCCTATGTAATTGGAATGATAAAGAGTTGCCATCATCATAGATGGAGACAATTGAAGGAGGAACAGTTTTAGAGATGGAAGAGATGAAGAATGTTTTTTAGTATTTACTATACATCAAGGTAGAGATTTTACTTTCTTCAGGAGTCTCCAAGAACCCCCTTACCTTTAACATCAGTTTCAAAGTTTGAGGGTCTACAAGATCATCTTCACTTCTGATACCAAGTGCCGTTTTAGGAGTCCCCAAGATTACCCTCAGGTTTGATAATTCACTGGAACTCACAGAATGACCAAAAGCTGCTATACTCACCATTACGGTTTATGACAAGGATACAGAATAAGATCAGCTAAGAGAAGAGGCAAATGGGGCAGAGTCCAGGAAAGGTCTGCCTTCAGGTTCCAGTTGTCGTCTCCCAACAACAGTTTTGTAGGGAGTCCTAACTTTTCCAGGAAACAGTGATAATAGGCATGGAGTAATGCCAACCAAGAAAGCTCACACTTGATGTCCAGAGTTGTTTGGTCATGTATACCTGGCTGACAACCTGCTTGACTGACCTGTAGGTCTCCAGCCTTTCTAGGGGTTTACTGATACCTCATGACCCAAAGGCCTTAAGATAAATTAATTACATTGTTATATATCCTGTGTGGCCCAAGTCCTCTGAATAAACAAAGATACTCTTCTTGGGGCTTACAGATTACCATCCAGAAGCTAATTGCAAAATCCAGATCTCTCTGTGGGTAATGTTAATTTTTTTATTATGCAGTTGTCAAATAGGAAAGTTAATTTAGGAGTCTAGAATTCAAGGAAATGGTCTGGTAAGGGATAAATTTGGAAGCCCTCAAGCATATAGATGGAGTATTAATTAGGTTCCTAGCAGGAAGCAAACTTCCTTTACATGCTTGAAATGAAGAGATTTTGATAAAGACCACTCACAAGATAAAGGCACAGTTTAGGGTGCAAAGATGGCCTGTTGAGGTACACATGTAGCAGGAATCTCTGAGCTCCAAGAGCGTGATTACCAGAAACCAGTGAGAAGTGTTAACATGCTACAGGCACAGTGATAAGTGGTCTCTGTGCATTAGCTCATTTGATTTTTTAATATGATTATAATTACTATAATCTCATTTTCACAGATGAAAAAATACATGTTTTAAAAATTTAAATATCTTTGTCTACAGTCATTCAGTAGAAAGTTAATGATGTAAGATTCAACCCATGTCTGCCTGATGCAGACTTCTATGCCACAATACAGTTCAGAAATTTGGCATCATGATGTCACATATAAGATTAACCTATGGGGGACTTTCCTGGTAGTCCAGTGGCTAAGACTTCATGCAACCAATGAGGAGGGCCTGGATTCAATTCCTGGTTGGGGATCCCACATGCTGCAACTAGGAGTTCACAGGCTGCAACTAAAGATCCAGTGCAACCAAATAAATAAATAAATGTTAAACTCATGAAAGGGTTTCAGAAGTGTTTGAAATGGTTCCAACCTTTCTTCACAACTATCTGCTAAAGGATATTCAGGGTATTCTAGCTAGTGATTTACCACTTAGGCCTTCCTGGGCCTCTGCTTTGCTAGATTAATGTTTTATAAGCCTTTGTGTTATGGGCTTTCCAGATGGGAACTGAACATAAAGAAAATGAACATCATGGCCAGATACTCCTTGGAGAATGTCAGGGCAGAGACAAATTAGATTTCCCAGGGAAACAGTTCAGTTCAGGCACGAAGTCATGTCTGGCTCTTTGCAACACCATGGACTGCAGCAAGACAGGCCTCCCTGTCCATCACCAACTCTGAGTTTACTCAAACTTATGTCCTTTGAGTTGGTGATACCATCCATCCATCTCATCCTCTGTAGTCCCCTTCTCCTCCTGCCTTCAATCTTCCCCAGCATCAGGGTCTTTTCATGACAAATAGGTGGGGAAAGAGTGGCAGATTTTATTTTTGGGCCCTCCAAAACCACTGCACATGGTAACAGCAGCCATGAAATTAAAAGATGATTACTCCTTGGAAGAAAAGTTATGACCAACCTAGACAGCATATTAAAAAGCAGAGACATTACTTTGCCAACAAAGTTCTGTCTAGTCAGTTGAGTTCAGTTCAGTCACTCAGTCATGTCCAATTCTTTGCGATCCCATGAACTGCAGCATGCCAGGCCTCCCTGTCCATCAGCAACTCCTGGAGACCACCGAAACCCATGTCCATTGAGTTGGTGATGCCATCCAACCATCTCATCCTCTGTCTTCCCCTTCTACTACTGCGCTCAATCTTTCCCAGCATCAGAATCTTTTCAAAGGAGTCAGCTCTTTGCATCAGGGGACCAAAGTGTTGGAGTTTCAGCTTCAGCATCAGTCCTTCCAATGAACACCCAGGACTGATCTCCTTTAGGATGGACTAGTTGGATCTCCTTGCAGTCCAAGGGACTCTCAAGAGTCTTCAACACCACAGTTCAAAAGCATCAATTCTTTGGCATTCACCCTTCTTCACAGTCCAACTCTCACATCCATACATGATCACTGGAAAAACCATAGCCTTGACTAGATGGATATTTGTTGACAAAGTAATGTCTCTGCTTTTTAATATGCTATCGAGGTTGGTCATAACTTTCCTTCCAAGGAGTAAGCATTTTTTAATTTCATGGCTGCAGTCACCATCTGCAGTGATTTTGGAGCCCAGAAAAATAAAGTCATCCACTGTTTCCCCATCTGTTTGCCATGAAGTGATGGGACCATATGCCATGATTTTAGTTTTATGAATGTTGAGGTTTTGCCAACTTTTTCAGTCTCCTCTTTCACTTTCAACAAGAGGCTCTTTAGTTCTTCTTCACTTTCTGCCATAAGGGTAGTGTCATCTGCACATCTGAGGTTATTGATATTTCTCCCAGCAATCTTGATTCCAGCTTGTGCTTCCTCCAGCCCATCGCTTCTCATGATGTATGCTGCATAGAAGTTAATTAAGCAGGGTGACAATATACAGCCTTGATGTACTGCTTTTCCTATTTGGAACCAGTCTGTTGTTCCATTTCCAGTTCTAACTGTTGCTTCCTGACCTGCATATAGGTTTCTCAACAGGCCGGTCAGGTGGTCTGGTATTCCCATCTCTTTCAGAATTTTCCACAGTTTATTGTGATCCACACAGTCAAAGGCTTTGGCATAGTCAATAAAGCAGAAGTAGATGTTTTTCTGGAACTCCTTTGCTTTTTCGATGATCCAGCAGATGTTGGCAATTTGATCTCTGGTTCCTCTGCCTTATCTAAAACCAGCTTGAACATCTGGAAGTTCACAGTTCACATATTGTTGAAGCCTGGCTTGGAGAATTTTAAGCATCAGTTTACTAGTGTGTGAGATGAGTGCAATTGAGCGATAGTTTGAGCATTCTTTGGCAGTGCCTTTCTTTGAGATTGGGATGAAAACTGACATTTTCCAGTCCTGTGGCCACTGCTGAGTTTTCCAAATTTGCTGGCATATTGAGTGCAACACTTTCACAGCATCATCTTTCAGGATTTGAAATAGCTCTACTGGAATTCCACCACCTCCACTAGGTTTGTTTGTAGTGATGCTTTCTAAGGCCCACTCGACTTCACATTCCAGGATGTCTGGCTCTAGGTGACTGATCACACCATCGTGATTATCTAGGTCATGAAGATCTTTTTTGTACACTTCTTCTGTGTATTCTTGCCACCTCTTTTTAATATCTTCTGCTTCTGTTAGGTCCCTACCATTTTTGTCCTTTATTGAGCCCATCTTTGCATGAAATGTTCCCTTGATATTTCTAATTTTCTTGATGAGATCTCTAGTCCTTCCCATTCTATTGTTTTCCTCTATTTGTTTGCATTGATTGCTGAGGAAGGCTTTCTTATCTCTCCTTGCTGTTCTTTGAAACTCTGCATTCAACTGGGTATATCTTTCCTTTTCTCCTTTCCTTTTCACTTCCCTTCTTTTCACAGCTATTTTTAAGGCCTTCTCAGACAGCCATTTTGCTTTTTTGCATTTCTTTTCCTTGGGGATAGTCTTGATTCTTGTCTCCTGTATAATGTCATGAACATCTGTCCATAGTTCATCAGGCACTCTGTCTATCAGATCTAGTCCCTTAAATCTATTTCTCACTTCCACTGGATAGTCCTAAGGGATTTGATTTAGGTCATACCTGAATGGTCTAGTGGTTTTCTCCACTTTCTTCAATTTCAGTCTGAATTTGGCAATAAAGAGTTCATGATCTGAGCCACAGTCAGCTCCCAGTCTTGTTTTTGCTAGTCAAGGGTATGGTTTTTCCAGTAGTCATGTATGGATGTGAGAGTTGGACTATAATGAAAGCTGAGCACCAAACAGTTAATGCTTTTGAATTGTGGTGTTGGAGAAGACTCTTGAGAGTCCCTTGGACTTCAGGGAGATCCAACCAGTCCATCCTAAAGGAGTTCAGTCCTGAATGTTCATTGAAAGGACTGATGTTAAAGCTGAAACTCTAATACTTTGGCCACCTGATGCGATGAGCTGACTCATTTGAAAAGACCCTGATGCTGGGAAAGATTGAAGGCAGGAGAAGAAGGGGATGACAGAGGATAAGATGGTTGGATGACATCACCAATTCAATGGACATAAGTTTGTGTGAACTCCGGCAGTTGGTGATGAGCAGGCTGGCCTGGCATGCTGCAGTCCATGGGGTCATAAAGAGTTGGCAGAACTAAGTGAGTGAACTGAAATGAACTTCGTGTGTGTATGCATGTATGTGTCAGAGTGAGTTTTCAGGATTTGGAGATTTCAGAAGAGAAACAATATAGCATTTTAATGAGCTGCTTCTGGCAATATAGTCACAAAATTCTTAAATGTGTTTATGGGACTATAAGTATCAGAATTACTATTTGGATTCTACTCATTTGAATGCCTGGTTCAGTGTAGAACCATAAGGGGCCTGGCTTCAATAGAGAGTGTGGTGCCTAAAATGTATGATCTGCCATGTATTATTTTCCATTCTGAAGTATAGAAAATCTTTGCCATCCATAAAACAATATCATGGATAGGATTTGATGACACTAATAAATAAAGAGATCGTAATGTAGGGAAGACTGATGCATGATGCCACCATGCCTGCCTACCCCACCACTAAGGTTCACATCCCTTCCTGATACATGTCCCTGATCACAGAAGTGGTCTCATGCACCTTCTCAACACACTGCTCCAGGTAGCCACTGATAATCACTTGACTCTGGAATGTAAATTGAAACTCGTTTACCAGTTGGTTTCTAGTACATCAAGCAAAAAATGTTTTTACATATTTTCAGTCTTGAATTATAAGTCTCTGTCACTCTTTTTAATTACTATTTTAAAATTTTATTTTTTAATTGGAGAATAGTTTCTTTACAATATTGTATTGGTTTCTGCCGTACGTCAACATGAATCAGCCATGGGTATACACACATTTCCTCCCTCTTGAACCTCTCTTCCATTTTCCCACTCCATCCTGCTCTTCTAGGTTTTCACTGAGCATGGGTTTGAGCATCCTGAGTCATACAGCAAATTCCCACTGGCTATCGATTTTACATCACGAGTTTACATTGAAACTATACTTTTCAGTGCTACTCTCCCAATTTTTCCCTCCCTCTCCTTCCCCAACTGTGTCCACAAGTCTGTTCTCTATGTTTTCATCTCCACTGCTGCCCTGAAAATAGGCTCATTAGTTCTGTCTTTCTAGATTTCATACATATGCATTCATTTATGATACTTGTTTTTGTCTTTATGACACTTAACTCTGTGTAATAGGCTCTACGTTCATCCACCTCATTGGAACTGACTCAAATGCATTCCTTTTTATGACTGCGTAATATTCCATTTATATGTCTACCATCTTTATCTAGTCATTGTTGATGGACAGCTAGGTTGCTTCCATGTCCTGGCTGTTGTAAATATAGCTGCAATGAACACTGGGGTACAGTGTCTTTTTCAATTATGGTTTCCTCAGAGTATATGCCCAGTAGTTGGACTGCTGGCTCAAGTGGTAGTTTTATTCCTAGCTTTTTAAGGAATCTCCATACTGTTCTTCATAATGGCTGTATCAATTTACATTCCTACCAACAGTGCAAGAGGATTCCCTTTTCTCCATCCCCTCTTCAGCATTTATTCTTCATAGATTTTTTGATGCTGGCCATTCTGACTGGTGTGAGGTGATACTTCATTGTCATTTTGGTTTGCATTTCTCTAATAATGAATGATGTTGAACATAGTTTCATGTGTTTATTAGCCATCTGTATGTCTCCTTTGGAGAAATGTCTGTTTAGGTCTTCTGCCACTTTTTGATCGGGTTGCGTGTTTTTATGGTATTGAGCTGTGCAAGATGCTTGTCCATCAGCTCTGTCATTCTTTAAAAATATAGCAAATTTCAAAAAGAGAGAAGTAAATAGCTGTCTGTACAGTTGAAAGTGAAAGCGAAGTGAAAGTGTTAGGCCCTCAGTCATGTGCGACTCTTTGAGACCCCAGGGACCCCACCAGACTCCTGTGTCCATGGAATTCTGCCGGCAAGAGTACTGGAGTGGGTGGCCATTCCCTTTTCCAGGGGATGTTCCCAACCCAGAGACTGAACTTGTTCTTCTTCCCAACCCAGGAATTGAATCCAGATCTCCTGTATTGAAGGCAGATTCTTTACTATCTGAGCTACCAGGAAGCCCCTGTAAAGTTAATGTTAGGATTTAAGGGTTTTTCCTCCAGGAAACCAGAGCTCTAATTTTGCTTCCATAGTGCTCTCTCCCTTTTTTAAGAAGATGAAAACTACACTTGAAGTTTCCTTTCATCTTTTCTTCTCCCCACTTTTTTTCTAGACACCCCCCTCTTTATTTTCTAATTTCTCTGAGCTGAACAAATTCACCTCACCCCCAGGGAGGGGAGGGCTGACAAAAATTTGGAGATAGTGTTTTTTTTCAGTGTCAATCTACCTCTCCTGTCAAAGTTATTTATGATTTTCTTACAATGATTGGCTTCCTTCTTTTATACTTAAACATTAACATACGTTACAAGGTCTACAACTGGTTTACATATTTTATTTAGTTTTATTTTAAACACTCTGTAGCACCAACAAAACATTCAATAACAATAACTTCCTGAAATGTTATACTTGGCCTTTCCATAAATTGTCTTTTCCCCACTGAAAAACACATTGGTGGTGATTGAACATAGATGAATCATTTTTATGCAGTGCATTTTGGGTGAGGGGAGTCTGGCCTATACACAGACCACATTCACTGAGATGATTCATAGGCCTGATGAATAAGCCAGGTGGCAAAGCTCTAGTCTGTGTGGCTACTGAAATGGATACGTCAGTCCAGGAGGAAACTTGGGACTCCCTTCCTGGGGCTGAGGGAGGCTGGACCTGCAGGGAAGGGATGTGATTGATCTCATTAGAAGCAAGCGCCAGCTGGAGTGTGCATAAATGCTCCTTCTGGATTCTCCTTAAGAATTAAATTGATGACAACTTCTGAAAAGAGCATCTCAAACCTCTGTCTCCTGTAAGCTTAAGATAAACCTTGATTTTAAGTACTGTAAAATAACTGAAAGCAGAAAAAGCTTTAAAAAATGTACTCTCAGTGAAGGAATTCGAGGGGATAGAATGTTACTCATCTACCAAAATAAAGGGATAATTGCAATGTGGTGCTCTTCTTTGTTAGAAGATTTTCAGGAACCCATCTGTGCAAATTGTTTCTATTTTATTATCATTACATCAACTAATTACATTAGGGAAAAGGGGATATTTTAATTAAAAGACTGTTTTAAAGTGTTGCAATTCTACCCTCCCATAAAATAACTGAACCAGGTGCCAAATTTGTTAAAGTAAACTACATTTCTGAAAACTGTTATTTGGAAATTATTTGTGTTAACCATATTTTAAACAAAGTAGATTTTGCCCTTTTATTTTATCTAGTAGCTGGGCCCTTTTATTTCTCTTCTGAACAGAGCACCATAGGCCAGGATCACATATGTTGTTGTGTAGTCAGTAAATCATGTCTGACTCTTTGCAACCCCATGGACTATAGCCCACTAGGATCCTCTGTCCATGGGATTTCCCAGGAAGGAATACTGGAGTGGGTTGCCAGGGATACTTCCAACCCAGGGACTGAACTCACATCTCATGCTTGGCAGGTGGTTCTTTACCACTGAGCCACATGGGAAGCCAGGAGCACATATCAGTTCAGTTCAGTCACTCAAGTCATGTCCAACTCTTTGCAACCCCATGGATTGCAGCATGCCAGGATTCTCAGTCCATCACCAACTCCCAGAGCTTACTCAAACTTATGTTGATCAAGTTGGTGATGCCATCTAACCGTCTCATCTTCTGTCGTCCCCTTCTCCTCCTGCCTTCAATCTTTCCCAGCATCAGGGTCTTTTCTAAGGAGTCACTTCTTCATATCAGGTGGCCAAAGTACTGGAGCTTCAGCTTCAGCATCAGTCCTTCCAATGAATATTCAGGACTGATTTCCTTTAGGATGGACTGGTTGTATCTCCTTGCATTCCAAGGGATTCTCAAAAGTATTCTCCAATACCATAGTTCAAAAGCATCAATTCTTTGGCTTTCAGCTTTCTTTATGGTCCAACTCTCACATCTATGCATGACTACTGGAAAAACCATAGCTTTGACTAGATGGACCTTTGTTGGCAAAGTAATATCTCTGCTTTCTAGTGTGCTGTCTAGGTTGGTCATAGCTTTTCTTCCAAGGAACAAGCGTCTTTGAATTTCATAGCTGGTCACCATCTGCAGTGATTTTGGAGCCCAGAAAAATAAAGTCTCACACTGTTTCCATTGTTTCCCCATCTATTTGCCATGAGGTGATGGGATCAGATGCCATGATCTTAGTTTTCTGAATGCTGGGTTTTAAGCCAGTTTTTCCACTCTATTCTTTCACTTTCATCAAGAGGCTGTTTAGTTCTTCTTTGCTTTCTGCCATAAGGGTGGTGTCATCTGCATATCTGAGGTTATTGATATTTCTCCCAGCAATCTTGAGTCCAGCTTGTGCTTCATCCAACCCAGCATTTCTCATGATGTACTCTGTATGTAAGTTAAATAAGCAGGGTGACAATATACAGCCTTGACTTACTCCTTTTTCTATTTGGAACCAGTCTCTTTTTTCCATGTCCAGTACTAACTGTTGCTTCCTGGCCTGCATACAGATTTCTTAGGAGGCAGGTAAGGTGGTCTAATATTCCCTTCTCCTTAAGAATTTTCCACAGTTTATTGTGATACACACAGTCAAAGACTTTTGTGTAGTCAATAAAGCAGAAGTAGTTGCTTTTCTGGAACTCTCTTGCTTTTTCGATGATCCAGTGGATGTTGGCAATTTGATCTCTCGTTCCTCTGCCTTTTCTAAATCCAGCTTGAACATCTGAAACTTTTCAGTTCATGTACTGTTGAAGCCTGGCTTGGAGAATTTTGAGCATTACTCTGCTGTCTTATCACATATAAACTATCCCAATTATTTTGAAGAGCTTACTTTTTTCCTAAATAGGGAACTCTTTTGTTTTACAACAAAATAGTATTGACTTGTGTATGATGGATTGATTAGGGTAACCATTTCTGAAACTGGCAGTTTTAGACCGTGATATGTTGCATAGGAATGCTGTTGGAGGTAGGGAGATCAATAGCAATCCACAGCAGTAAATACATGGCCAGTATTGTAATTAAAAGACATTCCTATTGTTTAAGCCCTTTTTCCTTTCAATAAAAACCTCATCTACGTGTATTAACTTACAGGGATGCCATCAAATAATTCATATTAAGTTCCCGAGTAAAAATCCACTCCAGATGTCTTGAATACACCTTCCATTTTGTTAACTCTCTTATTCTTTCAAGGTGTTCTGAATAATAGAATTCACAGAGGGGTTTGTATCTAAATGTCCAATAGTAGGGAAGGAAGAGGATCTAGAATGGAAATATGGATAAAAGAGAAACAATAGCACTGGGAAGAGTAATGAAATCTTAGAAGCCAAGAGAAATCTCTACGCACCTGTGCAGGAGATGATGGAAAGCCGGAATTTAAAAATCACGAGTCTACTTTCAGTATTCAGACAACTCTCTGGATTTCTTCTCTTTGATTAAAATGTTGAACCGTTTTTATTCCAAAAACTGATTGTGAAAGGCATTATAGAACTGTATCTCATGTGGTTAAAGACTGAATAAATGCTATTAATCTAATCATTATATTTATCCATGAAACAATGCCTTGTACATAGTAGACATGCAGTAAATACATGTTGTGTATATAAATGAAGACAATAATTCCCTTGAATTCAAGAAGGAGATGGCAAGTCCTACTAGCAACAGCTATTTTTTTTTAAATTTATCTCTTGAGTATTATTCCTCAGGGAAGCTGGCAAACTGAAATCTGTTACATTCATGCCAGCAGGGATGTGTATATGTGAAGAGAAGTAAACATTTATTGTACCTAGTGGCTCAACGGACTATCCACATGAGTTCTTAAGACACTTGAAAATAATTGACACTATTTATACTTAAGGTGAGCCCTACAAATGCTATTTGTAGATTTAATACTTCTGAAAATTTCTACTTCCCAGTCAGTTGAACTTTTAAAATTCAGAACTGCTGAGCTAATTTCTAACTGTATAGCTACTTTTTCTTTGATAATGAGTTTATCTCAACATTTTGATTGATATTTTGGTGGTGTTAGGTTTTCAGTCTATATCAGTGTCAAATAACTTCCAAGAATAGATTAGTAACCAACACATTTTAAAAATAACTATATTCTTTCCTTCTTAGCCCAGATAACAATAATAAAAACCCACTACTTATTGAAAGTCTAATATAAGCCAGTTCCCCTTTGGTGTTTTATGTATTAATTTATATATTGATATAGGTTATATGGTTTTACCCTCTAATAGAAAAGAGGAAAGCAAAACAAATCTCAGATATAATATCTTACATAAAGATATCATAGATTTTTTTGAACTGAGATTCACACTCAACTCTCAGGGTATTGCTACTCTGATAGACTAAATATCCCAAATTTACATTTGACTCACTCAAAATCTTGTGAGATAAGGTAGTGAAGGGTAGCTTTCTTTTCTTTATTCACCTAAGGTTGGTATTAGATCTGTCTGTGTTTATATAAATAATGAGAATAATAGAAATTTAGAACTAAGAATATTTTAGAGGTAAGCCAATAAAGATTTATTTGATGCATGAGTAATTATTTTATTGTCTTATGCTACTAGTTAATATAAAATACTTATTATTCTATTAAATTGCTCTGCCAAAGTGGTTCAAAGGGTAGCTCTCATAAGACACCAAAAATTGGATCTATCTTTGGAAATTGACCACACTCTTTGATGACCAAGAAAATCATCTGGAGCAATTATTAAAAATCCTCATGCATGAGTTGTATCCCCTGAAGATTCTGACTTGGTTATTAAGATTGTACCCAGCTTCAGATTACTGTCATCCATTCCAAAGTTTGGAAGTCACTGCCTTAGAGCAAGTCTCCTCTATTTATAAAAAGTTGTTAAACAATACTACTGTGTGTGTGTGCCCTCAATTGCTCAATTGTCTCTGATTCTTGGACTGTAGCCCAGCAGGCCCCTCTGCCCATCAAATTTTCCAGGCAAGAATACTGGTGTGGGTTGCCATTTTCTATTCTAGAGGATCTTCCTGACCTAGGGATCAAACTCGTGTCTCTTGCATCTGTTGCATTGGCAAGTGGATTCTTTACCACTATCCCACCTGGGGGAGAAGTCAATGGCACCCCATTCCACTACTCTTGCCTGGGAAATCCCATGGATGGAGGAGCCTCATAGGCTATAGTCCATGGGGTCGCTAAGAGTCGGACACGACTGAGCGACTTCACTTTCACTTTTCACTTTCATGCATTGGAGAAAGAAATGGCAACCCACTCCAGTGTTCTTGCCTGGAGAATCCCAGGGACAGAGGAGCCTGGTGGGTTTCCGTCTATGGGGTCGCACAGAATCGGACATGACTGACATGACTTAGCAGCAGCAGCAGCATCCCACCTGGGAAACCCAAAACAATATTACTATCCTTTAAATTTTTATTGTAACTTAGTTTTGAAGTAACCTCATGTGCAAAGAAATGCATAGCATGTTATCCACATTTTAGAGAATTTTATGTCTAATGTTAAACACTAATACAATTAAGCATGTGTTATAAACTCAAATATTTGTTTTCACCTTTGTACAATTCAGTTTTAACACCTGTACTCGTTACATACATGATTCCCTACACTGAATTATATTATGTTCAATGGGTACATTTGATGTCAATTAATTATGTAGTATTTATTTTACTATTGTTAGTAAACACTTAAACTTGTAAAACTAAATAAGATAATTGTATTGTGTAATTTATGTAAATATTATTTGCAAAATGTTAAATATAAAAATTATAAACTAACAAAGTAAATTTTATGGGACAATACTTTAAAAGCAAAAGTTATTAGGTATATTTATGAATTTATATATTTTTTATCTTTTATGTCCTAAGGATGACAATACTTAAAATTAGTCATATTAATTTTATTAACTATGTTGAAACCTGTTAACATGTATATAGCATTGTATGTCTAAGAGGATGTATTATTTAATTAAAAACTGAATGAAAAAATTCCCAGATTTAGATTTTATTCTTTGGATCTCTTATATTATTTTAATATGCAGTATATTTTTGTCATAATAGAAAGTTTAGTCTCTCAGGCATGTCTGACTCTTTGTGACCTCATGAGCTGTAGCCTACCACACCCCTCCATCCATGGGATTTTCCAGGCGAGAGTACTGGAGTGGGTTACCATTTCCTTCTCCAGAGGATCTTCCTGACCCAAGGATGGAACCTGGGCCTCCTACATTATATGCAGACGCTTTACTGTCTGAGCCACCAGGGAAGTCATGATAAGATACTTTTTATTCCTGTTTCTAAACAAAGTTATACATCTATACCAAATTACTAGACCACTACTTGTAAAATAAATAAATAAGAAAGAAGCCTTTGAAGTTTTTAATAACAGAGAATAACTGCATTGAGTATATCTATTAAAAACCATTGTTTAATTAATTAGAGAAACTAGAACAGTAGTCACTGACATAATAACCTGTAAGACATTCTCACAAAACAACTATTAAGGTACAATAAAGCCCTCTATGTATATATGTGCAAATACATAAGAAATATATGGAAGATAATATTTCAAGCCATCAACCGTGACAACCCACTGGGAGTAGAATTAGGGTCAAAGGGAGACTATTTTATTCTATAGTCTTTTATGTATTTAAATTGTTTACCTTTAACTAATAGCCATGTATGTCTTTCATTCTTTAAGCTATACCCTAAGATTTTGAGAAGTAATATTAACTAAAATGGGGCTTCCCTGATGGCTCAGAAGGTAAAGAATCTGCAATGCAGGAGCCTCAGGACAAGCCGGTTTGATCCTTGGATCAGGAAGATCCTTGGGAGGAAGAAATGGCAACCCACTCCAGTATTCTTGCCTGGGAAATCTCATGGACAAAGGAGTCTGTCAGAGTCCATAGGGTCACAAAGAGTCAGACATGACTGAGCACATGATACATTAACAAAAACAACTGGCAATTAGGAATTCTGAAGCAGGACTTTCAGTGGCCACATCGTGAAATGTACATGGTCAAGAAAATCAGGTGCTGTAGTGTGTTTTGTGATTTCTATGATCCACTGTGATTTCTCTCTAACGTTCTTCTTGTTTTTTTTTTTTGTTTTTTTTTTTTGTTTTTTTTGTTAAAGGTCTCATTCGCTTGCAGGAGCTCATCAAAGCTCCATCAAGGTACAATCTTCGACTTAAGATCCGTCAACTACCTGCTGATACAAAGGATGCAAAACCCTTACTGAAAGAGATGAAAAGAGGCAAGGAATTCCATGTCATCTTTGACTGTAGCCATGAAATGGCAGCAGGCATTTTGAAACAGGTAATTGCTAAATTATTTAAGTTCTTAATTTCTTTATTACATTTGAGTTTGAAGCATGTTTTTTTGTCTGTTTTTGTCCACATTGCATGGCATTTGAAAATTCCCCAAACAGGGGTTGAACTGTGCCACCTGAGGTGAAAGCAGAGTCTTAACCACTGGGCTGCCAGAGAAGTCCCCTGGTTTTTGATTTTTAAATGAAGTTGTTATTGTTACATGGTCAGTTTAAAAAAAAGTCAGAGAAGTCACTTTGATATAAATTTTCTGATAGAAAAATCTGACAAGTGCTTTTAAGTAATTGTCTTAAAAGGAAAGTAATATAGATAGTGATGATCTTCAAAGCAGATTGAAATTCTGAGGTTAGTTCCAAATAGCTAAATACTGTTTGTTATTGTGAATATTGATTAAAGCAATATATATTTCTATTTTGTGCTGAAATGATGGAATAAACTTCAAAGCAAAAATAAGAGAAAACAAACTGTTCTTTACCTGACATGTATGCTATGCTGGGATGCCTTATGCATATGATCTTATTTAATCACCGTAATCAAAGGATTATGTAAAAAGTGATTATGTAATGATTATGTTAAAAATAATCAAATAATTATGTAAAAAAAAATGATCTGTAAAGATGGAGACTAGCTCCACTTTACAGATGAAGAACCAAAGTCTCATAAAGGTTAAGTAACTTTACTAATTCTATCAGCAAGTGTATAGCAGAGGGATTTATATTTCTCCTTAGTGATGTTAGGAACTATTCTTTCCAGAATAAAGCATTGCCTACCTAAAAGTGAAAGTGAAAGTGAAGTTGCTCAGTCGTGTCTGACTCTTTGTGACCCGTGGACTGTAGCCCACCAAGCTCCTCCGTCCATGGGATTCTCCAGGCAAGAATACTGGAGTGGGTTGCCATTCCCTTCTCCAGAACCTAAAGATAATACTAAATCAACTAAAGGAAACAATTCATAGCAGTAAAAACCTCTTACTATGACTTCAACACTGTTCAAACCTTACAGTCCACTGAAAAACAGTTATTATTAGGTCATATATAAGGGGATTGATGTAAGGGGTTAAATAGCTAGTACAAAGCTGTACTATTTAGTAGAATCTGAATTTGAACACAAGTCTTTGGACTTTGTTTTTTAAGCTCTTTTATACATGCTGGCACTGGAAATAAGTCAACTGTCTTGATAAAATTTATGACCAAATTACTAGAGGGTTATACCGACTCAGATGTCAAATTATATCTCATAAAATATAACTACCAATAGTAAATGCCTGTTATAACATGGTTAGTTTATTGAGCAGATGTTTGTCCAGTCTTCCAATATGGATGTTGATTTCACTACAATAAAATATTTAATTGTATTTGGAAAATTGCTCTAGTGTTATATTTGAGTAATAAAGAATGTAAGCATGGTTGTGGTTGTTTGGTTGGGATTTTTGGAATAAAATGATATAATAAAGTAAACACTGGAATTTAGAGTTGGAATTTATTTTTCATTCAATAACAAAAATTCTTGATGATGTTCGTAATATACAGACTTGGAAAGAATACCTTTCCTTTATGCCTGGAGTGGGTAGCACTGTACTATTTGTCAGTGACAGATAGTATGCTTTCTCTAGACTTCCAACAAGTATGTATGATGATCAGTTGTCTTTTCTCTAGAGTAATTAACTCTGACTTATGTTGCTGTTTGAAAGATGAGACTATCACTTTTAATAACAGAATTTCCATTCTTTCTTTTATTGATTTATGCATTATTTTATATTTGCTTTCTGATGTGTAACCTGCTATTTGGAAAATGAAAACAAAATTAAAGTTGTATTCAGAATATATTAAACAGTAAAATTATGTAATTTAAACAAGATTAGTAGGTGAAAAATCAGAACAAAAGTAAAATGAGAATATGAAAGTTAAGTTGAATTCAGAATAACACTTTCACATAGAAAGCATGCTTTTCGATTCTATAACACTGGCAGATCACATATGGTGAGGTTATTTTTAAAAACTTACCTTGTCCCAGAAAGCATTTGTCTCATATATAGATCTCAGTTAGTCTAGAAACCAATTCAAAAAGAAAGTAAATAGCTTATTTTTTTGTAAATGTAGCAGTATATTTAATAGGACTCCGCTTTATGACTTATGAAATTGTTCTGAGATTCCTCAACACTGGCTAATGATGAAACTCCAAAGAAATGGTTTAAGAGTTGAATAACAGGCATAAATGGAACTTTCAGCTTGTCTGGTTTACTCCAAGAACAAATATTAGGAATATCCAGAAAAAGAGATTTTTGTTTGTTTAATTTAAACTAACATAGCTCTTACTAAATTTGGAATTTTCCTGCCTCAAAGCTTTAAAAGTGAGTGAAGCCTGGGCCTGGCTAGGTTTTCTCTGAGGCAGATTCAGGGCACTCATTGTTATACATGCATTAATAGCAAGAGATTCCAGTCTTCTCACATTTGCCAAAGAGAATCCCCTATGGTAGGGCCAAGATGATGTGCAGTAAAATCTCAGGAGGACATTCTATCACAGAAAGAAGTAGCAACCAAGAACTTTGAAGTCTATATCAGAGAATGTGAAATCAAATTTTTTAGCCTGGAAAATGTAAAAGCAGGAGCAAAGAAACTGCTGCATTAGCAAGAAGTAAAAGAAAATAAAATTTCAAGAAAGATGTATAAAGTCTACCACTCCAATTGTTAACCTTAAGCAATGTAACTCATGGGCTTCCCAGGTGACTTAGTGGTAAAGAATCTGCCTGCCAAGCAGAAGACATGGGTTCTCTCCCTGAGTCAGGAAGACCCCTGGAAAAGGAAATGGCAACCCATTCTAGTATGCTTGCCTGGGAAATCCCACAGACAGAGGAAGCCTGAAGGGCCACAGTCCATAGGGTCACAAAGAGTCAGACATGGTTGAACAACTAAACAATGATGACACTAATGTCCGGATATAACGTGAAGGATAAACTGGCTGCAAATTGTATGCCTGAATAACTGTGTATGCTAATTTGTCATATGATATTGTTTACACTACATCAGTTAAATGTTGGGAAATTCTAACAATGTTTTTATTTTGGAAAAGTTAATCTGTGGTGTTTGTTTCCAGGAGGGTGACATGACACAAACAATTTTCTATTGTGGTCACTCTGATTTATCCATAAGAAGATGATCATTTTATTCTTCTTAATGAGATCTGAAGTGTGCATATAGTTCATTCAAATGTAGTACTAGCAAGACCTAAAGGCGTTAATTAAAAGAAGATTGAGTGCAAGTTCTTTTTAAATTCCCATTGGAAATTGCTAGCTCACCTTCCAAGAGAGTATCCCAGTTGTTCACTTTTGTTCATGTTATAGCTAAACTTCTCTACTTAGATCTTAGTTCAAAGTCCATAACTGACTCTTGTTTTCAGTATCAAAGACTTAAGGGAGATCAGTGAAAGGCACACACAGTCCTCAGTTATTCCTTACAGTTTTCTTCTCAAGAAGACGAGGAAGAAATCTGCAGCTGGTGCAGAGTGCTCTCTCCTTAACTATATCCCACTCTCCTTCAAAACACAATTTCCAGCTTTGGCCTGAGATTCCCAGGTTTTCAAATTATCAAGGAGGAAAAAGCCAAAATTTTAGAATGTATAGATTGTAAAATGATCTATATCTTTGGGAATATAAAATACACCACTTTATAAAAGGCATAGATTATGCCGTATATACCAGTTCCAGGAGTTAGAGACCTGGAGTTCATCTTTCCATGCTCTCTCAATTTGTTGGCTAATTTATTCTTTCTTATTATGTCTTAGTTTCTTCACCTGTAAAATAAGTATGATAATAGGAACTACTTCATAGGTTTTTCAATGAAGCTTAAATTGATTAAAATATGCAGTGTGCTTAGAATAGTACCTAACACTTTTTAGGCATTATATAACTGTTATTTATAGTTATACATCTGAATTGCTATTTCTTTCATATATCTCTCTATATATTTCTATGCCTATTGAGTTCATAAAGTGAAAAATATTGACATGGGTGATGCTGAGCTGTCACTGAGTGGTTCTGAAGTTGAGAAACCTTTACTGAATATCCATCAGGGACAATTTCTTCTTCAAAGAAAATCTTATAAATTTTTATTTGTAAACAGTTTCTCTCATCTTGCTTAAATACAAACTTTATCAGTGTTATTGGCTCATATAATTTTTTTTTGGCTCATATAATTTTTAGCAATTCAGGAAACATTATTTGTTTCCTAAAGGCTGTACATCCAATTCAACTGTGCTTGTGGAGGGTGGGGAGGGTGTTCCCCACACCACAAGCAATGTTCTGACACCAGCTCATTGTCCTACAATCCAACTCAGTTTTGACAGTATCTATCCAGAGATATGGAGAAGGAAATGGCAACCCACTCCAGTACTCTTGCCTGGAAAATCCCATGGATGGAGGAGCCTGGTAGGCTGCAGTCCATGGGGTCGCTAAGAGTCAGGCATGACTGAATGACTTCACTTTCATTTTTCACTTTTGTGCATTGGAGAAGGAAATGGCAACCCACTCCAGTGTTCTTGCCTGGAGAATCCCAGGGACAGAGGAGCCTAGTGGGCTGCCATCTATGGTGTCGCACAGAGGCGGACACGACTGAAGTGATTTAGCAGCATCCAGAGATAGCATCAGCCTCCACAGGTTAAGGGCTTAGTTCTATTAACATAAGACCATCTTTCTCCTCCCTCCCCCATCACCTCAGATGCCAGCCACAAATCCAGGTTATCATCTATGCTTCTAACCCATTGGCTATAGATTGAAAATCCCCTCCTTAGGTTTGTTTAACTTGCTAGAGCAGCTCACACAAACATTTTTCTTACCAGATTCCCAGTTTATTATGAAAGGGTATTACTCAGTAACAAGCAGATAGAAAAGGTGCATAGGTCAAAATATGGGGAGAGGGAAAGGAGCTTTCATGCCCCATCTGAATAATCTACTCTCCTTGCACGGTCACATGTTCATCAATCTGGAAGCTCTCCAGATCCTCTCCTTTAGGTTTTTATGGAGGCTTCAGTACATAGGCATGCCTGATTGAATCATTGGCTTGAGGTGATTGAACTCTATCTCCAGCCCCTCTTCCCTTCCAAGAGTTCAGGGGGCAGAGAGGGGTAGAACTGAAAGTTCCAATTTTCCTTTAACAAGGTTGCTTTCCCGACAATAAGCAACCCCCTCCCGCCCCTGCAATCTTTAGGGGATTTCCCCAAATCACCTCTTTTCATGTAAACTCAGTTGTGGTTTAAAGGTGCTTGTCAAAAATAACAAGGCATTCATTTCACTTTTATGGCTCTGAAGTAATTTCAGGAAATGAAGAAAAGAGACCAACTCTAATAACAAAAGTTGTTCCCATTGTTTTTATCATTTGGGAAATTCCAAGAGTTTCTGGAGCTCTGTGCCAGAAGTGGGGATGAAGACTAAATACATATTTTCTTATTATAAATCACAATATCACACTTTCTAAATTCCTTTGCTCTGCTCAATTCTTTGATGCCAACTTTCACTAACAAATGTTTCTCCCTTTTAAAAAAGTACATTTTATATGTCCCCCAGATTTTTCAAAAAGCATCTATCTTTTCTTGACTGCTGGATAGTAATTTGTAGAAACACAAATTTTTTTAGACCTAATTGGTTAATACCTTCCTATGAACATGGAATAGAGAGGATGCAGCTAGGGCAGCCACTTAGTCAACCAATTTGAGTAGTTAGTTGTAGAAGAGTATTAGATGCACCTGAGAATGCTTGTTTACTAAGAGCTCTTCATTCAGCTCAAAAATGCACCATTTTTCAACTATCATCACCAAATATTGTTCATTGATAAACAGCTATTTCAAATGCATTCTCTATTTTCAGAGAGGAAATTGACATTTATGACTGGAAGTTCTACTCCAAAAGCCCTTGTTTTAGGACTGATGGTTTAAAATTGACAAGGGCTGTAGAGGTGTGAAATAAAACAGTACATTTCAATTGGTCTATTAATAAAAAGCAAAAAAACACTATCTGTACAGTGGTGATTTCAATTTGCTTCATTAATACTAAGAAAATGTCTAAAATGCTAAAAAAATATTCTGTAGTTACTATACTTTGGAACATTCTTTTCCTAACTGAGTAACACGTTTCAACAAAATAACAGGTGTTCCTTATTATGATATTTGTAGTAGGGACATTACAAATATAATGAACTAGGACGTGCTAATTTCAGGTTTTGTTTCACATTTAATGCCTCTTTTAATATATAAAGCTATAAGCCTTACAATTGCAAATATTCAACTAATAGCTTTTCTGTCAAGAGAACTGGTTCAGAAATTCCTTCCTAATCACTAATCTTTAACTATGGAAAAAAGATTTAATTTGTATGTAACCCAGTTTTAATGTAACCTGAATATTATACACTGATTCTTCATTACATATTAACTATCTTCTTCTCATTTGTCTTATTGACATAATGTATTTCATGTAATATGTACCTTCAATGTTAATATTTAAATATTTATTTTATTTTTTACTTCTTAGGCATTAGCTATGGGGATGATGACAGAATACTACCATTATATCTTTACCACACTGGTAAGTAATTTATGAAAAATAGAAACATAATGCTCTAAAGTTTTTTATAATGAATTTCAGGCTGAAAAATGTTTTGAGTGGGAAGAAATATAATGGCAGCACTTTTATAGTTAGAATTTATTTTATTTTGATAAAACCCAAGAGGAATTATCATCACAGATAACTAATGATTCTTGGTGGGAACCTGATGATTTTAAAATAATATAATTTTAGATATCAATTCAAAGTAATGTCTTATCTTTATATTGCTTAGAAGACTGTCAGGACATCATGGATTTTAAGATTAGTTTGCTGAGAAATCAATGTTTTAGAAAAGCATAAATTCTTATGTTGTTAGCTCTGTTGACTTAATAAAAATCACGTTTATTTAAGCTGCTCCTTTAGTAGATTAAATTTCTATTTTGTTTTTGCATATGTTAAGTTGGATTTTTTAAGTATATATAAAGTAATTTGCAAATAGCAAATTGAATGTTACCTTTATCTTTTGCTTTAATACTCACTACACAGTTTTTTCTTAATATGCATGCAAACCTGACTTTTGTCATTTATCAAACCTACTTACCCTTAGCTCTATTTCTTACCAACACATTACCCTAGTTTTCCATTCACTGTGAAACTGGTATCTGTTTCTATTACTAGTTCTCTCCTGCCTACCTCCCAGTATGAAAGTATCTCCAAGTTTGGGCCTGTATCTTATTTTCTTTTATTCTCTTCAATTATTTTCTTCAAAAGTGGTATGTTTTTATAGCTTTAATCATTACCTTTGTTCAGCTGAGATCTAAATGCCCATCTGTAACATCCCTGAATTGTTGTATATGGCTGCATTGCAGACCATTTCTAATTGTTGTGGCTTTAATATAATTTCAAGTTATTTAAACCTTAATGGATTGCCTCTCAGTTGACTCATCTTCTGAATTCTTCAAAAATTCCATTATCTTTGACTCCTGTATCCCCAACAAACTCTACTGATTTTTCCTCTGTAGTGTCTCTCAGTTCAGTTCGGTCATGTTAGACTCTTTGCCCTCCCCGCCCCCCCCCCATGGGCTGCAGCATGCCAGGCTTAGGTTAGGGTCTCTAGTATGCATCTTCTTCTTGCAATGACCAGTCTCACCAGTGCTCTTTCACTGTTAACTCAAAAGTTTTCCAGTTGATCTTTTTGCTTTTAGGAGTCTTAAATTTATCAGAACAAATTATTAAAATTTAGTTGATCACAATAGCTTCTTATAAAAACAATTCTTCTCCAATAAAGATGCTTCACACAGTAGGCTGTATTTTACTGGTAAATACTAAGGTTAACTCTGCTGTATCTCTTTATTCCTTCTTACCAGGTGGCATTTTGCAGCCCATGGGAAACTTAGTCATGGGCTGATGGAGAATGAGTAGGAGCCTTCACTTGTCAGCAAATTATATTTCAATGCTTTGCAACTCAGTTATACCATAATCATAAGATTTTGGGAAATCAAAAGTATCTCTTAAAAAGGAAAAAAAAAATTGGGTAAAAAAAAAAACACTAGTATATGTAGAACTCATTAGCCTATAATTGAAGGCCTTTTATAGTTTGAGTCTAACCTAACTTCCCTACTTTCTTTTGTTGCTGTTCTCCTTTATGAATTCTCTTATGGCCAAAATGATTTAGTCTCCTGAGTAGCTTTTATATTTTCTAATTTTTGTGTCTCTACTGACATTTGGTCTCCTTTTGCCTATCAAAAGCATGGCCATTGTTTAATGGCAGCTCAGATCCCATCTGCTCTATGAAGCTGTTCCTGACTATAAAAATTGAAAATCATTTGTCTTGCTTCTGACTGCTTGCACTTGTGCTCTTTTGTCCCTTAGCATATATTGTATTGCTGTGTGCGTGTCTATATATATAGCCATATATATCTATATAGCCAAAGAGAGAGAGATTCTCCTTGGCTAGACAGCAAACTTTGAAAATTGAAAACCTGAAAGTTCCTTATTTTTTTCACAGCACAGAGCAGAACTCAGGCCAGTGTCAGCTTCTCTCCACTGAATTTAGTTCCTATATCTAATCTAGAGCTTCCTTTGTGGCTCAGCTGGTAAAGAATCCACCTGCAATGTGGGAGACCAGAGTTGGGAGGATCCCCTGGAGAAGGGAAAGGCTACCCACTGCAGTATTCTGGCCTGAGAATTCTGTGGACTGTATAGTCTATGGGACTGCAAAGAGTCGGATACAACTGAGCGACTTTCAGTTCACTTAACTTCATCTAGTCTGTACAGTTGTCTGGGTCTAAGGCAAGCTATGCCCAGCCCAGGCCCAATGGCATTGATCTTGCCCTGCCTAATTCTCAATGGTTCTCATTGTTGTCCTCAATATCTAAGGATTACTAATGTTAACTCAAAGAGGGCAGAAGTCCCATATCTTGAATGTTATCCTAGTGACATCTGACTGCCCTGACAGCTTTAACCTCCTATCTCCTGGGGAAACCAAAGGGCAGATCCAGAGCATTCACTGTACAGAGAGTGGAAGGGCAATCACAATCTAAAAGGTTATTTGTAGGGGAGTTGCTGAGTAGAGTGGAACTATCAGAGTTCTGTAACCAGTAAGGCCAGTTTGGTGACTTTTTGCCTCAGCTTTGATATAATAAGCTAGAGGCCATATATCATAACTTATTTCTTAAAAATAAAAGACAAGGCAAAATACACAAAAATGGCAATCATAAAAGAAGCAAGATATGGAAAAATACTTATAGTCAGTGCAGTTCAGTTTAGTCACTCAGTCATGTCTGACTCTTTGCGACCCCATGAACCGCAGCACACCAGGCCTCACTATCACTGATTCCCAGAGTCCACCCAAACCCATGTCCATTGAGTCAGTGATGCCATCCAACCATCTCATCCTCTGTCCTCCCTTTTTCCTCCTGCCCTCAATCTTTCCCAGCAGCAGGGTCTTTTCAAATGAGTCAGTTCTTCGCATCAGGTGGCCAAAGTATTGGAGTTTCATATTCAGAATCAACCCTACCAATGAACACCCAGGACTGATCTCCTTTAGGATGGACTGGTTGGATCTCCTTGCAGTCAAAGCGACTTACAAGAGTCTTCTCCAACACTACAGTTCAAAAGCATCAATTCTTCGGTGCTCAGCTTTCTTTATATTCCAACTCTCATATCCATACATGACCACTGGAAAAACCATAGCCTTGACTAGACGGACCTTTGTTGACAAAGTAATGCCTCTGCTTTTTAATATGCTGTCTAGGTTGGTCAAGGAGTAAGGGTCTTTAATTTCATGGCTGCAATCACCATCTGCAGTGATTTTGGAGCCCAGAAAAATAAAGTCAGCCACTGTTTCTACTGTTTCCTCATCTGTTTGCCATGAAGTGATGGGACCGGATGCCAAGATCTTAGTTTTCTGAATGTTGAGCTTTAAGCCAACTTTTTTGCTCTCCTTTTTCACTTTCATCAAGAGCCTCTTTAGTTCTTCACTTTCTGCCATAAGGGTGGTGTCATCTGCATATATTGAGGTTATTAATATTTCTTCTGGCAATCTTGATTCCAGCTTGTGCTTCCTTCAGCCCAGCATTTCTCATGATGTACTCTGCATACTTATAGTCAGTTAAATATAAAACACAAATGCATAAAATTAAGGGCAAGCTATCCCTAACATAGAGAAGAAAGCTTATGCAAACTTTAAAGGAAGTTTGTGGAAAAGCCTATTGTTCCATTAGTGGTTTGGAGTAATATATATATATGTACATGTTTAAGTAGAGTATATATATATATATATATATATATGTGTGTATATTTACATTGACAAAACATGACAATAAGTGTATTTGAATCTTGGGGATTTGTGACATTAAACATCATTTGAGGCACAGTAGTATTACCTATCCTAAGGGGAGCAAGAATACATGATTATTTCAACTATACTTGCCTATGAATATTTTCTCTTGATACTAACACAAAGAAATTTGTCTTTTAGGACCTCTTTGCTCTTGATGTGGAACCCTATCGATACAGTGGTGTTAACATGACAGGGTTCAGAATATTAAATACAGAAAATACACAAGTCTCCTCCATCATTGAAAAGTGGTCCATGGAACGGTTGCAGGCACCTCCGAAACCCGATTCAGGTTTGCTGGATGGATTTATGACGGTATGAATACCCACTTTAAAGATAAGTTTGTGTAATTCAAAGTAACATTATATAAATTATTGAATCCTATGGATCCAAACTTTGGTTTAGTTATCAATGTTAAAGGCATGCTATCAGAAGCACAATTGCAAATAATTCTATTAACAAAAACTATCTAAATCAATTTTACATGGCAATTTAGACTTTTATCCACGTATCTCAAAAAGCATTACAACTACCATTAGAATACTACAATAAGGGATTTTTCTAGTTAGTTACTGCCATATATAGGATAAATTAGAGACTTGAAAAGAAGATATTAACCTGAAAGTTATCCTTCTGATCTTAACTACCAATATATGATTACTCCTCATCATGTTGATTTCCGATATCTGATGTCATATAAATGACAAAATTTTCCCCTGAACTTACCCTTTAAGGTTCCAGATTAACCAATAATCACACTTGTTATTTTCAAGTCTTAGTTTTAAACCTAAAATCTGCATTAATGCATAAACCATAAAAGGATACATTCTTATATAACTTTAGTTGCTTATACCAGTTCTGCCAATGAAAATCTAATGCAATATAAGTACATAATTTCAAATTTTCTTATAGCTATGTTAAAAAGCATACACAAAAGATAAATTTCAATATTATTAATTTATTTTATTTAATCCATTTTACCAAAAATGTCATTGTTTATACAATCAATATAAAATTATGAGTGAGATATTTTACATTCTTTTTTTCTACTAAGTCTTTGAAAGTTGGTTTGTACTGGGCACTTTATGTGTTAGTGCTGACTAGTCACACTTCAGGTCTCAATAGCCAAATGTAGCTACTGGCTACCTTATAGGACCAAGTAATTTTATACTGTACTATTTAACAAATTATAAATGTCTGATAAATTCTCATTAATCTATTTTCTTTAGACAAAGTTACTAATGTAATTTAGGAAATAGCTCAGTACTTTGGGAATATTTATATTTCCTAGGTCATTAAAAAGTATCTTTCTAAATGGAAACTTTGTAAGCAGAAACATCCTCTATCCTGATGTGGGGAAAAGCCTTTTCTATTATAGTTGCAATGTTCCCATTAATTGTTTCAATGGGGTTTCAAAGTATGGTTTTAATGTTGTAGCAAAATAAGGGAAAATTTGTTATTTCTTTTCCCTTTGAAGATTTAGTAATACAAACTGAGTTTCTTCACAGAGACTGTGAAAAAAAATAAACTACTAGAATTTGAAAATGTCTTATATCCACATTAATTTAAAAAATAATAATAATATGAGGGGAATTTTACTCCTTTGTATAAAAATAGGTGATTGACTAGTTCTAGTATATTAGTTTTATCTTAAGGTATATTTGAGAGGCTTTATTGGGAGGAAAATACATAATCTAAAAATGAAAGTATTTTTCCTCTGAAGTACATCCAGATTAAAAATAAAATACAACTAAGAATTAATTACAAATATTATAGTTTATCCCCAGTTTAAAGATGGTGAATCAAACTTTTGGCACCTAATAGACAATGTTACTTTTAAAAATTAAAATATACACTACCTTTTAAATTATTTTAATCATGTATATTTTTTCCATATATGCTTCCTAACTCTTTTTGCCTTTCTTTAATTTCAAGATGGATTTTGTTATTCATTATTCAAAATGCTGTCAAATGGTTTTAGGAAAAGTATATTAATAAGTATCATGACAGTCTTAACACTTTCGTACTTTAAGACTTCCACTGATGTGTCCAAGAATTAGTGTCCTTTTTTGTATATATCAGAATTGCAAAAATTATCCAGCCTTACTTTTGTACTCTCTATATTTCTATATGATTCCTGTATGATGCTACATGTCATCCCCTGAAAATTCAAATAACTTAAGTAGACTATTGAGATAAATTCAAAGGAAGGTAAATTAATTTCTTATCTAGAAAGGTAAGGGCTCTCAGAGAGAATTAATTTTCATAAAATGGATCAAAAACACAAGAGTGTTAGGATGAATGCAGTTTGGGTTTTTTCTTTCTAGTCCTTTCCTCAGTTTTGCCCTTCTTCTCTACTGACAAGTAATTTAGTGGGAATGGAAAAGTGATAGAACAAAAATGCACCGATGAGAAAATGATTAGCCTGTTTATTGAAAATTCTGGGCATTGTATATAATCCATAGATATTGACATCTTCAAAAGAACTTTTAATACCAACACTCTCTTCTTTGTTGTAGCAATGAAATAACTTTTCAAATAGATCTTAAATAAGAAAAAAAAGAAAGTATGGGAGATAATTGCCTTTTTATTTATATATTTTTGTTTGAGTTTCTGGAAAATATAAGTTTCATCAGAAGGTATATAGGAGAACATTTTTTTAAATGAATGAAGATTAATTTCCCTATGTGAGCACTCTCTGAATACTTTTTACCTAAAAATGTCTGCCAGCTATTTATGTTATTATATTTATAAATAGAGCATGGAATACAAAGCATTTGGGAAATAAACATAAAATTTGCTATCAAAATAAAGACCTTTTAAAATGGATGCAGACTGATGACTTTTTTTTTCAATTTTCCTTTTGGAAAATTGATATTATCTTTTAAAATATTTTCATTATATAGTATTACATAATATAAAAGATTATATGTAGGATATATTATTATATGAAATTAATTAATTATAAATAGTACAGGCTTATTAAAAGAAAAGTATGAAATCTGTATAAAAATGTTGGTATATTTAATGCTTGCATGAGTATTCTCTTTCTTTTCCATTTAAGTTTATATTGTAAGCATTGTCCTAGTTATTAAAGGAAAAGAAATTAATAAGCTATTTCCTCTGTGAACAGGCTAAGGAAATTAAGAGGATTCTAGTTAGAAAAGAGAAGAATTATAGCCTAGCATTGTAAAGTTGGCAACATTCCCTTTAGTCAATTCATGAGATCTTAGTGTTTATATATCCCTTGTTCTTTTTTTTCCCTATGGTCCCATTAAGAAATAGATTATCAGCAAAATTCCTAGAGTTGGAGCAAGACCTATTATTATCAGTATCATAGTCATTTGTCACTATGTAAGATCACAGTGCTTAGACTTTCACTTTCTTTATATTTGAGCTATAAAAAGGAACAATGAATGAGATTCATAAGAATTTTTCTGGTTAACTTAGCACCTTAATTGACCCCTGGGCTAAGTGTTTATCTGCTAAGTGACTTGAATACAAGACTATCTCTCCGGATAGTGGTAGTTCCTTCTTCAATGGTATGGGACATCTTATTAAAGATATTAATGTTAGTAGTAGCTCAGTAGAACTCTTATCTTTATTTGGTATAAACCCAATCAGGAAACCAAGTTACATAGCACATCCAAGCCTGATCTCATCAGGAAGGAAGAAAGCCCAACCCTCTTCCTTCACACAGATAAGAGTTTTGTTTTTAACTTTCATCACCTTTCTTCCACTCTTCCCCATGCCCACACACTGCCATCCAGGTAGTGCTTTAAGAATCTTCCCTAAAGGACATGGCTACCAACTCCTTGGAGAATCCCATGGACAGAGGGGCCTGGCAAGCTACAGTCCATGGAGTTGCGAAGAGTCAGACTCAATTGAGCGACTAACACAGACATGAACCCACATTGTAAAACCCTTTCTGTACTGCTCATCCTTTATTAATTATTTTACATATCCATCCCCTTGGGAGTGGGGAAGTCCCCTTCAGTGAACATTATCACTGTCCTTTACCCCATAATCAAATGGCATTTCACCCCATCTTCTGACCAGATGTCTATTTTCCCAGGCACGATTACCGTAGGGTGGGAATTCACTTTTTTGAACTCATCAGTTTGACAATGGTTGCATTCACCATTGATTTATTGAGTTTCCAGCAATCTTAGTTTAAGATAATAAAATCTAGTACAAACAACTCAACGTAAATTTTAAGTTTGGCTATGTCCTGGAACTCCTTCCCAGTTTTCCCAATATGCCATACATCTCTTTTTTGTTTCTTAATTAGAGGATAATTACTTTACACTACTGTGATGATTTTTGCCATACATCAAAAATACATTTGGTATTAGGTGTACATAAGTCCCCTCCCTCATAATATGCCGTCAATCTTAATAATTAACAAACCTGTAATCCAGGTAGTTTACAAATACCATTCTTATGTTGATATCTAATACTGCATGTGTTCCTTGACAAGGTTGCAACACATACATTATTATTGTATCACATCAATAATGACTGTTGATTGGCTTTCTCATTCAAGTTACTATTCAATTTGGAAATTGAAAATTTTAGATATTTACTTCTTCATTTTCTTTCTCATCTCTTCACATCCATCCAACAATCAAACACTGTCAAATTTATTGTATCAATATATTTCTTAACTGTATTCTCTTTCCCCCCCTGGAGCTATGCCTTGATTAAGGACCCCGTGATCTGTCCCTTAGCTGTTGGAGTAGTCTCCTCACTGAATCCCACTCCTAACATCTCTCCTACACTTACCTTTTTCCTAGTGTGATCTTACCAAAACATTACCTGTGACTCCTTGTCATTTGCTAGGTGAAATTTTGGCTCATTTGCCAAGACTTCAAGGCCTTCCATGATCTGGCTTCTGTTATTTGTCCAGCCTCATATTTGCCTACTCTCTGCTCTTCCATCTCACCATCTCACCCTGGCTGAATCAGCAGTGCTGACACACCTCCTCATTTCAGTGCAGAATATCCTCATCGTCTGAGCCACTTACCCCTGTTTGAATCTGGTGTATTCCTACTCGTGCTGTAATTTTCAGGACTTATGTAGCATTTTCTATGAATTTGCTCTGAGTCCTCTAGATATTTCAAACATGTATACCTTATTTATGCACTTGATATACAACTCCATGTTAAAATTTAATTCTGGGACTTTAGTTTGTTTTCATGCCACTTTCCAATAGGTTGTAGGCTATTTCAAGGCAAGAGTTAGGTTTTGCCTGTCATTCCTGAAGGCCCTAGACTAAGTTCAGTAACCAGTGCAAAGCAGGGGCTCATCATGAGGGATGACTGCGTGCCTGAATAAATGTGTGGGTTAATTTGTTTTAATCATGCTGCATGCATATTCTAATCA
This sequence comes from Capricornis sumatraensis, assembly GCF_032405125.1. Taxonomy (NCBI): domain Eukaryota; kingdom Metazoa; phylum Chordata; class Mammalia; order Artiodactyla; family Bovidae; genus Capricornis; species Capricornis sumatraensis. The sequence goes on along the minus strand of NC_091081.1, from coordinate 35,901,593 downwards.
TTTCCCCAAATGAGTTCTGGAGAGCTTTTTTAAATCTACCTACTAGTATTTTATTATCAAGATATACAATCACTTAGAAAATCCAATTAGGCCAGTCTCAATTATTTGTTAGAATAATACCTGAAAAAAAAAATTAGAAGTGCTTTTGATTAAATAGTGAAAATTTAGTGCGTTAGAGTAGTTCCCATTCTCTTTTACAAAAGAAGGGAGGATATTTAGAAGGGAGGTGAGTCTTTATATATTTAAATTCCAGTGTCCTCCTAATTAAACATTATTTCTTTATAAAAACAGACCATGATCCATAAACTATTATTTCTTTCATCATTTGATTAACTTAAAACATAATGTCCTGCATATACCTTCACAGCAGGGAGTTAGCTCATGAAATAAGGGGGCACAAGTGATCACTCTGTTACTGTACAAAGATTTACCTTTAGAAAAGTCAATGAAAATAGTACTGCAGAGAAATAAAGAATGAACGGCAGGCTGTCATTTGTTGCTAGAATTACAATCTGCCTTAGCTGTTGTCTGCTTGTCTTAATTAGCTGTAGCTACTTTATTTGATTCAGTTAAAATGAGAATAAATACAGGACCTTGCCAGACAATGAGTCAAACTAACTTGCCATTTTTTAATCAATGAAGACATTTTGAAAAGGGTGGTTTTATTTCATATGCCACTATAACATCAAAAGTATAAAAAGTAACACAATAATGAATTAATTATCCTTTCTTTGATCAGCTTTATTCATGAGTATGTTGTACACAATACTCTGGATTTTATACCAGGAATTCAGGGTGGTAATGAACTCAGTACTTCTGTTTCTTCAAAGAACTTAGGGAACTGACAAAATCAAAAGACTGTGGATGTCTTACTGATCACATCTCGTATCTTTATCCGTACAAAAATCATATTCCAACTTTAATTTTTAATTTCAGACTGATTTGGTATTTCTTTAGTTGTTCTAGTTCCTAAATTCTCTTTCAAGTTCTTGTTAAAATCCCTTGTTTTCCACAGTATTCTGTGACAGCAAGGACAAATATATATATACTTACCATGGACTTTAGATAACTTCTTAGCATTTTGCTGAAAATGTGTAACATTTCACAAAGTTTATTTGCATAACTGATATTTTCACTCTGGTCTTTACCACAGATGAAATGTTTTGTGGTCTGTATTATAAATGAATATGGTAGAAAATATTTCCATAAGATGTTTCAGGGTATGTAATGAAATCATAAGCACAACACTTATTTACATTTGTATATGACTGATTTAATGAATAGTAAAAGAACATGAGTATGTGGCATGAATAAGAGAATGGTCTTGTATTTCTTCCCTTTATATACCTATTAATCTTTTTGATGTACTAAGCTGCAAGTTGAATCTGAATATAAATAATTGAGATGACTTGGCAACCTCCATTTTTCCATTAACATGGAAGAGTCCATTTAATTGCCTTTGTTCATTGGCACATTAAATAATCAGCATTTATATAAAGCTGATAAAGAGATGAAGTTTCCATTTTAAGTAACTGTTTTTTACATGAAAGATGGCAGTAATTCACTTCCTTCATAGTTGTGTTATTTTTTAGGTCAATTTTAAAACTTTCCACTTGGAAAAAGTAAGATTGAATCAAAAGACTTGCCATCCTGAAAATCAGAATTTATCTTCAAAGCATTGATCTGAGATCATGTACTACAAACTTGTAAAGGATTAATACATTTCTGTTCACAATTATCCTCAGCTCTTTATTATATATTTAATAGCTACATAGTTACTTATGTATGTAAACAATCACAGAGGGTATGAGGAAGTGTATCTAAACAAAAGTCTGTGTTGTTCAAAATGAGGGTCCCTCGAGTGATAGTCAGTGACAAGAATACCTAGAGAAGATGATGGCCAATTTTCTGACAAGAGGGCAAAGTTCAACATTCCAGAGTCTGGAAATTGCAACATTCTGAGATTTATGACTCCACATTTGTACTGATCATCAGGATAGAATTGAAGCAATGAATGTAACCTTGAAATTTAAAAAAACAAAAACAAACACAAGAACTTCCAAGCAGATCTTAGAGGTAAGGAGTCATCCAATTTGGGAAAGCAAATACAGTGCACACTACGAAGGTGATGTGCATGCATGCTCAGTTGCTCAGCTGTGTCCAACTCGTTATGACCCTAAGGACTGTAGTACACCAGGCTCCTCTGTCCATGGGATTCTTTAGGTAAGAATACTGGAGTGGGTAGCCATTCCTTTCTCCACAGGATCTTCCTGACCCAAAGCCTGAACCCTCATCTCCTGCATCTCCTGAATTGCAGGCAGGTTCTTTATCCACTGAGACACCTGGGAAGCCTGCAAAGGGAATACAAGGTGGTTAGGAAAATAAGCAATGGCTTTTTTTTTTTTTTTTTTTTTTTTAACTAGAGTTGGTGCTCAGGTTAGAATAAGGGTAATGGCAAGTTTAACATACTGTTAAGTGTCCTGGATTAGAGAAATGGATTGGAAAACAGTGGAAGATAAAGCTGGAATAAAAGTTTCACATATCAATTAACTGATTATTTTAAATGTACACTATTTACCATATGGGAGTTCAGAATAAAGTCAGCATAAAATAGTAATTGAAGTTATTTAAAAACAGAAAGTAAGAGATGACATTGAGGGCCTATAAATAATAAGAAATATTACTCAGATACATATTCCCAATAAACTACAGAAAAGTTTTGGGGAAGCAAGGATAATTGTTATAAAAGACAATATTTCTCTTCATTGGATCTATTTCTAAAATGGAGAGACAGAGTGGATCTATTTATAAAATGTACAAAATATGTTTTCTGGCTATTTTGCTTTGAGAGTAAAATATTCAGCTACATTCTGTAACTGAGTATAGAGTACAGAATGAGAGATAGTAGACAGGTCATAAGTACTATCAAAACTGTATGTTTTCCTCTATTATTCCATTTTTATTCATAATTTTAGGAATTTATTTTAGGTATTTTATTTTTCATTTTCATAATTTTGGAATTTATTTCTAACAAATGTTAAATGTAATATTGATAAAAGATATCTTGGCCTTACTAAATCTTTACACAATACAGATTTAAAAATAATAAATAGTAATGTAAATTTTCATTTATTTAAGTACTTATATTTATTTATATGCCTTATATAAAAACAAATAATATATATATTTAGGATTTATATAAATTTCTATTTAGATGCTGTTGAATAGTAAGCTATATATTTTTATTTATTACTAGAAAGACAGTGATACTGGCTGAAATATTAATAGTATAATTAGCATTTATAATGTATTACCTGAAGATACTAAATGTATAAAAGATTTTGTTAGATTTTTGTTAGGAAACATTAACTATAAACTATTTATTTATAAACACTTGATACATTAAACTATAACCATAACCTGCCATGCTCTTCAGTCCAGCATATTCTCCAGGCAAGAATACTGGAGTGTGTTCTCCAGGGGATCTTCCCAACTCAGGGACTGAACCCAGGTCTCCTACACTGCAGGCAGATTCTTTACCACTGAGTAGGAAGCCTACTAAACATAACTGTAAAACTATTCATTTATAAACACGAAACACATTTAACTATAAAATTCATTAATTTTGGACCCAATGTGCTGTGCTTAGTTACTCAGTCATGTCCGACTCTGGGACCCCATGGACTGTAGCCCACCAGGCTCCTCTGTCCATGGGGATTCTCCAGGAAAGTATATTGGATCTTCCCAATCCATGGATCGAACCCATGTCTCCCACATTGCAGGTGGATTCTTTAGCATCTGAGCCAGCAGGGAAGCTTTTGAACTCAATACTTCTGCCAAATTTTAACTGATTTTCCTTCTTTACTACTGTGATTTGTAAGAAACAAATTGCAGCTTTTTGTGTCATGCTCAATTTTAGAGGATTTTATTTAAAAATTGAGATAGATGGAAAATATTGCAAAGAAATCAACAACCTTATATAATAAAATTTACATTGTATATAATAAACAACTATTATAACATGTTTTCCATGTACATATATACCATAGTAGATGTTGCCCTTTTTTTTGTTTTTAAATTACCTACCTCTGTATCTTACCAATGCAGAAATTCTCTTGCTTGATCCAAAAAAAGTACCTGACTGTTAGTAGAAATAGGAGCATACACATATATGAAGTGAATATTAAGAACCATAGGAAGTATAAGAGTCCTAGGACATTTGATCCAAGCAATGACTTTGCATATAAACTTTGAATCTAGTTCCTGTTGCATGATATCATTTGTATTGACAATCTCTGTTATAAAATAGCCTAATTGTGAAATCTATTTAGTGCTTACTACATCCTAGGGCTATTATTGCCTTGTAACAGCATCATGGGGACAGTTGTAATCCTCATTTTACAGATGCATATACATAGAATAGTAGATTATATATAAAGGAACATCCCAAGACTATAGTCAGAAGCATATAAAAGAATCCTTAAGTGTCCAGAGGTAAAAGTTGTGTGTGTGTGTATGACTCAGTCATTTCTGACTCTTTGTGACCCTGTAGACTGCACCGGTCAGACTCCTCTGTCCATGGAATTCACCACGCAGGAATATTGAAGTGGGTTGCTATTCCCTTGTTGAAGAGCTCTTCCCAACTTAGGGATCGAACCCAGGTCTCCTGCATTGCATGAAGATTCTTTACCATCTGAGCCACCAGAGAAGCCCAGAGCTAAAAGTTAGGCATGATTAAGTCAAAACCGGAAAAGAATGTTACATGTATTGCTTATTCTTAAACTTTAATATATAGTGCTTCATACCACTTTGGGTTGAGATGATGTAGTTGGTCTACTAAACTCTTTCATTTCCTTCACAAATAGATTAAACCAAGAGAGAACAAAAACCAACTTTTCAATCCAATTTCTAACCCTATCTAATACTGTTATTTTAAGCAAGTTACTTAATTAACCTCTTTGAGCCTCACTTGTCAAATAGAAATAATAAATTTTAGTGTGTTGTCCTAAGGATCGAAGAGATAATGAATTAACATAGAAAAATATTGTAAACTTATCCAACTTTTTATAAGTATAAGCTGTATTATTGCCTCCTCTTAAAATCTCAGTGCCTTACAAATATAAAACAAATTTTGAAACAGTGCTTATAGCTTAATTAATTCAATCATATTATTTCAGCATCTTTTGTTATCTCTTGTATACAGTACCACTGTAATAGATATGTAGTGTGTGTGTGTGTATTGGATGGTTAATTGGCATGGAAACCTTGAGAAGCATTCATACAGAATCTTCTTAGTAGTAGAATCTACTAGTCTTTTTTAAAAAATGAGCCCAATTGTGATAATTTGAAATGTTCTATTTGAATGATACATCTTTATTTAACAGGTTTTAATATCTAGTTAGAAGTTTATGAAATTGTATGTGCCATTTATTTCCTATGTCAGGTCACTTCTTTTTTAGGTTGAGAAGATGGCTTGTTGAGCACAGAATTAAAGGATGCGCTTTTACTTGAAATTTTTATGCCAATTATAGAAGACTATGAAATCACTTCTGTTCTCATTTTAGGAAAAAATGTTTGGAATCAGAATCATCTGTCTATTGATACCAAGGTCTGCTTATTAAATCTTCCTTTGTAAATTTCTGCTAATTATTTAGCATCTTTGAGCCTCAAGTACAGCATCTATTTAAAGCAAACAGTAATGCCTACATCAGAGAATCACTATGAAAATTAAATACATAACTTTTATACTGCTCAAAGACAGTGTCTAGTACATAGTAAGTCCTCCAAAAGTGTTATTTGTTTACTTTAAGGCAAATACTTTCTCTGCACTTTAACATAAGTGCTATTTCTATTCAGGGTAAAACTTACATTCTCAAAGTCTATTGATTCCCTGTTTGTACATATATAACAATTGAATTAGGACTCAACTGTGTAAATACTAGCAGCTTCCCTGGTCAGTCAGTGGTAAAGAATCCACCTGCCAATGAGGGAGACGGGGATTTGATCCTGGATTGGGAAGATCCCCTGGAGAAGGAAATGGCAATCCACTTCAGTATTCTTGCCTGGGAAATCCCTATGGGATCACAGAGAATTGGACAGGACTTAGTGGCTAAAACAACAAACAAAAAAGTCTAAATACTACTTTGAAAAAGTAGTTGCTTACTTTGATGCTCTGGATGAGATGAATGAATGACATGTATCATCACCAGTTTTTCTACCAAATTATTGATGTTCATTTCATCTCACTGCTACCTAAGTGCTTGTGTTTAAATTATAAAGTTTTTTTTTTTTTAAGTGTAGTCCATACAGTTTTGTGATATAAAAGTCTAAGAAATGGTCAAAGATCTACTCTGATGCACTAATTTCTAAGATATGCTTAGCCAACTCTTTAAATCAACATTAATAAATCAAAAGAATATTTCAGACAAAATGAAATGAGTTTTAGGGTGAATTTGCCTAAGGGATATTAGGAATTCTCTTGCTCTATTATGCAGAGAGGAAATATTATGTTGATCTTTCATTTGCCTTTCTAAAAGAATTCATAAATATTTTATTCATTAATCTTCAGAATACCCTGTGACCAAATTGAACCAGAAGGGAAAAGTGAAATTATTAAACAGACACAAGATGTTGAAATGATACCAAATTGATCCTTCATGAAAGTCCTTTATATTGTTACTCACTAATACATTCTCCAAATAGTTATTGCATACCTACTATATGTGATTTATGTTAATAAATCATGTGGATGATAAGAAAATGCATATATTTAAATGTGTTATATATTACATGATGTATGCACTGGAGGAATTATCAATTAAGTAAGATAAGTAAAACATGGCCTTAAATAATACAAAAAATGCTGACATATAATAAGGAATATTTTTCAGAAAATAGTGTGTTTGGAAGGGAGTTAATCTACCTTGTGTTAAGGATGCAATTAAAACTTCACATAAAATCACAGCTTCAGAAGGGTTACATACCCACATTAACAGGAAGAACTGTTCTCTTTTTTTGCAGTCCCCTCACTGGACATTGTTTAAAAACCACCATCTTGTGATGAATTCAGGAAACTGAGAGACTTGATCAGGTCGATCAGTCCAATTGATGGAGCCACAGGCTCCATGGTAGGATGCAACCCTCACACGTGCCCTGTTCAGGCTGGAGCATTCCATGGCTGCTACCTGGTTTGAGGCACTGCAGAAAGTAGTAGAGCAATCCTGGTGCTGCTGCTGTCTTTGAGGTCTCTGTATTTCTGCTGAAAATGAGGCTGGCAAATGATCATCTCTATCCGCTCATGCTTCTATCGCCCCATGTGTTAGGGCTGTTTTTGCCAGTAGTCTCTCCCCATCCTGTCTGATCACTCACCTCTGGAACTAGGGCTCAGGTTCATTCTCAGCTTGGCCTACCTTCCCACTTTCTGCTTTTCAGTTACTTAACGCTTTAATTTATGCAACAACTTGTACCTGAGAACCTGCCTATATTGCCAGCGTGGCTGAATTTATAGCCCCTGTCAGTAGTCACCAGCCCTCATTCAGTTCTCCCAGGCCTTGTCTGGACCGTGGCCTCTCTCAGCTGCAAGTGTTTCCTCTCATCTGACTGCACTAGGGTAGCCTCCATCTCTCAGAGGTATTCTAGAGTGCGGTCTTGATTGTTTTTCTCCTAGGGGTTTCTTTGACTCTTTTGCAAATGTTCCCACTTCTTTCCAGCAACTTTCAAACCCTCAGTATTAAGGAATGGAGAAAAGAGTGGTCTCTATAAAACCAAATGCACAGTTGCTATGGCTGCCACAGAGATGGTGCACAGTGGGCTATCATCTACTTCAATACCTTTCTTTTAAAAGGTCACTCAATGGGTCTACTCAGAAACAGAAAACCTATACCAAGAGAATTTGATATTTCCATCATTCAGCATAGAGCTAGATTAATAGTTATTATATCATTATTCCATCATGACAAGTACTGGACACACCTGCTGCATGGTGGTAAGAATCTGTAACAGCGGTGTCTTTGGGAAGTTTGGTGATATTGAGAAGGGAGGTTTGAATGAGGTAGTGCTTGAGCTGGATCTTGAATGTGAATTTGAGCACAAATAGCATTTTGATAAGATTAGATGGGAGCAGGAGAGCCATGTTAGAAGAAGAGAATGGGAAGTCATGAAATGTTTTAGAATGGGACTGTGGATTAAGAGTAATATTTACATTTACTATGTATCCATTCTTTGTTAAACATTATGCTATTTGTGGTAATTGTATAAAGATATGCTTGCCTCACACTCTGATTCTTACCAAAGTCATGCAAGATAAGCATTGTTTTTCACTTTATAGATGATGGACCTGAGCTCAGATATGCTTAGTATGTTGTCCAAGGACACTAAGCTCAGGTGGAAGCTGAACTTTAAGTCTAGACCTTTCTAACTTGCTAGTCTGTGCTCTTCCTGCTCCACCCTGAAAGGCTCATCTGGCGGCTCTGAGCAGGTACATTCGCCTGACCGCAGTGCTAGGCAGGAAGCTGTAATTCAAGTCAGCAGTAACAGTGACTGAAAAGGAGAGCGAAGAGATTTCAAAGGAACAAGCGAATGGGGAAGCCTATTTGAGGTCAGTAAGAACAAGGGGACTAAAAAGCTTTTCAGCTTTTCAGCTTGGGTGACTGGGAGAACAATAGAGTTTGTAACCAAAATGGGGCCATCTGTAGGGGGGAGTTGGCTTCGAAAGGGGATGGCGTTGTCTACAGACTTGTAGAATTTGAGATAATGGGAGGAGGCCCTGGTGGAAAGTTAGAAGCCACAATATTGTTTCCTATTGAGGTAATGCCTCAGTTTCCTTCTCAGAAATAGAGGGAAACATCCTAGTTCTATGAGTAGATGTTTGCAATCCTAAGGATATGATCTAGCCAACATTTTTAGCCATCTAGACTAAGCAACCCTACCAGTGAGAAAATTTAAGTCACATCGAATATCAGTAAAGAATTACTGCACCTTTTAGTGCCTTTGTTTCACAGCAGTTCTGCCAGAATAGCCTGAGGCTCTACAGCAAATACTTCTCAGGTCCTGGCAATGTGCCTTGGGAAAAAAGATGTTAATTTGAATTCTGGTCCTGGTTTTCAAGGAAAATATTACTCCTGCTAAATGTTGCCTTTAAAAATCAACTTTTCAGACTCTATTCTCAGCCTTTAAATATTTATTCCTCTCCCCAAATCCTTTACTTTATCAAAGGGAAAAAGGAAATGAATAAGTGATAAATTAAAGACTGTGAAATGCTTTTCAAATATGAACTTCTCTAGCCCCTAAGGCAGGTGCACATGAATTTAACTGACAAAAAATCATGCCCAGTTTTCCAGGTCTAAGAGCCTGCTGGACTAAAATTTAAGTAAATTTGAACAATCAAAATCACAATAAGATAAATACAAGTGTTACTCACTATTAATATTCACTTTTAAAAGTATTGATGAATATTTTGAATATTAAACATTATTTAATTTTTATCAAATAGATTATGCATACTGTAAAGAATGTGTAAACTTAAAAAATATATATGGAAGAAAATGGAAATATCCTGATCATTAACACACCAAGTAAAGAGAATGACAACCAACATTTTCGGGGTGGGAAGCTCTTTTAATTTACCTTCCCTTAAATGATTCAGGGGAGTAACCAAAGATTTCTATCTCTCTATTGGCTAAAATAAACTGACGTTCATAGCAGCCTGAAAACTAATTCTGCTTCTCTGTTTTCCTCCCACAGTTGGATATTCATAGAAAGGTCGTTAGTGTTTCTTCCAAAGTCAATTTATGCTTGTCATACTTATTAATGACATAATTCAATTAAATATTACCTAAAATAATAAAACACAAGGGCATTTTCAATTAAACCAAAACTGGAAATCATGAATAATCCATTATATTTGGGGTTCATGCAAATCAGAAGAGGGGTTCCAATCAAGAAAATGACCTCAACTCTACCTTGATATATTAGGGATAAATGTATAGTTAGATGTTTTACATAAAAATGAATTTTAAATTATATATTTAAGTATATATTTAATCAAGCATCTTAATTAACTGGCCAAATATTAACTTTGCTTACTTTGGAAAGGAGGCCATCCCTGTACTTATTTCTCAATTTTCCTGTGAAGTTGTACCTACTTTATTAGAAATAAGATCATATGGTATATGTTTGCATGATATTTTCTTAAAGTTGAACTAATATTTATTTAAAATCTGCTATGAGTCAGGCACTGTTACTGACATAGGAATATGGTGATAAGCTAGATAAAGATGGAGTTTACCTTCTATTTGGCAAAGTAGAGTCTACATAAAAGAAAACAAGTTAGGGTAAGGGGGCAGGCAGTGAAGAGAGCTGCAGAGAGTTCTTTAGCTAGGGTGTTGGAAGGAGATGATGTGTGGGGTAGGCCTAAATAATTAGAAATAGGGAACCATGCAGAGATTTCTGAGAAGTAGATCCTAGGCAGAAGGAAAAATAAGTGCAGACTCTTTGAGATGGAAACAGTAAGTTAAGTTGTATTTGAGGAAAAGAAAGGTGACCTTTCAGTAAGGATGATTTCAAGTAACAGGGAAAATGATAGAAGATTTGAAGAAGTGGTCATGACACGTTAACAGTCAGGTCATTGAAGGACATGAGAGTTTGGATTTTGATCTAATTGTACTGGAAGCCCTGGAAGACTTCACCAAAGGGAAGGTGGTGATATGATTCAGACACTGAGGTGATGCGTGTGGCTTGTGTGTGACACTGAAGTAGGAAGAGTCAGACATCTGTGTTAGTATTGCTGATGAAAGACGCTGATGACTTGGGCTCAGGTTTGAGCTGTTGAGATAAAATGATAGAATTTGAGTTAAAATCTGGAGTGATGACAACAGGACTCATTCATGGGGAAATGAGGGGAAGCAGCAAAGCTAAGGAGGAAGTAGCAGCTACTCTCAGTGTCTTCCTGAGACACATATCCCTCGGACTTTATGGTTCAGGGTACCCAGAAGACCTGTAGCTGCCAGTACCTGCTTCTTGGCATCTAAGGACTTTTTCCAGAAGGAATCTCTACTCTTGTGTCTAGCAGTCTGATACTGGGCAGTTACTCCCTTCCCCCATGGCCCAAATAAACACTTAACCAGTGAGAATGAATGTATAAATATCCCAGCTTCTTCAGTCTTGGAGCAAGATAATTCTGAGACAAATCCTTTGTATAATTTCTCAAAATGTCCCTGTAAGATCAAACTCCATTTACATATATGGTAGCTGGCTTACTTGCCATTTATTAGTTGCTTTCTCTTCCCTATCATATATCATATATCATCTTCCCTTTCTTGCCGGTAGTGCCTGCAACTCCCAGGTAAGCCACTTGTACTGAATCCTTATCCCTGAGTCTGCTTCTGTGGGAACCCAAACCGAGACAGAGGAACTGTAAGTTTTGAAAGTCGGAAGGAGTTAATGGAAATGGGGCCTTGTATGGAAAATAGAGGGCTTCCCTGGTGGCTAAGATGGTAATGAACCTGCCTGAAGTGCAGGAGACCTGGATTTGATCCCTGGGTCAGGAAGGCCCCCTAGAGAAGGAAATGACTACTCACTTCAGTAGCCCTGCCTGGAGAATTCCATGGACTGAGGAGCCTGGTGGGCTACATTCCATGGGGTCACAAAGAGTCAGACATGACTGAGCAACTAACACTTTCACTTTTCACTTTCATGGAAAATAGAGAATATTTCAAAGCTGATTTGAGGGTGAAAAAATCAGAAAACCCTTTTGATGCATTGTTTGAATTATTGTAGATAGTCAAGTGATATTTTGTTTTGTTCAGCATTGTATTCGTTGTACCTTAACAGTGTCAAACACATAAAAGACACTCAATATTTATGTAATGAAGGAAAGGATTATTTGGGGCAATAAATACTTTGGGGATGGCAGATGTATTATGAGGGTAAAACTTAGGTGAAAAGTCAGAATTGGAGTACAGATTTGTGAGTCAACAGGACATGAAGTGAAGTGAAGTCTCTCAGTCGTGTCTGACTCTTTGTGACCCCATGGATTGTAGCCTACTGGGTTCCTCTATCCATGGGATTTTCCAGGCAAGAATACTGGAATGGGTTGCTATTTCCTTCTCCAGGGGAACTTCCCAGCCCAGGGCTCGAACCCGGGTCTCCCGCATTGTAGGTAGACGCTTTACCATCTGAGCCACAGGACATAAATAATACTTAAAGCCAAGAGGCTGGATAAGGTCATCTAGGAAGACAGTGTAGACAGAAAAGTATCAAAGACTGATCTGAAAAGTAAGGAACCAGTAAAGGTGATTCAAGAGAGGTGTGTAGGGAGGTAGAAGGAAAACAGAGAAGAATCTGATTTCTTGGAAGCCTAGAGAAGAAAGCATTTGGAGAATGACAACAGGCGATTGTGTCATATGATGCTCCTGACACTGTTCAAGTATGATGAGTTTAGAGTTGTTCATTAGGTGCAATTCATATGTACTCACCTTTACAAATGGGTATTGACTTAACTGATCACTAGTTGCTGGGAATTTTTCTTATTTTTGGTGTTAAAAATTCTTTGCTATTATGTTTTTATCTTAAACTTTTTGTTTATTTTTTTTTAGGCTGTGCTGAGTCTTCTTTGCTGTGCAGGCTTTTTTCCTAGTTTTGGCAAGCAGGGCCCACTCTTTAGTTGTGGTGGTGTGTTTCTCATAGCAGTGGTTTCCCTTGTTGTAGAGCAGTGGTCTTCTCTGAAATGCGTGATCTTCAGTAGCTTCAGCACATGGGCTCAACTGGCTGTGGTAGTGGCTCCCCGGATGTAGAGCCCAGGCTCAATAGTTGTGGCACAGGGGCTTTGTTGCTCTGGAACATGTGGAGTCTTCCCAGGGATCGAACCCATGTCTCCTACACTGGCAAGGATGTCAATTGGCAAGGAGAATGTCTCCTACATTCTCCACCACTGAGCCTCTAGGGAAGCCCAATTTATCTATTTTTTTTTTAATTGGAAGATAATTGCTTTACAACGTTGTCTTGGTTTCTGCCATATGACCACATGAATCAGGCATAACTATATATATCTTCCCTCTCTCTTGAGCCTCCATGTCTGTCTCTTTTCATAATAGAATAGTGTTACTTTAGTTGTTGTTCAGTGACTAAGTCATGTCTGAGTCTTTGAGATCCCATGAACTGCAGCATGCCAGACTTCCCTGTTCTTCACTGTCTCCTGGAGTTTGCTCAAACTCATGTCCATTGAGTCGGTGATGTTATACAACCATCTCATCCTTTGTTGCCCCCTTCTCTTCCTGCCCCCACACTTTCACAGCATGAAGGTCTTTTCCAGTGAGTCAGCTCTTCACAGCAGGTGGCCAAAGTATTGGAGCTTTAGCATCAAACCTTCCAATGAATATTCAGGGATGATTTCCTTTAGGATTGACTGGTTTGATCTCCTTGATGTCCGAGGGACTCTCAAGAGTTTTCTCCAGCACCACAGTTCAAAAAGATCAATCCTTCAACACTCAGCTTTCTTTAGGGTTCAACTCTCACCATCCGTGCATGTCTACTGGAAAACCCAATAGCTTTGACTATGGGACTTTTGTCAGCAAAGTGATGTCTCTGCTTTTAATAAGCTGTCTAGGTTTGTCATAGCTTTTCTTCCAAGGAGCAAGCACTTTTTAATTTCATGGCTGCAGTTACTGTCTGCAGTGATTTTGGAACCCAAGAAAATAAAAGCTGTTACTATTTCCACTTTTTCTCCATTTATTTACCATTAAAGTGATGGGACTGCATACCATGATCTTAGTTTTCTGAATGTTGAGTTTTAAGTCCGCTTTTTCACTCTCCTCTTTCACCCTCATCAAGGGGTTCTTTAGTTCCTCTTCAATTCCTGCCATTAGAATGGCATCATCTGCATATCTGATGTTGCTGATATTTCTCCCTGCAATCTTGATTCCAGATTGTGATTCATTCAGCCCAGCAATTTGAATGATGTACTTCCTCTGCATGCTCTTGGAGGGCACAAACAAAACCTTGTATCCAACAGGACCTAGGGTAAAAGGGCAGTGACCCCACAGGAGACTGAGCCAGACCTTCCTGTGAGTGTTTGAGAGTCTCCTGCGGAGGCCTATATCAGCAGTGTCCTGCCATGGGGACAAGGGAACTGGCAGCAGCAGTCCTAGGAGGCGTGGGTTGGAGTAAGTCCTCTAGGAGATCTTCAGTAGCCTTACCATAGAGCCTGTAGACTCCAGAACTGGGTCACCTCAGGCCAGACAACTAACAGGAAAGGAGCAAATCCCCACCCACCAGCAGGCTACTTTACTAACCATTTAATGAGCATGGCTCTGCCCGCCAGAGCAAAACCCAGTTTTCCCCACAACCAGTCCCTCCTGTTAGGAAGCTTACAAAAGCCTCTTATCCTCATCCATTAGAGGGCAGACAGAAGAAGCAAGAATTACAATCTTACAACCTCTAGAGGGAAAACCACAATCACAGAAAGCTAACCAAAATGATCGCATGGATCACAGCCCTGTTTCATTCAATGAGGCTATGAACCATTCTGTGCAGGGCCTTCCAAGACGGATGAGTTATGGTGGAGAGTTCTGACAAAACACGGTCCACTGGAGAAGGAAATAGTAAACCGCTCCAATATTCTTGCCTTGAGAACCCTATGAACAGTTACTTTAGAAGGAACAGAAAAAATCTTTATAGACTGTACATATGTTTCAAGCGGTGACAAAGGAAACAGAAAATTTGGTAAAATGTATCAAATGTATGTAAAATAGAACTAGTGACAGTTAATATAAGAATTTGCTGTTTTAATATGCTACCAGTGTAAGACAGCAATCATTTATAATTGCCAACAAGTGACAAAGTTAAATGCAGTAAAAATATCTTGCATATCAACTAGTTTCACCATCTACTTTGATGCTCTTTAAATATTAAATATTGAATATGCAGTTCTTTAAACTGCATTGTTTCTGTTTCTTTAATGCGGTATTTAAAATAAATTTGTTAAGAAGTACAAAAATAGAAAGAGAAATCAACAGGGTTAGGGAATATATAAGGAGATATGCAGAATACTAATATTCTTGCTGGTGTTTTATTCAATATTTTGCCTTCATCAGGATGTACCCATGGGAACACAGCTGGACAGAATATCTTTCTATGATCTTTAGTGGCTCTGTAGTACCCCATAAATGACTCAGCTACAAATCAGTGAATGTGCTTCAGGCTTTGATTTTTGTTATTAGTTCAAAGATGAATACCATGAGGACACCACCCAGAGTGAGTTATCATGTTTTGTTTCAGATCTCCTATAGTAGAAGATGAATTGTCTTGTTTTTGTTCTACTGAATATCTCCTATGCATGATAGTTATAAATTAATAAATCATTTTTAATATATTAGAGACTGTTAACCAGAATGTAACATTAAAGTAACCCTCTAAACATTAATGTAACCCTCTAAAAAATATAATACCTCCCTAAGACTTGTCTGTTAGCATATTTGTTATTCAAAAATTTTGTTTTCTCATATTGTTATATATTTGCAAACATGTACCTATATTACACAAAAAATTAGTTTTTAATTTTGTAATTAAAAATATATCCAATATGGTTTCTGTTTTGGTCATCTATGAAACAAGATGATTAGATGATTATTGGCAGATATGCGAGTAAAGGATAGAAAGGAAGGAAGACTATGTAGAGAGTCTTCAGATTGAGATGCAGGTCTGAAACTATGAAAGGAGAAAAGGGAGTTAGAATTGGATCGGAAGAAGCTCAGACTGCAATGCGCAGACTCCTAGCCTTGCTGAAGAGGATTTCTTCAGTCCGAATTTCCGCCTAGAAGAACATCAGGCAGGAATGAAGTGGGTCTATGAAGGCTGCCGAGCTCAGTCTTTGGCCGTGAGCAGTCCAGCAGAAATATGTTTTGGTGTTGCATAAGAAGGTGCAGAACCTGAAGGCTATTAATCAGCTATCCTCCCTATAGCATTTTGTCTTAAAGGAAGATTTGAGCAGGGCATCTACACTGCCTTACACATACAGATATTGGGCCTTTTAGTGGAGTTATTCTCAAAGGGATGTAGATTTTCTTCCTTGATTTCTTTGATTTGTAATGCCCATCCCTAACTCTGAGCTATGAGTGTTATCGGGCTTCCCAGGTGGCTCAGTGGTAAAAAATCTGCCTACTAATGCAGGTGACTCAGTTTCGGTCCCTGGGTCAAGGAGATCCCTTGGAGGAGGAAATGGAAACTTACTCTAGTATTCTTGCCTGGAGAATCCCATGTTCAGAGAAACCGGGTGAGATATAGTCCATAGGGTCTCAAAGAGTCAGACATGACTGAGCAACTGAGGATGCATGCATGCATGCACATATATGTTATCAGGTGAGAGACCAAGGATGGACTGTGTAGCTCCATCATGGTCTTAGATTAAAAACAGCAGCAGTTAAATAAATAAATCTCAAGATATATGTCCTGATTATAGGACAATGTAAACTTTTATGTGTTTACAAATGAATAAACTTGTTTTCATTTGACACATAATACTATGAACAAACCAATTCAAAACTGTAAGATGACTATCAGGCTTTCCCAGTGGCTCAGGGTAAAGAATCTGTCTGCAGTGCGGTCGATGTGACCGGGTGTGATCCCTGGGTGGGGAAGATCCCCTGGAAGAAGGCGTGGCAACAGTATTCCTGCCTGGAGAATCCTTTGGACAGAGGTGCCTAGCAGGCTACAGTACATAGAGTTACAAAAAGCTGGACATGACTGAAATGACTGAGTGTGAGCACAAGAGGATTATTATATTTTAATGGGGAATGCCCAGCTGTGCTCATCAAAACAGGAAAACTTGTAAGTAAGCAGGGAAAATAGTGCAATCAGATTAGAAGGCACATAGATCTACTAATGAGTTAATTGAGAATAGCCATATTACTTACAAATACATTAAATAAATTCAAAGAATTGTGATAGTATCATCTCTCTGAAACTGAAACTCCACAGCACAGGGAAAGATGAACAGGCTCTCTCATTGAGCCCTGAAAGGAGCTCAGCTTACTTTATCTTAATTAATAGGTCAGAATTTAGTTTTTGATTCACAAAAGTTCACAAAGATTGAAGTATTCCTAGATGATAATTTATTATAGTTACTTTAAAATTATCATTGTGCAGTTATGTTTCTTAAAACTTAATAAGTTATAGTGAGGGTTGATTATGTGCCAGGCATTGTCCTTCAAGGGAACTGCCAAAATAGCAGGAAAACAAAGCAGATGTTATCCTTTCTTTTGTTGGTTAATTGAAATTTCATTCATTCACCCCCTAGAAAAATAGAATATGTGTTTTTCTATTGCTTTTCTACATACTGGGGATACTGCAATAAGTAGACAAAGCAGACAAAATAAATTAATGAATAATTAAATAAACAAGCCCCCAAATAGAACCAACAATTGTGTAATATCCCTTTTTAGACAGAATCTTTTATTCTGTATTTAATGCTACTAAATTCTTTAATAGATTTTATTGTAGATCCTACAACTTGAGATATAGAATACTTAAAAGTCAACTTAGATCTCAATAAAGAATAAAGTCAATTTAATTTATTTGATGAATTCTATTTTTGAAAACATTATTGAAAAATAAGCTGAGATAATAATTTTACATTCTTGCTTTGTAATTATATCTTTAAATTCTATCTTAATTATTTCCTGCTAAAAATTTTTATTTTAAGAAATTAAGATATAAATTCGATAATACAAATCTTCAGAATTAGTTTAATTAACAGTTTGATATATATTCTTCAATAATTTATAGCCATGAACTCACCCACAGATATATTTTTAACATGAATTTAATTTCCCTATACATGATATTCAGTAGCTTGGCTTTTTTATTTAATATTTATGAATTTGTTGTTCTTTTTTTTCTTTTATTTTTCCTTATCTTTCTTGATTACTACAGAGTGTTATGTATAGGTACAGAATTTATTGATGATATTTAGGTTGTTTCCAGCCACTTAATAAAGTTCCTGTGAAAAAAATATTTTTTTATTTATAAATTTTTATAAACATTTCTATTACTTCCTTAGGATAAATTCTTAACAATGGTACACTTAATCAAAGTATGTGCTTTTAAATTTCCATGTGTATGCCCACATAACTCATCAAACCTCATATAATGGTTTTCCAGTTTTCCTCTGTTATGGATTGAGTTATGTCTCCTAAAAAATATATATTGAAGTCTTGATTCCTAGTATCTCTGAATGTGACCTTATTTGGAAATAGTTTTTATAGATATAATCAGGTTAAAATCAGGTCACTGAGGATGGGCGGCTGTCATTTGATATGACTGATGTCTTTGTAAGAACAGGGGAATTTGAACACAAACACACATACTTATAGAGAAGAACATCACATGAAGAAACTTGTGTTGTTTTAAGCCATCTCAGTTTGTGGTAATTTGTTAACGTAACCCTAGGAAACTCATACAACCTCTGATAATATTTGAGAGTTCATTCTTACCCATACTCTTCTCAGATTGAGCATTCTTACTATTGTATTCCTTTCATCAATCAGAAAAATAAAATTTAAAAGAGACTTCATGAAACTTATTATATAGAAGACAGATAATTATTATGTCATTTATAATATGAGAGTGCGTAAGAATGCATGCTCAGTTGCTTCAGTCATGTCCAACTCTTTGTGACCCCATGGACCATAAGGGCCAAGCACCCCACCAGGCACTTCTGGGGAAGCCAATCATTTATATGTATTTATTTAGGAAGCCCACATATTTATTTATAGGGGCTTCCCTGGTGGCTCAGATAGTAAAGAATATGCCTGCAATGCAGGAAGATCCCTGTTTGATCTCTGGGTCAGGAAGATCCCCCAGAGAAGGGAATGGCTACCCACTCTAGTATTCTTGGCTGGAGAATTCTGTATATATTTATTTATACTTTATCTAAATATCTACCAATTAACCTACCTTTAATCCTTTACTTTGTTTTGTAAAAAGATTTAAGCAGCTGTTTTCTAGTTAGTATAGAAAAAAATGCTGTAAATTTGAAGGAAGGGAAATTTCCATTAAGTAAATAGGCTTATATATCATCCTCTCAGCTGAATAACTGGCCTCGAAAGGTCTAGTATTTAAGCTGATGGCTCAAGTAGTGACTGGATTGTAGGGTGCAAACGTTATGTTGGTGATTTCTGGCTAACCTCTTATCTCTTCGCTTCAGGTCTTGGCAAAGACCTAGGATGGCAAAGAGTCATCTGCTATTTCTATGGTATATAAGGCAGAGAATTCTTGTCATTAATGTTCAGCCTTTCTCTCAAAAGAGCTAAAATATGCAGAGTTAGTTCTGGAAGGGAAAGAGTTTCCTGACAGTGTCAATTCAGGGATGTTCTGGGTTTATCCTTAGCCTCTGGGGATTATATCATGAGAGGCAAAATTTTCTACAAAACATTCATCAGTGCCACTGTCAGAGAGAGTTGGTCCTAAGTTGATTTGATCAGAATGACATTTATTATGTTTTAAGCATATGAAGAGCCCACTGTGGAATCCTCATTTCAAAGTATTTTCAGACAGAGAGTATTTTAAATGCCTTCTCTTGGGATGAAGAGACAGTGCAGAGTGTGAGACAGTAATGGTGAAATGGAAGAGCAGAATATTTGCAATCAGATGCCTGGATTCTAGTCCTGGCTTTGCAGCTTGTGTGCAATGTATTGTTGGAAAGGTGACTTGAACCTATGTTTTCTCATCAGTCAGGTGGGCTTATAAAGTTCACCACAGAAGCTGACTGTGAAGGCTAAATGAGACCACATTTCTGCAAATGTTTTGGGAATGCCTACAGTTAGATATAAGGGCTTCCCTGGTTGCTCAGATGGTAAAGTATCCACCAGCAATGAAGGAGACCCTGGTTCAATTCCTGGGTCAGGAAGATCCCCTGGAGAAGGGATAGGCCACCCACTCCAGTATTCATGGGCTTCCCTGGTGGCTCAGATGGTAAAGAATCTGCCTGCAAGATGGGAGACCTGGATTCGATTCCTGGGTTGGGAAGATCACCTGGATGAGGGCATGGTGACCCTCTCCAGTATTCTTGCCTGGAGAATCCCCATGGACAGAGGAGCCTGGAGGGCTACCGTCTTTGGGGTCTCAGAGTCAGACATAAATGAGTGACTGAGCACACACACACACAGCTAAATATATGTAACATTATAGTTTGAATCAAGAGTAATTAAACTTTGTGATCTGTAATTATTTCTTCTCTCTTTATAAACCTTTGAGTCATAATCTATAGATGAAAAAATAAAATAAAGCTCTTTAATAACTAAAATTTTGTTTGAGTGATGCTGACTCTAGGCATAGCCCCTCCTATGACTCAACCATCCCACCCATCATGGAATTCCTTAATTTCCATGTGGGCTCATTCTAAACCCAAGGTCAGTGCATTCATGGGAGCCAAACTGACAGGTAATATTCTTGTTATCCATGCAGATTTGATAGTTGGAAAAACTAAGTATAAATCTGCCTTGATCTACCTATTGTCAACCAGGACTCTTTTTATATACTGCCTGATAATTGGTAGGCATTTTGACAGTTGAGTTGACACTTGAAAACAATTTGGTGCCACTTCGCCTTCTATTCCTAATGTTAAACCAGTGCCATCACAGATGTAGACTTCAAAGGGGAGGTTCAGTTGTCGATGAGAGTTCTGGTTAGTTGTGAATGGGGAAGATAATTTAAAAATTCCTGATTATATGCCACTTCCTACTTAACTCTTTTAACAGTTATCAAAACTCTAAATCATGTAACTCTTTTAATGAAGATCATAGAAACTTTCGATATATATTTCCCTACCTAGAAACTGAGATGAAACATTGGTAAGCCATTAATATATACATACATATATATATATATATATATATATATATATATATATTAGGAGACCCGCTGCTTTCTTATATGGCTATCTGCATGTTTATTGTAAAGAAACCTTGATGTTTTTCTCTTTGTTTGTTATATAAGTGAGTTAGCCACCTCTGGCATTTGGCTCCGAATATTTTAGGAGAATACTTCTTCTCTTGGAGTTTATTTACTGTGGAGAAATACTGGAATATTTCTATTCCTTTGCCTCAACCTCCATATCCGGTGAATCCCTTTTGTTGTCAGCGAGGTCTCATCCTAAGTATCATGCTTCCTCAGATACTCCCCGCCCACCTTTGTTGCAGACATATTCCCTCTTAGTCACTGTGATGTCACCTGCTTTACTCTCCTCACAGTGTTTCTTTGTGTGTTTACTGTTTGATGTCTCTCCTCTCAGTGGATGGTCCACAAAAGCAAGGATCTTGCCTGTCTTGATTATCACTGTAGCCCCTACCTCTAGAACAAACTTCATTTATTAAATGAATGAATGAACTTGTTTCATCATCTGAAAAATAAAGATAACATCAACTTCATAAGGTTCTTAAAATAAGTATGTGAAACCATGGAACAGGAAACTGTAAAGCATTTCCTACCGTGCCTCAAGGGCCTCCTTCCTGGCTCAAATGGTAAAGAATCTGCCTGCAATGCGGAAGACCTGGGTTATGTCCCTGGGTTGGGAAGATCCTTAGAGCAGGGCATGGCAACCCACTCCAGTATTCTTGCCTGGAGAATCCCCATGGGCAGAGGAGCCTGGCAGGATACAGTCCACAGGGTCTCAAAGAACCAGACTCAGCTAAGCACAGCAGCACACAATGCCTTGTAAGCACTCAATAAATGCTGATTGTTGAGAGAAATGTAGACTCATATTTTAAAACATCTGTCTAGAAGAGAAATGTTGGAGCACCAGAGTAAAAATGTTATTTTATTTTCTGTGGGAGAAATGATAGAAATTGATCTAAAAAAGGTAAGGATGATTTAAATGAGTGTATTTAGACTTGTATCCAGTTTCTTAGCCTTAGGAAGATTGTGAAGAACTGCCTTGTTTTACTTATGCTGTTTTTATCTTGCTTGACTTTGGCACCTGGTTGAGGTTCTAGTCACCTTGAGGATTTTAGTCAATGCATGGAGCCTTGCTGGTGTGGCTATGTGGACAACCTTAGATGGCCACCCATCCCTTATGAATGTCATATTTGTAAGAATTCTCTGAAACAGTAGGAGTAACTGGGGCAATGCTAGGCATTCACAAGGGAAACACACACGTTTTCTGAGTTGGCTCTTATGATTGCACCTATTTATCACATTTATGCACGTGTGCTCAGTTGTGTCCGACTCTTTGCAACCTCATGGACTGCAGCCCACCAGGCTCCTCTGTTCATGAGATTGTCCAGGCAAGAATACTGGAGTGTGTTGCCATTTCCTCCTCCAGGGGATCTGCCCAACCAATGGATCAAACCCACATCTCCTGCGTCCCCTGCATTGGCAAGCAGATACTTTACCACTATGCCACCTTTTGCTTTTTTTTTGTTTGTTTTTTTTGCATTGGCAGCTTAATTGGCTGCTGAATTTTAGAAGATAAACTATGAATGTTTATGACTAACATTAGAAAGATTTAAAACATTCTTCACAATAAATTCAGTGTAATGATGAAATTCTGACTGTATAGTAAATATGATGCCAAATATATAAAAAAAAACCCACAAAAGAAAATTTTAAAATTATCCTGAGCCTACATTTTGTCCATCTGTGTCCTAAATTTGGTTCCATAATTTGAGATACAAGAAAATTTATAATTTTAATATAAAATCTGGAGAATAATATTCATGACCATATGCTTATACATGCTCTCTCTAAATATATGGTAGTAATAGTAATTATTAATAAACTACATAATGCAGTGATTTGCATTAAACCAGACAATTGAAATTAGATAGCTTTTTCCTTATTTATACTTTACTTCCTTGGGAAGCCAGCAGCTTACATCCAAACCCTCTGAAGCAAAGCATCCAGATAAAATTTCTTTAATGCTGGGATGAGAATTTGAATGTCAAAGTACACTATTGACTTACATGTTAAGATCAAAAGAGGAAGTGTGTTATGTCAGCTAAATCAGAATCAGTAGAAAATTTCTACTTAAGGCCTGAGCTCAAAGTATCATAACTAAAAATGTATGGTGGCATTTTTATGTATTCTGGGCATGCATATCAGCAACAATTGGCCAAAATATTACATGATGAAAGCTAGCAAGCAGGATTTTTTTTTTTCTCAAAAATACTAGACTATGGCATTACACTTGACATTTAGTAAAGCTTCTTATAGTTGTTTCTATCAATATTTCTACAGCAATTTCATAGTAAGATGGTGTTTATTTTGCTTTCTAAATTTTCTTCAACTGCTAAGATATGAACTATAAATAAGTTATCCCCTGGATAGGTCAAATTAATCACTCCAAATGACTGAGTAAATTTGCAGCCAAGCTGAAATTAGAATTTTCAATCATGATTAGAAACATAATTGAAAGTGAATGAAGTCAATCATAGAAAAAATTATATTTAGCTCCTCAACACGTTGAAGTTCTTTTGTTTAGGCCATAGGATTATAGTTAATTGCTGTCATTTAGAATCTTGTTATTTTTTGTGTGGTTCACTGACCAGGAACCTTAGTATCAATGCAGAAAGACAGAATCTCACGCCTCACCCTAGACCTACTGAATCAGAATCTGCCTTTCTAATAAGATCCCCAGTGATATGTATGCCCACTAAGCTTGGAGAAGTACAGATTTAGAATATCATTATGTATTTTCTCATTTTTTTTCTTACAAGTAATAGACATAAACTACTTACCAGGTGGACTGCAAATAAATTTTGTAATGAAATATCTAATATCCAATAGACTTTCTGTGTCTATCTGAGGATGAGAAAGCCAAATTCCCAAGAGTGAGCTATGTAATATATATTTTATTTTCTACGAATGAGGTGTTGATATTTAATTACTAGTAAACATTTAAAACTAAATGCTTTGTTCAGGTGATAAACTGGTTTTGGACAATAAGGTATCAGGGCTGAATTTTTATTTCTATCACCATACCACAATATTGTCATACATCCAATGTTACTAACTGACTAGATTCCTACCCAAACCACACTGTTCAGCAGCACATTGTTCACATCTTATTTACAGTTTCCAACTGGACTTTGAGTAAGGGCTGTTGTCAATTCACATAAAAGACACAGTAATTAACTTAATCTTATGATCAGAACTCCTTTTTCTCAGATAGTTTATATGCTTTCTCTTAAAAAGTAGAGTTCTTTGAAAAACTGAGCCTATCTCTATGCTAATATTGGGCTGAGTATATAAGAAAAACATATTTCTAAGATGTTTGGTAAAGAGGAGAAAACAAACAAAAGTCCTTCAGTTTTCCATTTTGCCATGGAAACTTGTTACAAAGAATAAAGAAAAGGGGCAGTGTGGATGCAGTCGCTAAGTGTGAGAGGGTAGGCTGTAAGAAAAAAGTGACTGTGACTAAAGGCCACTATCTTTTCGGTTGTGAAACTACCCATTTAAAAATAAAAATTACACCACTTTTCTACTGAAAGTAATGATGTCTGTCATCACTGCTGATTTGTATGCATGAAAAAACCCTCCTGACCTTTTCTTCACTAAATTTTATAACTCATGTGAATGCTCTTTCCTTAAGGACTTATTAATTGGAGCTATTTCTTTCTTGATAACTCAGAATACTAACTTCCTCCAGGTAATGGAATTTATAGAGACTGCCTCTTGAGAAACCTATATGCAGGTCAGGAAGCAACAGTTAGAACTGGACATGGAATAACAGACTGGTTCCAAATAAGAAAAGGAGTACATCAAGGCTGTATATTGTCACCCTGCTTATTTAACTTCTATGCACAGTACATCATGAAAAATGCTGGGCTGGAAGAAGCACAAGCTAGAATCAAGATTGCCAGGAGAAATATCAATAACCTCAGATATGCAGATGATACCACCCTTATGGCAAAAAGTGAAGAGGAGCTAAAAGCCTTTTGATGAAAGTGAAAGAGGAGAGTGAAAAAGTTGGCTTAAAGCTCAACATTCAGAAAATGAAGATCATGGCATCTGATCCAATCACTTCATGGCAAATAGATGGGGAAACAGTGGAAACAGTGGCTGACTTTGTTTTTCTGGGCTCCAAAATCACTGCAGATGGTGATTGCAGCCATGAAATTAAAGGACGCTTACTCCTTGGAAGGAAAGTTATGACCAACCTAGATAGCATATTGAAAAGCAGAGACATTACTTTGCCAACAAAGGTCCATCTAGTCAAGGCTATGGTTTTTCCAGTAGTCATGTATGGATGTGAGAGTTGGACTGTGAAGAAGGCTGAGCGCCGAAGAATTGATGCTTTTGCACTGTGGTGTTGGAGAAGACTCTCGAGAGTCCCTTGGACTGCAAGGAGATCCAACCAGTCCATCCTAAAGGAGACCAGTCCTGGGTATTCATTGGAAGGACTGATGCTGAAGCTGAAACTCCAGTACTTTGGCCACCTCATGTGAAGAGCTGACTCATGGAAAAGACCCTGATGCTGGGAGGGATTGGGGACAGGAGAAGAAGGGGACAACAGAGGATGAGATGGCTGGATGGCATCACTGACTAGATGGACATAAGTTTGGGTAAACTCCGGGAATTGGTGATGGACAGGGAGGCCTAGTGTGCTGCTATTCATGGGGTTGCAAAGAGTCAGACACGACTGAGCAACTGAACTGAACTGAAGTCAAGGGGATACTTTATGTACAAATATGCAATGTCATAGTGTAAGTTCTCTTTAGTAAAATAGATGTTAATCAGTTATGTTTTAACAGAAGAAAATCTCAAAATGGACACTATTATCTTATAGAATGAGACCAGTTAAGTTGAATAGATACTCAGTGAAAGGTGAGAAATCCATTTCCTTTCACTGAAGCTACTTTGACATTTTCATTCCAGCCACTTCTCAGTCTAAGGCTGCATGCTTCTGCTGCTGCCAAGTCGCTTCAATCGTGTCCGACTCTGTGTGACCCCATAGACGGCAGCCCACCAGGCTCCCCCATCCCTGGGATTCTCCAGGCAAGAACACTGGGTGGGTTGCCATTTCCTTCTCCAATGCGTGAAGGTGAAAAGTGAAAATGAAGTTGCTCAGTCGTGTCCGACTCTTCGTGACCCCATGGACTGCAGCCTATCAGGCTCCTCCATCCATGGGATTTTCTAGGGAAGAGTACTGGGGTGGGGTGCCATCTGAGCAGCTATTTCTTTCTAGTGTCCATATTGGTGTTTAAACCATCTCTTAGGTAATCAGAACCTTTTATTTTTTTTTTTCCTAGTGATTATGTTTAGAAATAAGCAAATTTATGGTCACATTTGTGACAGAGAAATTTAAGCCCTCTTATCCTTGTCTTTTATAATTTCTGTCTTGAAGTGAAGAGAACAGCCTAGTTGTCCTTTGTCACCTTCTCTTCTCTTCTCTAAAAAGTGAAAATGGGTTGAGGATGAATTATAGAGTACCCTAAAAACCTTTGACTTAAGGATTGCTCTCTTTCCTTTATACTAGATTAAGTTAAAATTAGAAATCTCTTTTTATTTAAGCTGTCAGATGAAGTTTATTTCTTTCAAAATAAGCTTACTTCTTAGTGAAATAAATCCCTCTTCTTTTCTTACACTGAAACACAAAGAAATGTCTGATGTATTTGAGAGTAGCATATTTTGTTTGTTATTTACAGAGGTCAGTATGGAATCATGGTAGGTTACCAAGGCATCCCCTTCTAAGCTGAAAAGCACTTTAGCTTTGCCCAGTTTCCTGAGATGTTTCTCTTAATTGTTGGCAAGTTATTTTTAGTATGAGGAAAATCATCTCCAAAAATAAAGAATTAAAAAATAAACGTGGGCAGTAACTTTTGGAAATACTTTCCATAAGACTTTCGTGATTTTTATTTGTTGAGTCATTAGTAACCATCCTTTTTGATATCTTGACTCCCACACTTTTAATAAACTGATCTTACTCCACATGTCTTTCTCTAAAGAAGTGTTTAATTAGCACTTTTGATTCTTTTAAAATTGGCTTTAAGATTTCATTTTAGAGGAATACTTTCAAAAATAATATTTGACATTAACTTTTCTGTTTCTCTTCTCCATTGGGGTTTTCAGTTGGATGCTCAGTTTAGGGATGGTCACACACAACTGCTGTTTTGTTTTGGTGCAACATCTGTTCTCAAGCTTGATTTTTACCATACACAATGTCTAATTTCACTTTAATTCTTCTTAATTCTTTTCACTGTGTCACAAGTACTGTGTTTTGCTTCCATTTTGTTTCTTTTTATCCTTAGTGTGGTTCACCTCTTCACTTAAAATTCTTAAAAATGATTATGATCATTTTTAATACCAAATCGCATGAATTTATTTTAAAATAACCTATGATATATATCAAAGAAAGCAATATGATATTAATACAAACCATTATATTAATTTGAAGTATTTTCCAAAGTTTAGATAGCAATTATCCTGTAAAGTAATACATTTAGATCCAAATCTATGAGCCATGTAACTCAAAACTAATATTAAAGGATACTTTGAATGGCTTCACTCTTGACCCTAATGTTATTGTATTTAAATGTTTATGTTCACTTACAGGGTCTTAAAGGAAAGGTTCCCTGTAAGATTTTACTTACAGGAAATGAATAATATAATTTCAGACAAAAATATCATAAATATGGGCTTTGCTTGAAACGTTTGAGGTGGAGTTTAGGAATTTTTATAAAAATGTTAAGTTTCCTGTTATTTTCTGTTTAACTTCAGAAATATCACTGTAACTCTGACATTGGCTAGACTCTTTTTATAAGCAGACACCAACTGGAGAAGTATATATACCAGTTGCTGCCGCTGCTAAGTCACTTCAGTCGTGTCCGACTCTGTGCGACCCCATAGACGGCAGCCCACTCCCCCGTGCTTGGGATTCTCCAGGCAAGAACACTGGAGTGGGTTGCCATTTCCTTCTCCAATAAATGGTCCTATAATCTAATTACTGTCATTTATGGTGTTAAGTGCTTATGGAAATGGAGCACACAGCACAATATAAGGAGATAAGGAGACTTTGGTCTGGTCTGAAGGAAGCCCTCACAGCACATGTGAGGCTGAGCTGAAACTTGGAGGATGAATTCTTGGCTGAAAAGAGGAAAGGTAAGACTGAGCGGGAGTGTTTTAGTCAGAGAAAGTGGCTTATCAGAAGTCATGGAAATACATAACAGTTGGGGCTTCCCTGATAGCTCAGTTGGTAAAGGATCCGCCTGCAATGCAGGAGACCCCAGTTCGATGCCTGCGTTGGGAAGATCCGCTGCCGAAGGGAGAAAGCTAAGATCTGGCCTGCAGAACTCGTCCACAGGGTCGCAAAGCGTCGGACAGGACTGTGTGTGCGTACATGCGTGCGTGCATGCATGCGTACGTGGGCAGGCGTGCACGAAGCAGAGCGGGAATAGACCTTTGGGCTTCCCTGGTGGCTCAGAGGTTAAAGCATCTGCCTGCAATGTGGGAGACCGAGGTTCGATCCCTGGGTTGGGAAGATCCCCTGGAGAAGGAAATGGCAACCCACCCCAGTATTCTTGCCTGGAGAATCCCATGGACGGAGGAGCCTGGTGGGCTACAGTCCACGGGGTCGCAAAGAGTCGGACACGACTGAGTGAGGCATAGTACCTAGTACAGCATATTCAGGAAACAGCCAGTAGTTTACTCTGATTTACATGGAGAAATTTAAGATTAAATCAGCATCTTTAATTCTACCAAGAATAAAATATAATCTGAAAACTGTCCATAAATGTTTAAGATATGTAGAAGTTTTTAAAATTCCTTTATGAAGGAAAATTATTTCTAATGTTGCTGCCAAATCAGCACAGTAGCAAGTGAAGGAAGGACACTGGGAAAAGTCTGAAAATAAAGTGTTGAAATTCAGTAATGAATGTGAGAGAACCATGGAAGGGGAGTGCTGATACTTTGGTTGTTATTTCAGTTTTATTCATAAACCCACTTTGTGTTCTTAAACAAGTCATGCTTGTTCCTATGTTTCTTAAATATATAATATTTTATCTAAAATAAGTAAGTTGTATTTAACGTGAGTGTGTGTTTTAACAAAATTGTGTTATTCAAGATAAAAATTGATTGCCTTTGTTGGAAATTTTGAAAGACTTCTTGAAGCCAGTTCTCTCCTAACTCATTGTCTCCCCATCCCAGCCTCTCCACCTGCTCCTTTTCTCTACCGGCATTTTGCCGTCTTTCTACTTTTTCTTTCTGATATCAACTCCTGAGCTCCTATGGATAGAGCTAAGACTTTATGAATGCAGTTTGAAAGTTATTTGCCCAGATCATTTCTAATGTTCTTTTAGACAATCTTTTTCATACCTGAATGATGTTTAAATAATAATTAATTAATAGTGAAGGGGAGAAAGGAATAATGTAAAGAGATCATTTGGGGGCAGTGACAAAGAATACATCTGAGTTCAAATAGTTGTTTCCCTTCAGCAGAGGCAGGACCTAGTGAAGAGGAGAGATAGACAATAATGGAAAGGGCAATAGCCAAGGAAAGTTCTAGAAGTTCTGATATTCTGAATGATTTAAAAAGTCATTGAAATACTATGAAGTGTTAGTTGCTCAATCATGTCCAATTCTTTGTGACCCCATAGACTGTGGCCCTCCAGGCTTCTCTGTCCATGGGATTCTCCAGGCAAGAATACTGGAATGGGTTCCAGGGCATCTTCCCAGACCCAGGGATTGAACCCAGGTCTCCTGCATTGTAGGCAGATTCTTTACCATCTGAGTCACCATATGGAACCAAAATAGTAACCATAAATTCCTATTCATTGATTCCTTATTATGTTCCTGATATTTAAAATATTTTGATCTTGTTTAAATATCCAACTTTCCCTAGGGTAGATACATGAATTCCTACTTGCAAAGAAAGCAATGTGAGAAAGCAGGTTGAAAAATGGTTTCTTATGGGCTCTACTGACAACGTATGGAGAGGCAATGGTTTTGTACTGGGGCCCTCATGCATATTAAAGTTAATACTCATAGCCTATGAAACATTCAAAGTAGGCACAATTATTCCCATTTTATAGCTAAAAAATTGAGATTCCAAAAGGTTAAATTAATTGCTCAACATAAGGACATCTGGCTTCTTCTCCAGTGCCCTTTCCTCTCTGTATTTTACTGCCTCCTAAATCTCCACAGGAATCATTTTCCCCTTTCTATCAGCCTTCAAAAGCTTGTTGATTGCTCTCTAATTATAAATACTTGGAGAAAAGTGTGTAAATTGATATGCAAATGATCTTTCCCCTTAGCAAATTAGCACTTTACTTCCATCTAATTAAGTAGCTTTGGGGAGGAAATGGATTTTTGAAAGAAGAATGGAAAGTGTTTGGATTTGTTCTAGGGGTGTTTCTGGTTTAGCAAGCCTTGTGAAAGAGGTATAGAAAAAGGAGTTGTGAGTGGGAGCACAGTGAAAGCAGAGAACAGACAAGAGGGTAAGATGAGATGAGAAAATATAAGCATAATAGCTGACAACCTTCATGGGAAAGTAAACTGCCTTTCATCTTTCATCCTTTTCCTAACGGTAACATTTTTTAAAAGTAAAATAAAACTTTAATACTAACTGTTCTGTTTCCACTCATACTGCTGAGTGTTAACATATCATTCATTGGAAATGGATATATTCAAGCTTAAATTACAAACTGTAAAGATTCAAAACCTATGTGCTTTTAATTAGAAAAAAAAAAATGATTCCTTAAATGTATTATAAGGACTTTCCTTAGAAGAAAGGTAACTTATCACAACAAAAATTGTTAAAAGAGAAATTGAGGTGTGTTAACATTTTCAGTAGTTTATTTGAGCAGAAATCAGTTTGAATTGGGCAGCATCCAATGTAGCAGATAGAAAGGAGATGTGAGGAGCTGTATGAAATGAAAGACTTCTGTAGGCAGAAGGGAGCAGGAACAAGAAAGTTATACTAGGCAAAATGACAGTTTGGTTATAGCTTTCCCTTAGAAGGCTTCCCTGGTGGCTCAGAAGGTAAAGAATCTGCCTGCAATGCAGGAGACCTGGATTTGATCCCTGAGTGGGCAAGATTACCCTGGAGAAGGGAGGGACTGGCAATCCACTCCAGTGTTCTTGCCTGGAGAATTGCCCCCAGGCTCTTCTTGCCCTCCAGGCTCTTCTGTCCATAGGTCCACACAGTCAGACTGAGTGACTAACTTTCACTTTTCATTCACTTTCTCTTAGGGAGTGGCAGGAACCTGTAAAGCAGATTACCTAACTAGTGCTGATCAGGCAATTCTTGATTCACTGGTTTAAGATTTGTTTTCTGGAAGAGTCAAAACTGTAATTAAGGCTCAATGTGGTGTGGCGGGACTTAGCATAAGTGACTTCATTTTGGACCTATTGTTTTGTTTTTAACACAATGAGATAAAACTCTGTTCCTATATATGTTTAGTGAGTTTAGGAGCGAGGAGTCTTTGTGTGTGTGTGTATGTGTGTTTATGTAACTTCCTTCCATAATGGTACTGAAGCATTTGCCTGAATGTTGTTATCTTCGGTATTTGATACTAAAGAAGAATTTGGTACATATGTATTGAATATTTAAATATGTGAATTTGTTGTTGTTGTTCAGTCACTAAGTCATGTTAGATTCTTTGTGACCCCATGGACTGCAGCATGCCAGGCTTCCCTGTCCTTCACTATCTGCCGGAGTTTTTTCAAACTCATGTCCATTGAGTTAGTGACGCTATCTAACCACCTCATCCTCTGCCAACCCCTTCCCTTCTCCTTTGTCTTAAATCTTTCCCAGCTTCAGGGTCTTTTCCAATGAGTTGGCTCTTCTCATCAGGTGGTCAAAGTGTTGGAACTTTAGCTTCTGCCTCAGTCCTGCTAGTAAATATTCAGGGTTGATTTCCTTTAGGATATGAAATATATGAATAAATAATGCCAATTTAAATTTATCATTGAAAATAAATCAACTGATATTCATAATCATATTTTAAATCCATAATAATCCTTAAAAACTGGTATATGGATTTAGCAAAATATTGTATATATTTGGGGAAAGACTTTAGTCTTTGTTAAACTGTACTATACAGGTTCATAAATATCTGGTTTCTATAACTCATATAATGTTATATAAAATTATATTAGCCATTCTTCTTAATAATGCATTGCTGTTGAGTCGCTTCAGTCATGTCCGACTCTGTGTGACCCCACAGACGGCAGCCCACCAGGCTCCCCCGTCCCTGGGATTCTCTAGGCAAGAACACTGGAGTGGGTTGCCATTTCCTTCTCCAATGCATGAAAGTGAAAAGTGAAAGTGAAGTCGCTCAGTCATATCTGACCCTCAGCAACCCCATGGACTGCAGCCTTCCAGGCTCCTCCATCCATGGGATTTTCCAGGCAAGAGTACTAGAGTGGGGTGCCATTGCTCATGGCTTATTTATCCTCTTGCCCATATTGTTTTATGAGGCATTGTTATCTTGTATGGACCACTCAATTCTTTTTTGGATTGATAGTGTTTACTTTATGTTTCATTCACTAAGACAAAATAAAAACAGCTGCAAACTGATATTAATTGAATATCCCAGCAAGGCTCAACTCTCCTATTGGCAAATTCACTTATCTTATTCTGTGTGCTCTTTAAGAAAAATAAAGAGAAATCTTGTTTGTAATTTTCTAAGATATGATGCATACAGGGAGGGAAAATGTACTGTAAAACAACTAGAAAACAATTGTCAGATTCATGTTTACCATAGAAATTAGAAGAACAATTTTATTATAAGCATTTCTATAGATAATAGTGAAAATATCACAAAGCAGAGAAAAGGTCAGACATACAAGTCTTAAATTAGATGTTAAGTAGTCTTTTTACTATTCCTGAATACTGATATTCTGAGAACAATTGAAAACACAGAAGTATTACAAATTATCTCCAAGCTAAAAATTTTTATGAAGGAGAAAAGATTGTGAGTTTCATTTTCCAACCATGGCCATCCTTCCCTTCTTTAGCCTGTGCCTCTCCCAGTGTATTGAGAAAAGCCCTTCCTAGACCTGGAGAATCCCAGGGACAGGAGCCTACTGGGCTGCTGTCTATGGGGTCGCACAGAGTCGGACACGACTGAAGCGACTTAGCAGCAGCAGCAGCAGATCATACTGCCAGTGGAGAATTCTCCTGTTGTGTAACAGGAGGGGACTTTGAGATGATCCAGTTCATCATGTTAAATGAAGTTACTGAGGCCCAGAGAGGTAATTTGAGCTTGTCCTCTTATAGTGTTTAGAAGCAAAGATTTGATGCCATGTCTGATACGCAGTCCTCAACCAAGAGAGAAATTTCAACCCTGACAAGCTATTTTCATGCTGTGATTAAAGCCTTCATGTAATTATATAATTTGTCCAATAAGACAATACTTCTAAAGAAAATACAAATTGATGAGCATATCTATCATGGTTAAGCATATAAAATATAAACAATAATCTATAAAGCATATATTTCCCGCAATATTTCCATCTTTTATCCCTCAGCTCCATGATTATTTCTCTATACTTTACCAAAACAGTATAAATATATATGTGTATATGTAATATTTTCATTTGAATATATTCTTAAGAAGCTGTGTAAATAAATGTGCATTCTGAAATGTGCAATATACTGTAAGACCTTTCTTTTCACGACTGCATATTGTCTCAAGCATTTTTAATTTGTTGCATGGCAGATTTCTGGAATCAAATAGCAGCTGTTTGGGGAAAGTATTAAACACATTCTCTCCAGGCCCACTGGTTGTTGTTTTGCTTTCATATCTTCTCACCATAAACTATATGGCAGCTCGAGCACAGGAGTTGTTAACAAAATATATTTTCATTGCTAGCTAAACATATACATGACCTAGTGGTAATATTTGACTTTATATCATTTACTTATATCTGTGTATGTCTTACACCAAGGGACTAACACCCAATAGGAGAAAGAAAATGGGGAAAAATTAACTAAGTAACTGTGAACCATCAAATAGCCCAGATTAAATAATGAGCCTTCAATACGCTGGAATAGAGTTACATTAAGTCTTTGGTGTTCAGTGGGCATTTAGATGCACTAATGGTAGTGCTGTGCTGGGAAAGCATATATTTTAGTTGGAATTTTTGCGTGGAGGTGATTGCACATTACAATATGAATAGCTGTGCTAAATGCATGGAAGTTTTCTGCCAGCATAGGAGGCGATTAAGGCTCCCTCTACCAGATAACAGCCCACTGGAGGAATGTAATGGTGGTGAAGTAAAATCTGAAAAACAGATGATTTCCCATTTAATAGTCCATTGACTCTCCTTCTAGAGCCACTGTGGTTATAGTACTGCTCTTTATTTTCATTTCACAAAGAAGCACAAGTTGTTGTGATATTTTTGAGCTCATACATGTCCAGAAAGAAAGGAAAGGAAAAAAGGAAAGAAAGGTCGAGTGCAATTAATGCAAATGCAGTTAATACAAAGATTTGTTTTAAGCAAGATATTTCTGTGTTGTTTTTGTTTTTACTGAATACTTGTAGCTCAGGAGGATTTTCTTTGTTCTTCCTCCCTCCCCACCCTTGCCACCTGAATCTTTCATACTCCATGAAGCGGCAGCAGGAAAGACACTCACTGTATAGGATGCATTCTCAATATCATTATGAGACAGGCCCAGCTTGACACCTCAACACCCAACTCAAGAAAGTTGATGTTTTGTCAACTCAAACTGCCATTTGTATATGAAATAGCTAATGTAATTTTCCCACTGAAAACATTTTCCCATTAATTATTTTTCTCATATCTTCTATATGTTCTTTATTCACATAGTGTACAGGTGGAATATACCCGAGTATCTTAATTCCTCATTTGTTTAAGCATAGCAGTTAATTTGTATCTTATTAACAAAGATCATGGCATCTGGTCCCATCACTTCATGGGAAATAGATGGGGAAACAGTGGAAACAGTGTCAGACTTTATTTTGGGGTGCTCCAAAATCACTGCAGATGGTAATTGCAGCCATGAAATTAAAAGATGCTTTCTCCTTGGAAGGAAAGTTATGACCAACCTAGATAGCATATTGAAAAGCAGAGACATTACTTTGCCAACAAAGGTCCATCTAGTCAAGGCTATGGTTTTTCCAGTGGTCATGTATGGATGTGAGAGTTGGACTGTGAAGAAGGCTGAGCTTTGAAGAATTGATACTTTTGAACTGTGGTGTTGGAGAAGACTCTTGAGAGTCCCTTGGACTGCAAAGAGATCCAACCAGTCCATTCTAAAGGAGATCAGTCCTGGGTGCTCTGTGGAAGGACTGATGCTAAAGCTGAAATTCCAATAATTTGGCCACCTCATGCGAAGAGTTGACTCACTGGAAAAACCCTGATGCTGGGAGGGATTGGGGGCAGGAGGAGAAGGGGACAACAGAGGATGAGATGGCTGAATGACATCACCGACTCAATGGATGTGAGTTTGAGTGAACTCCGGGAATTGGTGATGGACAGGGAGGCCTGGTGTGCTGCAATTCATGGGATGGCAAAGAGTCGGACACGACTGAGTGACTGAACTGAACCAAATGTTCCATTCAACTAATTTTACGTTAGACTTAAGAATGTACAATTGTAGCGTTATCTATAATTCCTAGTGTTTCTGCCCTGGGTCTTGAAAGTACTTTTCTTGGGCCAGTGTATTGGTATTTGCCCTGCCAAACATTCTAGACTCTTTTTATTTATTTACTGATATCACTTTCCTCATAGTATATCTATTTTCATGTACTTTTGAAAATAATAATAATTCAGTCATCTAATATTTACTTAGATATGGAAAAATCAATCTTAAAATGGCCTTATAGTAAAACAACTTTAAAAGAGGAGGGAACATGTTTGTGTAGAACTCTATTTCTACACAAGTAAAAAAATAATTAAATGCAAAACTATGTTTTCATCCTTATTTTGCTGCTGGACAAAATGGGGTCACATTAAGAATTATTTTCAGATTGTACTACAAAATCTCTAAAGGCTGAATCTTAATATCTATATTTCTTACATAGAAAATAAATTGTTTATACACCTAGGTAGGGGTAGCAGGAGGCGGAGGTGAAATGATGAAGGACAGTCAGAAGATACAAATGTCCAATTATAAAATGAATAAGCCCTGGGGATATAATATGTAGCATGGTGACTAGAGTTAGCAATACCGTATTGCATATTTGGAAGTTGCTAAGAGAATAGATCTTAAAAGTCCTCATCATAAGAAAACAACTTATAATTGTATGTGGGCTCAGTCAGTAAAGAATCTGCCTGCAATGCTGGAGACCTGGGTTCGATTCCTGGGTTGGGAAGATGCCCTGGAGAAGAAAATGGCAACCCACTCCAGTATTCTTGTCTGGAGAATCCCATGGACAGAGGAGCCTAGCAGGCGACAGTCCATGTGTCGCAAAAGTTGGATACAACTTAGCACTGTCTTTCTAGGTTCCTTTGCTTTAAAAATACTACTCCAAAAAAAAAAAAATAAATAAAATAAAATAAAAAATAAAAATACTACTCATGCTAAGACTTGAGTATAGGTTGATCTATAAGAAGTCTTGTAATTTCTTAAATTACTAGCAAAATTGAAAAGTCAGAATTAACCATTTGGATAAGGCAATTATATTTAATATGCCCATTTATTTTTCAGAATGAGAAGTTTTAATAATGTTGTTTTTTAAACCAGGAAGTTTCTTTCAATCTACAGGTACTCTCGATGATTTAGCTTGTTCATTGTCGGTTCACTTTTTGTTGTCCAAACATATGAATGTCTCCTTTTTTTTAAGGCAGGTTTTACAACAGCCTCACAGAAACAAACTTTTATTTTTGTTGCATGTTCTCATTGCCTTTGCCCACATTTCAGTTTTCCATATTCTCTTTTTATAAATTGTGCCTTTTTGCACTGGCCTTTCCATTATTTTAATTTCATGCCTTTAACTTTTTGTAACTTGCTGTGGAATTCTGACATTTTTATATGCAACATATATATTGGCTGATACCAAACATTCATTTTTCATCTATTTTACTAGCCTTAAAGAAAATCCAGTATTATGTTGTATGCTTTTAAAGGAATTCAATGTTTTCACTCACTATTTTCTTCAGATGTATTTTTTTCACATAAATTAAACCTAGATAATCTCTAAAAATATGATTTGAGTCCATTTCTGTTTTAGTATACTTATTAAGAAGAGGGGTCAGTAATGTTTTTACTTTATTGAAAGTATTAGTAGTAAGGAATAAATGTGATGATGTTATAGTTGTTGGTATTATTATTTACATCTACATGTTGAATATTTCTGAAAGATATATAGTAATTAATAGCATTCCTCTTTTAAATAGAAAACATCTATGGTATAAGGAGATTAGTGACTATCTCAAGCTTTTACTGTTTATCTACGGCAGAACTAGACTAGAACCTATATCTAGTAGATCTTTCTATTAGCTTGTCCATTTAAAACACACACACAACTTTATTTCACCTACAGAGGGCCACATTTGTAATTGCTAATTTTGCCTATTTTTTTTCCGTTTTCTTTTTACTTTCAGATCTAAGTACAAGCTGTGCATTTGACTCTACATCACCTGTTTGTGCTTTATGCTTTTCACCATTTTTATTACTGATAATATCATTTATATGAATAGTTAAAATGACTAGATGTAGTAACGACTCATACCTTATGGAAATTACATATGATGTTAATGAGCCACAAGGCCAGTGTTTCAAACTTCATCTTTAGTTCCATTTAAAAGATTTCTTCTCTTCTTCAACCAAATAGCTCACCTGGACTATATGTATGGTGGAATGGATACCTACTCTAAAAGCCACTTTTGGAATTGGTTATTGTTAAGCAAATTGAGGACCAAAGGAATGAAATGCTTTGAAACAAGATTGGGGGAGAAAGGAGTTTCCTAATTCAAAGAAATAAGTAAGATGGTAACTTCAGAGTCAGATACCAAGAAAGTGTGGGGCCAAAACCGACAGTACAGAATAAACAATATGTGAGAACTAGCAATCTAAGATGTGATCAGTACAGAATAATTTTGAGAGGCACTCATTTTTACTTGGACAAGGCAATGGCACCCCACTCCAGTCCTCTTGCCTGGAAAATCCCATGGACGGAGGAGCCTGGAAGGCTGCAGTCCATGGGGTCCCTAAGAGTCGGACACGACTGAGCGACTTTACTTTCACTTTTCACTTTCATGCGCTGGAGAAGGAAATGGCAACCCACTCCAGTGTTCTTGCCTGGAGAATCCCAGAGACGGGGGAGCCTGGTGGGCTGCCGTCTATGGGGTCGCACAGAGTCCGACACGACTGAAGCAACTTAGCAGCAGCAGCAGCATTTTTACTACTAGCTCTTTTAAGGGGCCAGACCTTCTTACTCAGGGGTACATACACCTTGCACATAATAAAGAGATCATATCTAGAAACTTTATCCTTATACTGAATACTTATAAAAAGATGTGCTTACTCATGCCTTGTTACAGGTAAGACGGAAAGTGTGGGTAGGTTTAAATTCCTAGTCACTTTTAGAAAAAAGAACTCAAAGACACTATTTTGAGTGGGGTCAGCAGTGTCATCTTTAAGTACAAAGGATAATAAGACAGCCAAGATTGAGAAAGAAATGACTCATGTTCAACATTTATCTTTTTCTTTACAAGTCTATTGTTTCATAGAAACTAAATCTATGTAAACTGCAAAAGTAAAATTTTCATATGCACACAGAGACAGTGTTTACCATTCTGCTCTAGATATATTAGCACTCAACTATGAGTCATATCAGCAAAATGACAAAATTTTCCACTGTAGCATCTAAGAAAATTATTTTAGAAATCACAAAAATAAGACTAGATTGCAAAGTGCCTAGCAACATTTTTTGAGTAAGCCAGTTACCAGAAGCTTGAAGATGTATTTATCTCAGAAATATCTAGCAACTTCCTGCCTCCAAGAAGATATTTGTACTCCCAGGCTGTAGATTTTTTTACTATACTGTTATATCCATAATTATAAGATCATAATCCTAAGGCAGAACAAAATCTAGTGATCAATCCATGTGATTCCTTCTTATTATAGCTCAGGAAGCTAAAAACCAAGTTAGTTAAGTGAATAATTAGTAAATAAAATCCACTAAAACATGTGAAAAACTCAACAGTACTTTTATAATAATTAATAGATATAAATTTAAAATATGACATTAACTGTTGAGCAGTATAAGAGATCTAAGTCAAGAAGTTGTTTCTTCCTTCTTAGTGAATTTAATACCTATGAAGAAAATATACATAATTTTACTATGTGCTGTTAAAAATCCTCTCTAACACTTCTCACTGTCTTTTTCTTATTTCGCATTGTACAGTTATTAAATATATCTATAAAACCACTGATATATTAAAATACTTTTGATAAAATTGGTAGTCTTCTCTTTCCTTTCTCAGCATCATTCCTTTCTTTCTTTCTTTTTTTTTTTTTAATTATTGCTTTACCCAATTGGATGTAAACATGTGGGAACTGAGTTAATGTGTCATAATTTAAGTAAATCTTTGATTTAAAATAGTAAAGACAAAACTCTGACTGTTAGAAAATTGGTTTGATTTGAGAAGAAATGGTTATAGTGAAATTTAAAGTAGAAAATCAAGGGAAAGGAGACAGATAAATGAGAAGTATGGGATTAACAGATACACACCAATATATATAAAATAAGTAAGGATTTCATGTATAGCAAAAGGGACTATCTATATTCAATATCTTATAATAACTTATAAAGGAAAAGAATCTAAAGTTGAATACCTAAAACTAACACAATATTGTATATTATCAATAGGTAAATGAGATGAAAAAAATAAAATAGAAAAAGTCAAATTAGTTAAAATAGGAAGAAAGTGAATAAAGCAGTGAATATTCACTTTAAAATTAATCCTATAAATTATCTTTTAAAAACTTTTAAAATTACATTTCAAATACCTATATCATTTAATTGTAATCTTCTAAAGACATGGTAATTACTGACTTAAAACAACTCACTATTTAATCTTTGCTTTTTTAGAAGAGAAATGAGCATGTTATTATTTTCTGTTAAATTAGCATTTTTAATTCCAATGATTGTTTCAGGTTTAAACACTTGGAAGGCACTTACAGCAATCATAAAGATCATTACCATATCTGTTGCAAAAACTCATTTGTGATATTTTGATCCTCTTGAGAAATACTAAGTCTGAGCCAATGTCAACTTAGAGAAAATTGGAACAGCTTAAAAGCAATTCTAGAATCATTTAGTGCTTAATATGTTCTAGCAGTGGAAGAATCAATATCATGTTTAATCAGTTTAAACATGTCATTCAGTAGAGAAAACGTCCTACTACTGGCCAATTACATTCCCACTGAAGTTAAGGAGAGCGTGGTCCTTTATGAAGAAAAAAAATGAGTGCATGTGTACCCTTCGTATGGGTCAGTAGCTGTTGTCCTATTTAGACTGTCTTTACTTTGTAGTAACCCTCAATAAATTACAGAGTGGCCACCTTTATCTTAGGTCAAGTGGTCATATATTTTGTTGTGTCCTGGAATTCCTGGTTATTATAGTGTAATAGTTCATAATGTTCTCTACCATTCTCAAAAAAATGCCTCAGTTTGGGTGATAAATTATGTGGTCACCCTTGTCATATGTATAATCTTTATCTACCAGGCATAATGAAATTTATTGGATGCATAAAATGCCTGGGTGGATTTGGATGGATGAGATATAACATTTATAATGGTGGTGCTCAGTAACTAAGTCATGTCTGACTCTTTGCAACCCCGTGGACTATAGCCCATCAGGCTCTTCTGTCCATGGGATTTTCCAGGCAAGAATACTGGAGGGGGTTGCCATTCCCTCCTCCAGGGAATCTTCCCAAGCCAGGATCAAATCCACGTCTCCTGCATCTCCTGCATTGCAGGCAGATTATGTTACCGCTGAACACCTGACATCACATCTATGATCAAGGCATAATTCCTAGACTTGGAAATTGTTGCCTAGTTGGAGAGAGAATAAACACTTCAGGTAGTTAAGTCAGTATCTAATAAAGTGAGAGGATAAGTAATGTGACCGATTAACATGAGAGCTCAGAGAAGTGCCAGATTTGGTGACTGAAATGATAAGCAGTCATCCCTTTCTCTCCACTCTGACATTTTCTTATCCTATAGATAGTCTCACTAGGAACCCCTGTGAAAACTGAGCATGCCTGTTCAATCTTATCTTTATCTTCTTATTCTCTGTGTATTAGTATATGTTATACTCCCATCTCTTCTAGCATTATATTCTATAAAAGTTATTTTAACCTTTCTGTAAATTTAATGTATCTAATGGCTACTTTGAAACAATGATCCAGGCTTAAGGCTTTTCACAGATAATAATCGTTCATATATTAAGTTGCTGCTCTTATATCCAAAATATGTGGTCCTTCAAAGTGAACCTCAGCAGTTATTTCTTTCCTTTGGTCTGAACTTTTCCCAGAGTGGGGTTTCCCCAAAGAAACACTGTTAGGTAGATTTTTTGAGTAGTGATTGGCCCATGTTTTGAAGGTTATCTGGTTTTAGTACCATGGGAATTCCATAAAATGTTAAATCTAGAGTCAACACTATTTATAAACTATTTTATCTAAACCACCTCCACCAAATTTGAACTGACATTGACTAAGAAGAAATTTCTCAGGGAATTGAAGTAGGAAGTGATCGTTTCTCTGTATTTGCCTTATACATCTATGAGACAACAGACACTTTGATTAATTTTTACTTATTTCTATACAGAAGACTTTTTCTGTGTCCATGAGTAAATCATCTGAGAAAAGATATCTAATCTTTTTAAGTTGCTGTTCAGGTAGTAAAATCATAATGACTCAATAATTAACTTTGGCTTTAATGTGGGTTTACCTTAGTTATACCATTATTTCTTAAATGTACCACTTTCATCTTCAATATTTATAAGGCCCCCCAGGTCTCTGATCACAATTCAAGAGAGTGTCACTTTGCACTTGTCACTGACAGTCCAAAAAGTTTTTGATTTTTATATTTTTATTTGTTTATTTATTTAAATTTTGCTTTACTTTACAATACTGTATTGGTTTTGCCATACATCAACATGAATCTGCCACGGGTGCACATGAGTTCCCAATCCTGAATCCCCCTCCCACCTCCCTCCCTATACCATCCCTCTGGGTCATCCCAGTGTACCAGCCCCAAGCATCCTGTATCCTGCATCGAACCTAAACTGGCGATTCATTTCTTACATGATATTATACATGTTTCAATGCCATTCTCCCAAATCATCCCACCCTCTCTCTCCCCGACAGAGTCCAAAAGTCTGTTCTATACATCTGTGTCTCTTTTGCTGTCTCGCATACAGGGTTATTGTTACCATCTTTCTAAATTCCATGTATATGCCTTAGTATACTGTATTGGTGTTTTTCTTTCTGGCTTACTTCTCTCTGTATAATCGGCTCCAGTTTCATCCACCTCATTAGAACTGATTCAAATGCATTCTTTTTAATGGCTGAGTAATACTCCATTGTGTATATGTACCACTGCTTTCTTATCCATTCGTCTGCTGATGGACATCTAGGTTGCTTCCATGTCCTGGCTATTATAAACAGTGCTGCGATGAACATTGGGGTACACGTGTCTCTTTCAATTCTGGTTTCCTTGGTGTGTATGCCCAGCAGTGGATTGCTGGGTCATAAGGCAGTTCTATTTCCAGTTTTTTAAGGAATTTCCACACTGTTCTCCATAGTGGCTGTACTAGTTTGCATTCTCACCAACAGTGTAAGAGGGTTCCCTTTTCTCCATACCCTCTCCAGCATTTATTGCTTGTAGACTTTTGGATCGTAGCCATTCTGACTGGTGTGAAGTGGTACCTCATTGTGGTTTTGATTTGCATTTCTCTGATAATGAGTGATGTTGAGCATCTTTTCATGTGTTTGTTAGCCATCTGTATGTCTTCTTTGGAGAAATGTCTATTTAGTTCTTTGGCCCGTTTTTTGATTGGGTCGTTTATTTTTCTGGAATTGAGCTGCAGAAGTTGCTTGTATATTTTTGAGATTAGTTGTTTGTCAGTTTCTTCATTTGCTATTATTTTCTCCTATTCTGAAGGCTGTCTTTTCACCTTGCTTATAGTTTCCTTTGTTGTGCAGAAGCTTTTAATTTTAATTAGGTCCCATTTGTTTATTTTTGCTTTTGTTTCCAGTATTCTGGGAGGTGGGTCATAGAGGATCCTGCTGTGATTTATGTCTGAGAGTGTTTTGCCTATGTTCTCTAGGAGTTTTATAGTTTCTGGTCTTACGTTTAGATCTTTAATCCATTTTGAGTTTATTTTTGTGTATGGTGTTAGAAAGTATTCTAGTT
Organism: Capricornis sumatraensis; assembly: GCF_032405125.1. Taxonomy (NCBI): domain Eukaryota; kingdom Metazoa; phylum Chordata; class Mammalia; order Artiodactyla; family Bovidae; genus Capricornis; species Capricornis sumatraensis. The sequence continues at coordinate 35,858,272 of NC_091081.1, read as the reverse complement.
TAATTCTTTTACAAGTGGTATATTGCGCTCACCTGATTATCGAACCCCCAAACAAAATTTATTCCACACATTCTTAAGGTAAATGATATTTGCTTTTGGTTTGCATGTCAATTACATAATGATTACATAATGAGTTCTCATTGAGGCTTTTTTGTAGCAATGCTTATTTTGTGAGTTTGATTAGCAAAGCCAAATCTTAAAGTCAACTTGTCAATTTTAAATGCAGCCATTAGTTTTTCAGGATTTTTAAAACAACACTAGATATGCCTTAGATAATTATTATAATTTTCTCTTCATAGGAAGATTTGAAGAATAATAATCCTTGTGTTTTGGATAACCTCTTATGCAAACAGTGTCCAGAAAAAAGACCTAATCCTCATTGAAAGTGGCTATGCTTGGTTAGCCTCTACATTTAATAGAAAATCAGGATTTGCTGGTGCAAAGATAGTGTCTGTTGATTCAGAAGATTATAGCAGTGATTTTTCTAGATGCTAATGGAAAGGTACTAAAGTGAATCAATAATCTTACTGCTACATGTTTTAAATGCTTAAAGAAAACTAGAATGCATAATATACATATGAATTGGTTATAGCTCTGTTTTGATAAAAAAAATTTGTGATTCAGATATGCATACAAGCAGGAATCAAGAGTGACAGGAAGGAGCATAAACATTTATAATCTCCTGCTTTGAAGGAGGAGAAGGCAATAGCAACCCACTCCAGTACTCTTGCCTGGAAAATCCCATGGATGGAGGAGCCTGGTAGGCTGCAGTCCATGGGGTCGTGAAGAGTCAGACACAACTGAGCGACTTCACTTTCACTTTTCACTTTCATGCATTGGAGAAGGAAATGGCAACCCACTCCAGTGTTCTTGCCTGGAGAATCCCATGGATGGGGGAGCCTGGTGGGCTGCCATCTATGGGGTCGCACAGAACGGACACAACAGAAGCGACTTAGCAGCAGCAGCAGCAGAGGCTTTGATAGGAACCAAACCTCTGACAGTTACATTGATGACTGGAGTACCTACAAATGGATATAAGAATTTACTTTGGTGGAAATTGGAACATATATCCAAAGTAACATATAGTCAAATATTTCAAATAATGATTGTATGCAACATACAGAGCCTATAAAATTATTTGAGTGCTGTGTATATTTAGCATTTTATGTGCACAACTGTCTTCTCTTTGGTCAAATTGTTTACCTACTACATATTTTTAAAAATGAAAAGATATAGATGATACTAAACAATAAGTTTTTTTTTTTTTACATGAAAACCTGTATGGTTAATAATTTTATTTTTATAACATTTCCACAGCATTGGAACCAAGTTAGAAAAAGAGTCAAAATAATTTTATGCTGCTGCTGCTAAGTCGCTTCAGTCATGTCTGACTCTGTGCAACCCCATAGATGGCAGCCCACCAGGCTTCCCTGTCCCTGGGATTCTCCAGGCTTATTTTTATAACATTTCCACAGCATTGGAACCAAGTTAGAAAAGGAGTCAAAATAATTTTATATTTTGAGCCTATTATATTTACTGGCCTGCCTGCCAACTTGTTTAGCCAGAAAGCTGCTACTTGCTTGAAACAATCACAAGTATTAATTTTTAAAAATATTTTATTTAAACTGTGTTTTTATCTTTGTTTTTAGTATCTGACATTTTATATTTTAAATATAATCTTATATATGGTAAAATGTAAATATTATTTTTATGAATTCATTCAGCTATATACAATTACTTAAATATGAAATACCAAGCATAAGCTATATAAAATAAGTGACTGCATCATTTCTCCCAAATATGCCTTATTTAACACAATGAGACAACTAATTCTGATTTACATGCTTTTTAAATTTACACACAGAAACAGGTAGCCCTTTAGGGGAAAAACACAGAAAATAGATATTATTTCATCTTTCAAATAATACTGTTAATACAACTCTGAATAATGCAGTGTGTGTTAGTCATTCAGTCATGTCTGACTCTTTGTGACCCCATGGAACCCACAAGTCTCCTCTGTCCATGGAATTCTCCAGGCAAGATTACTGGAATGGGTTCCTTTCTTCAGGGGATCTTCCTAACACAGGTGTCGAACCCTGGTCTCCTGCACTGCAGAGAGATTCTTTACTATTTGAGCCACCAAGGAATCGAAAAATGCAAAGGTAGTAAAAAATCATACTGAGTATTTGATATGGGAATGCACTTTAAAGAATAAAGCCCAATACTGGCATGTTGAATTCTTGGAGTGCGTAAAAACCTTATCAGGAGAGTGAGTCTGCCATGATTCCATGTGATATGGCTTGGCCTGGCCCTCCTTGGCTTCCGGTCCAGCTTCCGACTCCTCCACTGGCTTCACTAGCCTGACCAGTACACAATAGGCATGTCACTTTCAACTTCTTTAATAGTTTAATGATGTGTCTGGCTGATTTCTATTTTTCTGAGTAAAATAATGGTGTTTCAAAGCTCAGTTTCAGAGTTATTCCTTGTAACTATCCTATAGTAGAACCCAGTCCATTTATCATTGAGTTGTCCAGAGAATACAAAGTAAGCATCACTAGAGAAGAGGTAAGAGTGTGAAGTGAGAAGGTAATAGAGAAAAAGGGCCCTGTGGCTCCAGCCCTAGAATGGATAGCTTAGAAATATAAAGCCAAGTTACAGCCTATAAATAATTGAGAGTTATCTATGTACATGTGAAGCGTGTGTGTGTGTGTGTTGTTTTAATGGTAAGAATTGTATATAAACTAATATCTAAAGCAAAAATGATAAAATATCCCATGTGTAGACAGTTGTGAATAAATTGCCAAATGACACTTTATCAAATGCAGCTGAATTAAGTTTAAAAATGATTTCATGAATTATTTAATTGAGATTATAAAAATATTTAACTTGAAATCCAAAGATATTTGAAATTATTTTACTTAGCACAAGTATGGCAGGTATGAGAGTTAAATGATAAGAGTCATAGAACTGTCATGGGTTAGCTTTCAAATCATTGAATACATATTATGTGCTAGACACAGCATAAACCTTATTTCATTGAATTGTATAAATAACCTTACATTATAAACATTATTTGTATTTCCATTCGACACTTGAGGAAACCAGTGCTTAGATAGGAAAGTAACTTAACTCAAGTCTTCATAATGAAGCAGCACAGCAAAGATCTTCATCCACATCCCTGACGCCAGGCATGTTTTCAAAAAGAAAATGAAATTAACTAAGTTAATAGAGTGATCGAGATCACGGACTTTAAAGTTAGACCTGGGTTTAGATTCTGACTACCATTGATGCATAGTAGCTCTGTGGACTCATTCTGTTTATGCCTGGGTTCTCACATTTATAACATGGGGCTAACAACACATCCAGTAAGCACTCAATATTGCTAATACTATTAAGATAGATGTGTTACTTTAATTGACTCCATTATCTATGGTAAATATAACTGTTGATATTCACCCAAATATTTTAAGTGATATTTTGTCTTCAATAATATCGTAACCTATCTGATCATTCCTTTGTGATCCCAAGTAGAAGAAGCTCATAAAATGTAAGAGTCCATTATCCTTTCTTTCTAAGCAAGTTCCTATGTAAAAACAGGTACTTTATATCTTTGGGGTAATAATACTGCTAATGGAATATGGATACATTAAAAGCAACTCTTGGCGATAGCCCTTTATTAACAGCAATTAAATATATTAAGGAGCCTTGTTTTGCACATCCTTTCAGCCACAGAACATTAAAGATGTATATGTTATAATTACAATTATTCTTTTCTTCATTGTCCTGCTGAGGAATGTACTGTAATTCTGGCAGCCAGACTACAGAGTTGGCTTGCTTTCCTTGGATTGCAGATGTCTAATTGCAAGCAACCATTTCATTTTAAATGGCTCATTAAAGTAGAAACTATTTAGCATCAATAACATGGACCAGCATCCATGATTATGCATTTAATTAAAGAGGTATGTTCTTTCCACTTTTCTAATTTTTCAATTAATTTATGCCTCCATCTATACATACATATGTGCACATACATACACACACATTCCCACACAATTATACAAAGCCTTTCTTCAATATTAAATTTTATTGCTTTGAAAGAGTTAAAATTCCTTGGTTAATTGTTCCACTGAGCTTGTATAGAGAGTACTAATTATAAAATTATAGAACTTATATTGTTATTTAATCCAAGTAGACTGGGTAATATATATATAGGAATTGATTTCCTGTTTTACAGACTTTTCTAGATTAATATTTCACCTTAATAAATGTCTTTGTTCACTAACTATGACACTTTGTTGATTGTAATTTCAAAGAATTGAAAAATAGAGAAATACTTGTCAAATTCTGAACTACTGATTTTAACCAATCACTGAAATAGGATTGTAAAAAGAGAAAAAAGGAAGCAGTTCTGATATCTCTCATACATAAAAGATCAATCACTGAACCATGGTTTTGACGTGGTAGTATGATCTGGTTTTCATGTTGTAAAAATAGTTTTATGTAACAACATTTGTTCAGAAACAGAAGTTTCAAATGTATAGATATTTTACTTTTAAGATAGTCATGTCCAACCCTCAGCGACCCCATGAACTGCAGCCTACCAGTCTCCTCATTCCATGGGATTTTCCAGGCAAGAGTACTGTAGTGGGGTGCCATTGCCTTCTCCGTTTAAAATAATAATAATGGTAATTTAAAAAGGACTGGTTATTATCTATATTATAATTCTACTACCAGAAATAATGAGCTATATGAACTGCAATTAGTTAACAATGAAGTTAATATATACATGATTATTTACAAGTTATTTTAAATAGCCTTAGGGTTTTTTTTTAGATGCATAAATTTCAATAAGTGAAATGTCAGTTAGAAGCTCTGCTAATAATGGCCTTCCTCAGTGATCAATGCAAAGAAATAGAGGAAAACAATAAAATGAGAAAGACTAAACATATCTTCAAGAAAATTAGAGATAGCAAGGGAACATATCATGCAAATATGGGTACAATAAAGGACGGAAATGGTATGGGCCTAACAGAAGCAGAAGATATTAAGAAGAGGTGGCAACAATACACAGAAGAACTATACAACAAATATCTTCATGACCCAGATTACCATGATGTTGTGATAACTCACCTGGAGCCAGACATCCTGGAATGCGAAGTCAAGTGGTCCTTAGGAAGCATCACTTCAAACAAAGCTACTGGAGGTGATGGAATTCCAGTAGAACCATTTCAAATCCTAAAAGATGATGCTGTTAAGGTGTTACACTCGATATGCCAGCAAATTTGGAAAACTCAGCAGTGGCCACAGGACTGGAAAAGGTCAGTTTTCATTTCAATCCCAAAGAAAGGCAATGCCAAAGAATGCTCAAACTACTGCACAATTGCTCTCATCTCACACGCTAGCAAAGTAATGCTCAAAATTCTCCAAGCCAGGCTTTGACAGTACATGAACTGAGAACTTCCACGTGTTCAAGCTGGATTTAGAAAAGGCAGAGGAACCAGAGATCAAATTGCCAACATCTGTTGGATCATCAAAAAGCAAGAGAGTTCCAGAAAAAACATCTACTTATGTTTTATTGACTGTGCCAAAGCCTTTAACTGTGTGGATCACAACAAACTGTGAAAAATTCTTCAAGAGATGGGGATACCAGACCACCTAACCTGCCTCCTGAGAAATCTGTATGCAGGTCAAGAAGCAACAGTTATAATTGGACATGGAACTATAGACTGGTTCCAAACTGGGAAAGCATTACATCAAGGTTATATTATGTCACCCTGCTTATTTAACTTATATGCAAAGCATATCATAGAAATGCAGGGTTGGATGAAGCACAAGCTGGAATCAATTGCCGGGAGAAATATCAATAACCACAAATAAGCAGATGACACCACCCTTATGGCAGAAAGCAAATAAAAACTAAAGAACCTCTTGATCAAAGTGAAACAGGAGAGTGAAAAGCTCAATATTCAGAAAACTAACATCATGGCATCTGGTCTCATTACTTCATGGCAAACAGAGGGGGAAACAATGAAAACAGTGACAGACTTTATTTTCAGTTCAGTTCAGTCGCTCAGTCGTGTCCAACTCTTTGCAACCCCACGAACCGCAGCACGCCAGGCCTCCCTGTCCATCACCAACTCCGGGAGTCCACCTAAACGCATGTCCATTGTGTTGGCGATGCCATCCAACCATCTCATCCTCTGTCATCTCCTTCTCCTCCTGCCCTCAATCTTTCCCAGCATCAGGGTCTTTTCAAATGAGTCAGCTCTCCGCATCAGGTAGCCAAAGTATTGGAGTTTCAGCTTCAACATCAGTCCCTCAAATGAACACCCAGGACTGATCTCCTTTACGATGGACTAGTTGGATCTCCTTGCAGTCCAAGGGACTCTCAAGAGTCTTCTCCAACACCTCAGTTCAAAAGCATCAATTCTGCACTCAGCTTTCTTTATAGTCCAACTCTCACATCTATACATTCATGCATCCACACTCCATGCATCCATGACTTTATTTTGGGGGGCTCCAAAATCACTGCAGATGGTAACTGCTGCCATGAAATTAACAGACGCTTGCTCTTTGGAAGAAAATCTATGACCAACGTAGACAGCGTATTAAAAAACAGAGACATTAATTTACCAACAAAGGTCCGTCTTGTCAAAGCTATAGTTTTTCCAGTAGTCATATATGGATGTGAAAGTTGGACCATAAAGAAAACTGAGTGCTGAAGAATTGATGCTTATGAACTGTGGTGTTGGAGAAGACTCTTGAGAGTTCCTTGGACTGCAAGGAGATCCAACCTGTTCATCCTAAGGGAAATCAGTCCTGAATATCCACTGAAAGGACTGATGCTGAAACACCAATACTTTGGCCACTTGATGTGAAGAACTGACTCATTGGAAAATACCCTGGTACTGGGAAAGATTGAAGGTGGGAGGAGAAGAGGATGACAGAGGATGAGGTGGTTGGATGGCATCACCAATTTGATGAACATAAGTTTGACCAAGGGCTGGGAGTTGGTGATGGACAGGGAAGCCTAGCGTGCTGCAATCCATGGGGTCACAAAGAGTCAGGCATGACTGAGTGACTGAAATGAACTGAACTAATAATAGCTAAACATTAACTAGGCAGTCTTTTATTAGTTTTCTTTAAATTTTATTAGAAACAACAACTTATTTGCTTCTGTAGGATCACAATATGCTAACATACTATATCGTGTAATTGTGAGACAGTGAAGAAGAGACATTACTTTGCTGACTAAGGTCCGTCTAGTCAAGGCTATGGTTTTTCCTGTGGTCATGTATGGATGTGAGAGTTGGACTGTGAAGAAGGCTGAGTGCCGAAGAATTGATGCTTTTGAACTGTGGTGTTGAACAAGACTCTTGAGAGTCCCTTGGACTGTAAGGAGATCCAACCAGTCCATTCTGAAGGAGATCAACCCTGGAATTTCTTTGGAAGGAATGATGCTAAAGCTGAAACTCCAGTACTTTGGCCACCTCATGTGAAGAGTTGACTCATTGGAAAATACTCTGATGCTGGGAGGGATTGGGTGCAGGAGAAGAAGGGGACGACAGAGGATGAGATGGCTGGATGGCATCACTGACTCAATGGACGTGAGTCTGAGAGAACTCCAGGAGTTAGTGATGGACAGGGAGGCCTGGCGTGCTGCAATTCATGGGATCGCAAAGAGTCAGACACGACTGAGTGACTGAACTGAACTGAACTGAACTGAAGAAGTCTCTGTTGGTAACTCCTGATCTCCAAAGAGCGAAGAAATCAACAGAGTCACATTGAAGTAGAACTCAATATGTTAAAACATATTTAGCAGATATGTAACAGTGAGATTAAGACTATATGTGTGTGTGTGTGTGTGTACATACAAAATAAGAATATAATATAGAAAGTGTGTTAGTCATTAGTCGCTCAGTCATGTCTGACTCTTTGTGACCCCATGCCCCATGGACTGTAGCCCACCATGCTCCTCTGTCCGCGGAATTCTCTAGGCAAGAATACTGGAGTGGGTTGCCATTCCCTTCTCCAGGGGATCTTGAAGACCCAGGGATCAAAACCCTGTCTCCTGCACTGAAGGCAGCTTCATTACCAGAGGAAGCACACATAATATAAAACTTACTTCAGTTCTATCTTGTCAGGCAGCCAGAGGTGGTCTCATAAGTTTAAGCTCAGTTGATCTTTTATAAATAATTATTTTATTTTAGTGTTATTATTTTAAAATTGAAGTGTAGTTGCTGTACAATGTTGTGTTATTTTCTGCTGTACAACAAAATGAAAGTTAGTTGGTCTTGATGGGAATTATTTTACCTCCTCACCAGATGTTTATGTCGCATTCTCTTATCCCACAGCGACTAGTAACATTAAAAAAAAAAAAAAGTTCTGAAAGATACTTTTTACCACCCAACAAAAAAATTATTATACAATAATTGTTATTAATACCTTGATATGTGCATTTGTGTTCCAACTGCCTTTGCCCCATTCTTTTTTTTCCCCCTCCATTCTTCTTTTGAGTTGAAAGCAAGAAAAGAAACAAGTGGGAATGAGATTGTGAGAGAAAGAGAGAGAAAGAAGAAAACAGGAAGATGAACATCAAGAAAAAAAGAGAAAAACCGATCATTCACTGCAAGGACAGAGTCATGTAAAAAGGAGTAAAAATGAGAGAGTCTATCAGCACTTGAGAGAATAAGACGGATGGAAAGTTAATGTTAAGAAGACTGAGGGAAAGGGAGGGTCCCCAAAGCAGAGTCTGAAGTGTTAGTAAACTATGCTCCTCACATACTGCAATTTACTTGAATGTTCCTCTTCAAAGTGCTGTCATATCTTATCACTTCTTTGAAATGCAAAGCAGATGATTGATTACTATTCATCATTTTTCAACTTTCTTTACAAGCCAGTTCATCAAGTGTTTCTATGCAGTTTCAGTCTGTGTAGCTAACAAGTCTTAGAAATTATCCCAACGGTGAAGGGAGCATGACATATCTTAAGGAAGGAATGAATTTAAACTAAAAGTGAATTGTGACTCTTTTATTAGTAGATAATTCCCACCCTAACCTGGTTACCAAAATAAGTGTTTTGTTTCCTTTGTTTATCATCCCTGCCCTGCATTACTGAATAGCTTTTCTGGAGAGGGGACTGCATATATATGGAGGGCAGAGATGAGAAACAAGTAAGGGGAACAAAACGCTTATTTTGGTAACCAGGTTAGGATCAGAATCTATATACGAAAGGATCACACAGGGTCTGGTGGTCTTCCCTTATGGCTCAGCAGTAAAGAATCCTCCTGCCAATGCAGGAGACACAGGTTCAATCCCTGGGTCAGGAAGATCCCCTGGAGAAGGAAATGACAACCTACTTCCCCGTATTCTTGCCTGGGAAATTCCATGGATAGAGAAGCAGGCAGGCTATAGTCTATGGGGTTTCAAAAGAGACACATGGTTTAGCAACTAAAACAACACAACAATGGAGGTGACTACCAGGAAAATATCTTTGTGTTATCACTAAGAACTTAAGGATGGAATAAGCATAAAATGTATACAAAATCTCTGCCAAGTTCACTGTACTTAGGAAAAAAGGTTCAGTTCAGTTCAGTTCAGTCGCTCAGTCGTGTCCGACTCTTTGCGACCCCATGAATTGCAGCATGCCAGGCCTCCCTGTCCATCACTAACTCCCGGAGTTCACTCAGACTTACGTCCATCGAGTCAGTGATGCCATCCAGCCATCTCATCCTCTGTCGTCCCCTACTTCTCCTGCCCTCAATCCCTCCCAGCATAAAAGTCTTTTCCAATGAGTCAACTCTTCGCATGAGGTGGCCAAAGTACTGGAGTTTCAGCTTTAGCATCATTCCTTCCAAAGAAATCCCAGGGTTGATCTCCTTCAGAATGGACTGGTTGGATCTCCTTGCAGTCCAAGGGACTCTCAAGAGTCTTCTCCAACACCACAGTCCAAAAGCATCAATTCTTTGGCACTCAGGCTTCTTCACAGTCCAACTCTCACATCCATACATGACCACAGGAAAAACCATAGCCTTAACTAGACGGACCTTAGTCGGCAAAGTAATGTCTCTGCTTTTCAATATGCCCTCTAGGTTGGTCATAACTTTTCTTCCAAGGAGTAAGCGTCTTTTAATTTCATGGCTGCAATCACCATCTGCAGTGATTTTGGAGCCCCCCCAAAATAAAGTCTGACACTGTTTCCACTGTTTTCCCCTCTATTTCCGATGAAGCAATGGGACCGGATGCCATGATCTTCGTTTTCTGAATGTTGAGCTTTAAGCCAACTTTTTCACTCTCCTCTTTCACTTTCATCAAGAGGCTTTTTAGTTCCTCTTCACTCTCTGCCATAAAGGTGGTGTCATCTGCATATCTGAGGTTATTGATATTTCTCCCGGCAGTCTTGATTCCACCTTGTGCTTCTTCCAGCCCAGCGTTTCTCATGATGTACTCTGCATATAAGTTAAATAAGCAGGGTGACAATAAACAGCTTTGACGTACTCCTTTTCCTATTTGGACTCATGACAATTTCAAAGCCTGTTATAAATGCAAAATTTAATTACAGTGCAAATTTAGAATTTAGAATGGAAATCTGGATAGACACATGACAAAAACATTCTTGTTTAGGGTTTATTTTAGGGAGTTTGGTAGAAATGAACGTAAATTCACCTTTTATATAAACCAAAGAATAGATAATGGTGTTCAAATATAGAGGTAGAAATCATGATCCTCACATTGATGTAAAATTCAACACCTGTTAAACATTTTGTTTAACTTGCAAGGGAACCAGGCAGATATTAAAACCAATTAAAAAGAGAATCCAAAGAACATACATCTATAGACCAATAATATGCAAATAAAGGCCAAGTTCTTTTTTCAACAAGGAAGGAAAGTGAAGTCAAAAGGATCTATCAAACAAGACAGAATTTGTATGTGTGTTAAACACCTATAATTTATAAAGTTTTAAACTGTCTTTCATAGAATTATAATTTTGACCTGCCAAAGCCAAGAGTGCTATAAACAGTACACTGAGAATGGTGACTACAGCCATAAAATTGAAAGCTGCTTGCTTCTTGAAAGGAAAGCTATGACAAATGTAGACAGTGTATTGAAAAGCAGAGACATCACTTTGCCAACAGAGGTCTGCATAGTCAAAGCTGTGGTTTTTCCAGCTGTCCTGTAGGGATGTGAGAGTTGGACCATAAAGAACACTGAGCGCCAAAGAATTGATGCTTTCAAATTGTGGTGCTGGAGAAGGATCTTGAGAGTCCCTTGGACTGCAAGGAGATCCAACCAGTCGATCCTAAAGGAAATCAACTCTCAATGGAAACAACAACTCAGTGGAAAAGATTGATGCTGATGCTGAAGCTCCAATACTTTGGCCACCTGATACAAAGAGCTGATTCATTGGAAAAGACCCTGATGTTGAGAAAGACTGAGGGCAGGAGGAAGAAGGGGGTGACAGAGGATGAGATGGTTGTATAGCATTAATAACTCAATCGACATGAATTTGAGCAAACTCCAGGATATAGTGAAGGACAGAGGAGCCTGGCAAGAGAGTCAGACACGACTTAGCAGCTGAACACCAACAACATAAACAATATGACATTTTCCTTTGAATTATAGATGTTTTCTCTCAAATTGTAACATTAAGAACCTAGAGAACCATAATAACACTCATTGCATCATCTTCAGATGAGTAGTAAGTAGCCTATCATGAACATTACAAAAAATAAATACCTTGATTACACAAATTATTGTATAAAACATTTTTCAGTTCTTGGTGTTTATACACACACATAGATACACACAATTTTGTTTTCTTAGAGTGATATCACTGCTTTATATTTTGGTTATTCCTTTTACATAGAACTTAATGTTTCACATGGTCTAATTAGTTGATCTAGTCTTCTGGGATTATGTTTTTTTCTGTCTTCTATGGATGAAACAAATTAACCTCCTGTTTGGATCTCGAATAGAAACATGTAAAGGTTTGATTAATGGTAGAATTACAGGGTCTGTTTTGAAGCAGAGCAAATGGTATAATTAATTAATTACACTCTATTTTTAGGAATTATCATTTTATTGAGATTGCATTAGATGATTATAATTTTTTTTTTTTTTTGCTTTGCAATAGAGTAGATACTTGTTTTTCAGTAATAGTTTAAAGATACTATGGGAGGTCTGGTTTTATATCAACAGATCACCTGCACATATGTATTTATTCTGTGGTTTAATTTCTTTTAACTTCAAATCAAATAATGCAGGAGGGACTTTATGCAAAGTCCAAAATTGAAAATGTTCATATTCCGATTGCTTCTGTGTTTTCATTATCTTTATAATGAGATTCTGATTAGAATATAACATTTGTTTATCTTTCTACTTTGGAAAGTAAATGTCTAAATGCAGCCATCTCTCTTAAATTACTCATTTAAAAAAGTCAACCGAATGTGGACTTTTGTGTCCTTGCTGAAAATTTTTCAGTTACCTCTCTTACTGAGGTCTACTAGACTCTGATCCATTTGGCCTCATCAGAGTCTCCTTCCCCTATTTTCCACCTCCATTTTTGCTTTTGTTCTGTTTGTCGTCCAGTTGTTAAGAGTCTCTTCTCTTACCTAATGTTGGCCCATAGTCTTGCCTGGAAAATCCCATGTGCAGGGGGGCCTAGCGGGCTACAGTCTGGCGTCACAGAAAGTCAGATATGACTGAGTACACATGCACCCATGATTACCAAGGCAGAGGAAATTAAGGAAGGAGAAAGGCTGGGGGAGATGATGACTGTAGCTTTAATATCTGTAGCTTGAGGGCCTGGTGACCTCATCTGGGCAGTGCAGGTCTAATGTTCAGATGTGCAGTCTGGGGTGATTGTACTCATTGCGAGTGGTCATGAGTTCCTTAGGGAAAGACTGTAGAGATAGAGAAGAATAGGGGATTTAATGAAAAGGCACCAGCATTTAACGGATAGAGGAGGAAGTCACCCTCAGTTGTCCTTTGTTCCTATTGTGTTCAGTATATCAGCATTCATGCATTAACTCAGAAATATCAGGATCTAGAAAAAAATAGTACCCTGGTGTAAAATGTGCAGAAACCATGACTTCATTTAATCTCTAGGTTTGGGTCATATTTTAATAAGAGTTTCAACTTTTATTGCTTTTATGTTAATTTTCACATCTGTCAGCAAAATGCCTTTGTAGGCGGTAGGTCTACTTTGGCTATAGATGTGAAGTGGATGGTGCATCAAGGAAGAGGTTGAGCAAAAATCAATCTACTTCAGAATTGATTAAAATCAGGAAAAACTTCCAATTTCAACAGGATATTTAGGATGGGAATAATTAAATGAGCTTTGGAGGCAAATGAATTATTGATTACTCAGAAATATCAGGTCTAAGAAGATAGAGATTTAGATGTATGACTTTTTTTTTTCCTAGTAAAAAGTAACAGACAACTCCACTCCTCTGTAACTTAGAATTAAATGGTCGTGTGGAGGAATCAGAAACTTATCACAACATTATAGACAAAATAGAGTAAAGCTATGTAAATTCTTAAGAAATTAGTGTTGCAATTTTCTACTATCTGTAGGATTTATGCTTTGATGATGTTCAAATTTTAGTTTTGTATTTTTCCCCCTGAAATTGTTCTGATGTTCCTACCTGCCCTATCTTCACAGCCTGTTCATCCACTTATCTTCTTTATCCTCTGAGATGCGGGCACCATTCACTCCTTTATCTATTAATTCATCGGTAAATATTTATTAAGCAAAAGAGTCTCAAGGTTACATTCTAGAACAGGGTTTCTTGATATTGGCACTCTTGACAATTTAGATAATTATTTGTTTAGAGGGGTTGTCATGTTGGATGTTTAGCAGCATCCATGGACTCTTTCCAGTAGATGCCACTGCTGCTGCTGCTGCTAAGTCACTTCAGTCGTGTCTGACTCTGTGCGACCCCACTAGCACCTTCCAAAAATGCCTCTAGACAGAGCCAAATGTCCCCTTGGTGGCAGAATCACCCTTGTAAGTTCTAGATGGAAGAACTAGGCAGTCGAAAACACAGTATTAGTGGTGATCAGTGCTGTGAAGTAAAAGTAACTGGGATTGTGGTAAGAGAGGTAGCAGGGCACAAATTCTAAAGGTTTCTCATCAAGGACAGAGGCAACATGCAGCAGGGACACATGAAGGCCTATTTCTCTTTTCACGGGTGCTCATCAGTCATGAGAGCCTTTCTATAGAATTGTCAGTTAGAGCAAGTGCCTGATGTTTTTGGAAAAGAAAATGGTGACCACTCCAGTATTTGCCTGAGTAATCCCATGGACAGAGGAGCCTGGCAGGCTACAGTCCATGGAGTCTCGAAAAGTCAGACACGACTTGGTGACTAAACAAAACAACAGCCTGATATATTATTTATATGATTACATTATCTCTGATTCTTGACCATTTACAAAATGCCACAATCACAGTAAAATTTTTCTTTGTATATGTCAAGTTCCTCCACTGAATAGAACATTTATAACTTCAAATACACTATCACATGCTATTGATTTTGCTGTCCTATTTCTGCCACTGGGAAACACGAAGATCAATAAGTCACATAGCCTCTCAGTGGGTGGTTGGAAGGTATACTTATTTAAGATTGTTCTGTTAATGTTTGTTTGTTACATTATTTAATCTATCTTAATTAAATAATTAATTTTTATTTGTTACATTATTTAATCTGTCATTTTCATGAATTTCACAATTGTCAGCATCCTGAATTAGGCTGTGACACTGTGGTAAATGAAGAGCAGTGTCTGTGAGTAGCACATGAAAATCCCAGTTCAGGTTCTGTTATTAACAGGTTGGGGGGACCTTGAGCAAATCGATTTATCTTTGGTTATCTTCCCTTCAAAGGAACTATTATGCATATTTAAGGAATTTACTTCATAGTTTTATATGAAAAATGATATAGTAGAAATAAGAGCATTTTGAATGTTATGAATATTAATATATAATAAAATGTGAAAAAGTGACTGTGTTAGTTGCTCACTTATGTCTGGCTCTTTGCGACTCCATGGACTATATCCCACCAAGCTCTTCTGTCCATATACTGAAATATTCTATATGTATATATAAAATATTATATATACACACACACATATATATGTATTCTTCCTCAAGGGATTATACATAACACTCTGCCACAAACTTTTGAGCTATTCTGCAGGATCTAAGACCCTTTCCAAGGTAGAAGATTGTGACTAGACATAGATAGATAGATAGATAGATAGACAGACATAGATACAGATACAGATATAGATGCCAAGCAACAAGAATGGTTGGTTCATCCTCAGAAAGCCTCAGTGGCTTTCAGGGAAGGATTTGTAAAGGCAACATTTGGGGTGAGGGTTGCAGGGTGCATGACTTTCTTCCGATTGCTAGACGGTGAGGTGGTGGTGTTTCAGGAATCTTAATTATCAAACTTCTGGTTCCAACCAATCTGGGATCTACATACTTCTACTCAGCATGTAGGCACCATCCTCTACCTGGGTAAGGATCTTAGATCCCGCAGAATAGCTCAAAAGTTTGCGATAGAGTGTCATGTATATCCTTTGAGGAAGAACTCTGCTTTATCACAAATTCTTGACTGTTTTTTTGTTGTTTCTTCATTCTCACTTCCCTAATGAGTGACTGCTCTTTGGAACTTAAAGAAGGCGTAGGAGACTAAAACCTTCTACAAACAAGAAACAGGGTATAAGGGGAGTTTTTGTACCCAGGAGGCCCTGCATTGTCTGCTTAGTTTTAGTCCCTCCTTTTCTTTGGTACTTGTCAATTCTGAAGGGAATAGGAGTAGGACAAGAAAGGAATAAGATTTTAGATAGTTTAATTATAAACTCGGTAGGGAAATACACTTTTGGGGGGCCTCAGTTTCCATATATATCTGTTTAAAAATCAGGTAAATATATTAAAGATGATTTATATTTCTCAGATACTACTGAAACCAAGGGAGAACAAATGTCACTATTCCTATTACTCAATGTTTCTTTGGATCAACATCTTTAACTTTCTCAGCCTCCTGCACTATCTGGTAAATTTACCTCCAGTCTGCCATGTTTACCTTTTCCACTGAAAACTTACCGTAATTTTGTGTTAGACGTGCCCTACCTAACAAACTACAATGAGACTCTTACAGCTTTTGTTCTAGGGCAGTGATTCTCGTTTTCATTACCAGCCCTCAGCCCCCTAGGAGCCTTCTTAGACATTGTTTTCCTAACTGCTCACCCCATGAAATGTTAATGCTGCACTTTTGTTCCAGCTCAACAACTGATTTTGCCCCCTGGGCTTGATATGGCAAAGTCCTTTCTTTCCCACCTCATTGAGAAGACATGCTTTAGTGTTTCTAGATTCCAAGTTGGAGTATACATTCCCAGCAGCTTTTTTTTTTTAAAAGATTCAATCCAGTCCATATCCAATGTGGCTGTACAGTATGGTACAGTGGCTTATCTAATAGGATCTCATGTTAAACCCCTGCATTCCAGGCTGGTTTATCCTTCTCAAGTGATGAGTAACTTAATAGCCAGAAGTATAAACTTATATACTATCCCAACAAAGAAGGGGGAGAGGTTTAGGGCTTCAGTGGGAAATTACTGAGGATTTTATTGGGCTTTTTTATGCTAGTGAATGGGCAGAACTTCATGAACTTAATATCTCTGAGAGATTATTTGGCTGGAAAATAGCAGTATATTCGCTGCTTCTGAGTTTTTGCGGGGATTAAGTGAAGTGGGATTGGTGAAATCACACCTAAAAGCTCTTAGGACAGTGCATGGCACACAATAAACACAAATGTTCTTTATTACTAATATCTAAAAACAAAATGGAAACAGAAAATGGTAAGAGGCTAGCGATCTTCCATCAGACTACTGTGTTTTACACTTGTGCAGTGCTGATTTTCACTTTATTTTTTAGACTAGGCTGAGAACTTAACCTTTGCTCTTGTTTTTCTTTTATCTTGTTAGATTTGACCCCATGTTTTAGCCTGTCATCTGAAAATTTAATTGACTTTTGTGATTCTCATCCAAGATGAAATAAACAAACTAGAACTTTGGGGAAGGCAAGGTCAGGGCAAGGCACAAGCACACAAGTATCCAACTAGAGATTTCCCTTAGGACAGTGGTTCTTAACCTCTGCTATACAAACTGGACTGAGAAGTGACCTCATTGCTGAAACTGTAAAATACTGACCAGGTGATCAGTATGTGAAGCATGGTCAAGAGACAGTGTATATTTCAATAGTAAGGAATCCAATAATAACATAGACCATTTTGCCCAGATTTCTTCTTCTTACAAGGGTATTACTAGACTTTTCACATAATTTCCTGATGAAATACAGATATAACTTGTCTACAGATTTTATCTATCAGAAAGACTTTTTTCCTCTATTACCTTTAGGTTTAAAGATTGAAACCCGCAAATTAACTGGCAATAGACAGTTTGATAGGAAAAAAATACTCTCACATGCACATATACACATGAGACTATAAGTGAATGATTAGTAACTTGATGAATGGCCAGAAGTAAAGTTTATATGCATATTTGTGCTAAGTTGCTTTAGTCGTGCCCAACTCTCTGCAATCCTATGGACTGTAGCCTGCCAGGCTCCTCTGTCCAAGGGTTTCTCTAGGCAAGAATACTGGAGTGGGTTGCCATGCCCTCCTCTAGGGGAGCTACCTGATCCAGAGATCAAACCCATGTGTCTTAAGTCTCCTGGATTGGCAGGCTGGTTGATTTGGGAGAATGGCATTCTATCATGTATACTATCATGTAAGAATTGAATCACCAGTCTATGTCTGACGCAGGATATAACATGCTTGGGGTGGGTGCATGGGGATGACCCACTGAGATGTTATGGGGAGGGAGGTGGGTGGGGGGTTCATGATTGGGAACACATGTAAGAATTAAAGATTTCAAAATTTAAAAAAAAAATTAAAAAAAAAAAAATAATGCCACCTGGGAAGTCCAGTGGTTTATGTATCATCACAAGAAAAAAGGTAGAGAGCTTTAGAGCTTCAATGGGAAATCATTCAGGGTTTTATTGGGCTTTTTTATGCTAATGAGTGGGAAGTCTTTTTCCAAGGCAGCTGAATTCACAGGAAACTCCCATAAAAAGGGGTTAATGGCAGCTGTGTTTTCTAGAGACTTGGCTGTAGTCAAAGGAGGCAAGTTCAGAAAAAATTTCTTTCTATATCTTTTGTGTATATTTTTCACTTTATTTTCACTTTAAAATAATCTTTGTGCCCAAACTCTGATGCATTAATCCGATAGCTCTTAAAACCAGAGAAATATTGTATGGTCCACAGCTACATAAAAAAAAAAAAAAAAAATTATATAATTTTATGTCATATTTGAATGCTTACTATGTCCCATTTTTTGTTCATGTAGGACAAATATTCTATCCAAGGTCAAAAGCTAATAAACAGCAGAGTCAGGATTAACTCTAGGTTTACCTGACTTCAAGGTCAACATTTTCTATTATATTATGTTATTCTTTACATGGGAACATTTCTGGAGTTTGCTGTCATTTCTGACTCTTGCGACCCCATGAACTGTAGCCTGTCAGGCTATTTCATCCATGGGAGTCTCCAGGCAAGAATACTGGAGTGGGTTGCCATTTCCTTCTGCTTATGCTAGATTCTAATTGGGTTAATAATGCATTTGTAAAATTTTGCTTGGGATGATAATTAAAATATACCTTCTTCTATATCTGGAAATAGCAAATTGACATTTTTTTTATAGCTTTCAGTATCTTAGAGGGGCTTGAACATCTCGTTTGAAAAATTTCTCAGTACACTGGGATGAAATTCACTTGAGTGCAGAAACATTGAATTTAGACAGCCAAGTGCTGTCTTCCTAATGACTCTCTATGTTGGTCTTCAGAGGCCTCTTTCCATAGTCTTTTTCATCTTTTCCCATCTAAATGCTTTTCTCTTTGCCAAAGAAAAAAAGAAATAAAATTGGAACTCCATGGTTTTCTCTTCTTTCTGTCTGGTCCCTGACAATAATACTGTAGGGGAGGAAAATGTGTTTTCCTCAGCCCTTTTAGATTCTGACAGGTTCTGAAAATTAAACGGACAAAGATTATAGGATAAAAGCATTCACATTTATTTAATATAAGTTTTACATGACATGGGAGCCTACATAAGGAAAAGAAGACCTAAGAAATAGACGAGTATTTTTATGCTTGGTTCGATGAAGAATGGGCAGTCGTGGAGGAATATGATAGGTTAAGAAGTATGAGGTAATTGCAACAAACTGAGGGAGACTTAGCAAGGCCTGTTCACTAGGTTTCTTCTTGGCATCCTTTTCTTTTCAGAGATAAGGATGCTCCT
This sequence comes from Capricornis sumatraensis, assembly GCF_032405125.1. Lineage (NCBI taxonomy): Eukaryota > Metazoa > Chordata > Mammalia > Artiodactyla > Bovidae > Capricornis > Capricornis sumatraensis. Next base: position 35,838,921 of record NC_091081.1, on the reverse strand, counting down.
TCTTTCCAAGTAAAAGAAGGGTACCTCTTCCATGGAAGTTTTATAACCTGTTTCTGGGAAGAAGATTGAAGTGAGGGGAGGAAGTCAGAGTATCCTTCCTGCTTCTGCCATTTAGTCACACATTTACTCACACTTCTTTAGCTTAAAATATTGAAAGGACAGGTTGTCATATTTGGGGGTAGCATATCCTGAATCCTATAAACCTTTCCTTCAATATTGATACAATGGGTCCTATGTGGTAGGTTCTATAATTTTCATATTTTTTTCCTTTCTCAAAAAATAAATTCAAAGTTTAAGTGGCTCTTTAGGAGAGCTTAGCACTTACCACTTAAATGTAAACATCTCCGTCAGCTCTCAATATGGGTACATGACAGATGTCCTTCCTGAATTTCAGAATTAGGACATGACCATGCTCACCATATTGCACAAGAGAAATCTTACCCTGGGTTGTTTTGATCAAACTGTCTTCCATGTAGGCCTGGTGAAGTAACACATCCCTTCCACTTCCCCTAAGGCAAGGGGAGTAAATTTTGACCTCAGCTCAACTTGTGCTTTTATTCTCTGGGTTTGTCACTCTTAAGGGCATTTATAATGGAAAGGACAAGGAGGCCCCTCAGCTGAGTTTCCTCTTAAATGTGAAACAGCATGGATTTATGCAATCAGGTGGCAGTGGCTGATGTTTGCTAAACCGAGTATTTAATGGACTTATTTCTCATTTAGCTATACCATAAATTGAAGAATCCTTATTTACTAAAGTTTATTATACTTTTGTTAGTATATTAGATTAAATTTAGTTTGGTATTCTATTTGTAAATGTTAATTTAATTTTAAAAATTAATACATTTTTAGTGATAAAAAAGGCCAATTAAGGCAAATCTTACAGTAGATGTTATAGTTACTTTATTTAAGCAATGCTTTAATCTGAGTCTCCTTGTAGGCAAGGCAAAAAGGAGGTAAAATGATTTATGCAATTTCTGTAATGAAAGGAAAAGCATTTCTTTAATTCATTTGAAAAGAGAATTTCATGCTCTAAGAGAAATGTACTGTTAGTGCTTAGATAAGGAAAATCAAACAACATGCTCTTAAAAGAGTGCATGCAACATTCTTTATAGAATTTAGCTTTTTTCAACTTTTGATAAAGGTGAGAATATATATCGACATGTTACTCAATGAAAGAATATCCACAGGTAATGAAAAGTGTTAAACAAGAACTAGATTTTGGAGATCTAAAGTTTCAGTTCGGTTCAGTTTAATTCATTCGCTCAGTCACATCCAACTCTTTGCAACCTCATGGACTGCAGCATGCCAGGCTTCCCTGTCCATCACCAACTCGTTGAGGTTATTCAAACTCATGCCCATCAAGTCAGTGATGCCATCCAACCATCTCATTCTCTGTCATCCCCTTCTCCTCCTGCTTTCAATCTTTCCTAACATCGAGGTCTTTTCCAATGAGTCAGTTCTTCGCATCAGTCCTTCCAATGAATATTCAGGACCAATTTCCCTTAGGATTGATTGGTTGGATCTCCTCACAGTCCAGGAGCCTCTTAGGAGACTTCTCCAGCACCACAGTTCAAAAACATCAATTCTTTGGTGCTCAGCTTTCTTTACAGTCCAACTCTCACATCCATATATGACTACTGGAAAAACCATAGCTTTGACTAGATGGAAATTTGTTGGTAAAGTAATGTCTCTGCTTTTTAATATGCTGTCTAGGATTGTCATAGCTTTTCTTCCAAGGAGCAAGAGTCTTTTAATTTCATGGCTGCAGTCAGCATCTGCAGTGATTTTGGAGCCCCCCCCCCAAATGATGTCTGTCACTGTTTCCATTGTTTTCCCATCTATTTGCCATGACGTGATGGGACTGAATGTCATGATCTTCATTTTCTGAATGTTAAGTTTTAAGCCAATTTGTTCACTCTCCTCTTTCACTTTTATCAAGAGGCTGTTTAGTCCCTTGCTTTCTGCCATTAGTGTGGTGTCATCTACATATCTGAGATTATTGATATTTCTCCCAGCTATCTTGATTCCAGCTTGTGCTTCATACAGCTTGGCATTTCTCATGATGTACTCTGCATATAAGTTAAATAAGGGGGGTGACAATATACAGCCGTGACAGTACTCCTTTCCCTATGTGGAACCAGTCTGTTGTTCCATCGCAGAAGGAAATGGGAACCCATCCCAGTACTCTTGCCAGGAAAATCCCATGGACAGAGGAGCCTGGTAGGCTACAGTCCATGGGGTCTTGAAGAGTTGGACATGACTAAGTGAGTTCACTTTCACTTCTCACTTTCATGCATTGGAGAAGGAAATGGCAACCCACTCCAGTGTTCTTGCCTGGAGAAGCCAGGGACAGAGGAGCCTGGTGGGCTGCCTTCTATGGGGTTGCACAGAGTAGGACATGACTGAAGTGACTTAGCAGCAGCAGCAGCAGCTGTTGTTCCATGTCCTGTTCTAACTGTTGCTTCTTGACTGCATACAGATTTCTCAGGAGGCAAGTAAGGTGGACTGGTATTCCCATCTCTTGAAGAATTTTCCACAGTTTGTTGTGATAAATATAGTCAAAGGCTTTGGTGTAGTCAATAAAGCAAAAATAGATGTTTTTCTGGAACTCTCTTGCTTTTTCAATGATCCAAGAGATGGCAATTTGATATCTGGTTCCTCTACCTTTTCTAAATCCAGCTTGGACATCTGGAAGTTCACTGTTCACGTACTGTTGAAGCCTGTCTTGGAGAATTTTGAGAATTACTTTGCTAGTGTTTGAGATGAGTGTAATTAATTCAGACTTAAATTGAAGAAAGTAGGGAAAACCACTAGACCATTCAGGTATGACCTAAGTCAAATCCCTTATGATTATTCAGTGAAAGTGACAAATAGATTGAAGGGATTAGATGTGCTAGACAGAGTGCCTGAAGAGCTATGGACAGAGGTTCATGACATTGTACAAGAGGCAGTGATCAAGACCATTCCCAAGAAAAAGAAATGCAAAAAGGCAAAATGGTTGTCTGAGGAGGCCTTACAAATAGCTGAGAAGAGAAGAGAAGCTAAAGGCAAAGGAGAAAAGGAAAGATATACCCATTTGAATGCAGAGTTCCAAAGAATAGCAAGGAGAGATAAGAAAGCCTTCCTCGGTGCTCAATGCAAAGAAATAGAGGGAAATAATTGAATGGGAAAGACTAGAGATCTCTTCAAGAAAATCAGACATAGCAAGGGAACATTTCATGCAAAGCTGGGCTCAATAAAGGACAGAAATGGTATGGACTTAACAGAAGCATAAGATATTAGGAAGAGGTGGCAAGAATACACAGAAGAACTATACAAAAAAGGTCTTCATGACACAGATAATCACGATGGTGTGATCATTCACCTAGAGTCAGCCATCCTGGAATGCGAAGTCAAGTGGTCCTTAGGAAGCATCACTTTGAACAAAGCTAGTGGAGGTGATGGAATTCCACTTGAGCTATTTCAAATCCTAAAAGATGATGCTCTTAAGGTGTTGCAAGCGATATGCCAGCAAATTTGGAAAACTCAGCAGTGGCCACAGGACTGGAAAAGATCAGTTTTCATTCCAATCCCAAAGAAAAGCAATGCCAAGGAAAGTTCAAACTACTGCACAATTGCACTCATCTTACACTCTAGCAGAGTAATGCTCAAAATCTGAAGTTCAGATCTGTACAATTTAGGGAGTGGCTAGCTGCCACGTCATGTAGTCCCCCTCTGAGTGTTTGACAACACCCACATGGTAAAAACAGCTGAATATGATGTGTCTGCTTTTCTACTGCTGATTACCAAGAGGGTCAGTGCTTAAAAAACACCTGGCAAAGTTATGGACATTAAAAAAGCTGATTGGTATTCTTACCCTTGGGGATCGAGGCACATTTTATTAAGAATAGATGGGCATTTGGAAGTTACATGTAAAATTTAGGTGTTTTTTTTTTTTTTAACTCGTCTCAAATTTGATGGTACCACCTACAAAACTGAAAATAAGGAAAGAACAATTTCTTAGCCATATCTCCTCTTTTTTTTTCTCTCTCTCTCATAAATGTCTTATTAAACCTTAGCTCTTCACCATGCTTCCCAGGCAGCTATAATTTTTAGATGTTTCCCAATTTCCCTCCTCATTGGGATCATTTACCATTATAACATTTTAATTTCAATGTTTATGTAATTTCTTTTCAGTCCTTTCTGATTGAGCTATTTCACCATATAAAAGTCTTAGGTCTTCCTACTTTCTGAATTTTTAAAATCTGGCTTGTTAAAACATAGACTAAATTTTCATTGTATCCTGTAATTTTCACCTGCTAGCCACCCTTTCTGAACATTAATCTGAACTTTATGATGGAAAGTAATATTCATGGAATCTCATCTTTCCAGATTTCCCACCAGCTTCTTCTTATTGATCCAGAGTGACTGTACTCCTTCCTCTGGTATCTGAGGCATTAAATTGCTATGCAGCCAGCAAACAACAAAATAACTTGTTCAGCTAAAAGACACTCCAAGGAGAGTTGAACACCCTTTCTGATCATTTGTATAACTAATCACTCTAGTATTGGGGGATATAAATGTGAAATAATCATCTATTTCAATCATCAAACCAAAAATATGTATTAATCTCACAGATGGTACCATGTACAATTCACTCTTCTTTTATTGTAAAGTCCTGCTGCCTTCAAATTTCTATCTAGTCAGATAAGATAGATTTTGTGATTTAATTCTTCTAATAAAATAGTTTCTTCAGTTAAAAAATACACTTGCCACTGCTGCATTCTAATATTGAATCCCCCAATTTCCCTTGGCAATACACGTGTACACAAGTGAAAGGACATGCACAATCAACCATATCCATTTTATTATAATACTCTGGCCATTGATGCATAGCTATCTGAGGATACAGATATTTTCTATATCCAGTTATGTTCTTTTATGAGCACCTTGGGCTTCCCTGGTGGCACAGTGGTAAAGAATCTGCCTGCCAATGCAGAAGATGTGTGTTCAATCCCTGGGTCAGGAAAATTCCCTGGAGAAGGAAATGGTAACTCACTGCAATATTCTTGCCTGGGAAATCCCATGGACAGAGGAGCCTGGCATGAAGCCTTCATGAAATCATGAAGAGTCAGATATTACTGAGTGACTAAACAACAAATGAACACCTTGGGAAGCTCCCTAATATTTTTCTTTCTGGGTCACATCTATTTTAATTTTTATAATCCTTGTTAATATTTTGATAATATTTTCCTCTCCTTATGCATTTTACTTTAAAATACTCAGATAGATCAGCAATTCACCAGAGAAATAATACTGTCTATTATTTTCTTGGCCAAGACCCACCAATTTTGGCATCTTAAATTATGATTTTGCCGTGATTTTGTCACCACCTATTTAACTAACAACTCAACATTTTTTCAGACTAATGCTAAAGCTGAAACTCCAATACTTTGGCCACCTCATGTGAAGAGTTGAAACATTGGAAAAGACTCTGATGCTGGAAGGGATGGGGGGCAGGAGGAGAAGGGGACAACAGAGGATGAGATGGCTGGATAGCATCACCAACTTGATGGACATGAGTTTGGGTGAACTCTGGGAGTTGGTGATGGACAGGGAGGCCTGGCTTGCTGCAATTCATGGGGTCACAAAGAGTCGGACATGACTGAGAGACTGAACTGAACTGAAATCATACATTAAATTGGAGGAAGAGTTTAAAACAGCATGTGGGTCCCAGGATCCCTATAGTTCCTGCTTAAGATATTGTGGCTTCTAGAAACGACTTGTATATTTCTCATGATGACACCATTCATACCCACAGAACCAGCAAGCATGGGTAGTTGTCAGCAGGTGTGATAAATCTTGGCAGTTTTTCTATTATGTCCTGTTCACATGTTCCAGAAAGAATGTACTTTCTATTTGGCTGTGTCAAGTCTACATAAAATGTATTCTTTCTCCTTGGTGAATGACAGCCTTTATCCATGGCCCTCATTCTTTCTTGAAAAATAGATCTTTACTTTCTTCTAAGTCATTAATACCTAGTTTCTTGGATATTTTGAATATTCTGTGCTTGATGTCTATAGATTCATTGATGTATGGTTGTCTTTATTGAGTTAATATACTTAAAAATAATCTGAAAATTAATAACACTTTTGTAATAACAATATAGACAGTGTTGATAAACACATAACACACTGTTATTTGGGTTATTTAAATTATATCTGAATACTAATTAAATTCAGATGAAAATAGAGAAAAAGACTACTTCTATGGCTTTTTGAGGCCGCAGGGCACATAAGAGAGAACTGTGATATAGAATTTATATTTGAATATTACTAAACAACAATAATATCTGATTTTGTTCTGTGGCTGGCAGATCGTGTGCTGAAGAGGCCAGCAGCCAGAGTCTCTGCAGGGAGATTTCAAATTTTGCCAAGTCAGAAAGAGATACCAGCCAAAGGGAATTGGCATTGTAATTGCTAGAATTTTTCCTAAAAATGTGAACATTTTTAGGAAAAATTAATAAAATTATATACCATAGCAGCTACCATGTAAAACCAGGGACACATTCTGGTTGGGTTAATGTAGGTTATCAGATGTTGTGAAAATGGAAAGTGTATAATATTTTTATAGGCAAAATAAGTAAATACTTTGGACATAGCTATTTCTTATGCTAAAAGTTATTAGAATAAAATAGACTATTATATGTTATCTATTAGAAAAGGTCATAGAATACAGTCATAATTAATTAGGTTCTACCACTCTGATCAATTTAGCACAAAGCAGATAATTAAACAAAAATTATTTAGTAGTGATAAAATTTGTATTCTGGGAGTTAATCATCCTTGCTCAATTAATGGACAAATTAATGAAATTCTTGTACAGAATTAGGAAATTCTTGTACAACTAAAGACTTTAAGGAGGATATTAAGTATATTAATTAAACCATATGAAACTGCCATTTCTATAAGTCAAAAATGGTTGGTATCTATAATTTAATGATTCAAGTTAAATAGTTTTAATACATTATTTACATCATAAATATTTATGTAAATTTCTTCCTTTTGCCAGGCTATGAGTTCCACTAGGTCAGAATTATTGATGTATCTATAGCCAGAATTTATCACAGAACCTGACACGCTGTAGATAGTAGAAATTAAACAAAAAAAAAAAAGTTGAATCGAAGGTATTAGTTGGATAGGAACCTGAGACTCTTCTTCAGGGTAATTGTCTCCACCACTTTAAAAAATGTTAATTATGATTATGTTCTAATTTGCTACAATGTTTTATACATATATATAAAAACATACACACATATGTTGAAAATTTTGAAAGTTTTTTTTTTTTTTTTTTTTGTCTAAGAAGATGAGAATGGCTTAGAAAAATTCCAAACTTTTAAAATAGTTGTTAAATTTGCAATAAGTGCTTAAAAATAACCAGTGGACTAATTTAAATCTGGCTTTTTTGTTTTTCTAATTTTGTTTAAGGAAGCAAGTGTATTTCTAGTAATTAGATTTCAAACTGAGACTGAGAGGTTATGAGACTGGCCTGAAACCTGGGCTGATAATGAAGCCTCACATGTGACTTTTTTTTCCTATAGCTACATCAACGGCAACACAGATTAACTATTGTTTTTTGGGCATTTATATGTTCCAGCTTCTATGAAATGTTTCACTGAAATTGCTTCATTTAATCCATAGTTTTCTAGTTGTATTATGTTCACCAATTTGCAGTTGAATATGTCTAAGCTTAGAGAGGCTAAGTAGGCTAGAATCACATAGTAGGGCTGGAATTTGAACAAAAGTTTCTTAAAATCCAAAGCCCATATTCTATAATCACAATAAATAATGCTTCCCTTCTTATAAGAGCCAAATTTCGTGATGTGTCCATGATGCCATCTATTTTTAGCCCACCCACAGAAGCTCAGATAAATGGGTTTGAAAACCATTCAATCATATTCATCAGAAATTGGATAGATAATAAAAGTATCAAACTTTTATCAGAATCCTTTCTCTTCTCAATGGCATAACCAATATTTCTTCCATGGGCACTGATTAATAGCACACAAGTTGCATGGCTGTTGCCCATATCTGTAGCATCAGCTATAGTAACAAGATTTATCAATGTCTCAATGCTATGGCAAGAAAAAGCATTCAGGAAGAATGATGCAATTATTTCTCTATATTGCTAGGCTTCTGGTTTTTGGAATGTTAACAACTGAATGGTCCAAGATGGAGTAGTTTTGTAACTGCAAATAGTTTGGTCAAGGCTTGTGGACATATGATCCCTAGAATGGTGGACTTCCCATGCTCTGTTTCACACAAGCCCACTGACTGTTTCCTTCACTGCCTTTTCATTTATTTTTTATAACCTTACTAGACTTAACAGGCCAAATGTTTCAAGACTGTTCTCCAAAGGATACTGTCATTAATTTTAAGTTAATTTAAAATTCTTTCACCATTGTAAAATATTGCAAAACAGTGAAAAAAGGTACTAGATTCAGAAGCAAAATGTTGTGATCCCTTTCTTACTACCTGTAAATACACAAAGTCACTTCTATTTTATAAACATTTTATGTTCTTTTCTTTTTGATTTTTACTTTTTTTAAAATGGTAAATATATACAAGGGTGGGCAAACTAGTAATAGCAAATCTTTATGAACTCTCTGTAACTACAAAGATTATCAGTTCACTATGTTATTTTAATTCATTATTCCTTTCTACTTCATTCCTAAATATCACATCATTTTGTTCATAAATATTATATATCACTAAAAATTAAGGACTCTTAAAAATGTGATCTAATTAACAGTTTAGTACCTAAAATTAATGAATTATTCTTATAATCATCTAATACACAATGTTCTAATTACTAATTGCCTCATGAATTCTATATACATTTTTCTTTACAGATGAGTTTTTAGATTGGGGTCCAAATAAGATCTATTCATTATAATAGGCTGACATTATTTCAGTATGAATTTTACTGATTGCATCCACATGATAATCTCTGACATGTTCATTTGTCCTCTGTATTTTCTGTAAATTGATAGACAATTATATTTAGGTCAGATAGTTTGTTTGGGGACAAAATTACTTCATAGGCAATACTGTAGTTTTCCATCAGAAAGCACTTGATGTTTGATTGCCTCTTGCAATGTTAGAATGATCAGTGCCAAGATCCATTAATTCAGAGAGGTAAGATCAAGAGATTCTAGTTCTTTCATTTCTTCATTGTTTGTTAGCTGTAATACTTCTGAAGGAAGAACCTTGCTTATGTATTTGGATTCCCAGTAGTACAGTTTTCTGGAGAAAAGAAAAATAATAGTTTCTTAATTATTTCCTTTTACTTATCAGTTTCCAAGTTAATAAATTACCTCATTATCATCTATCAATACTAATCAATTAGCTTATTTTTATACTATTGCCAACTACAATTAATTATATTTACTGTTGCAATCTATTTCAGTATTCTTAATTTTCTAGCTATTTTGTTTTGGCAATTGTGATTACTTCAAGAGAAGACTCTAAATAATTTTGAGTCAGACTTATTTTTCATCTATTTTCATTTTATTGGGCAATAACAAGCTTTTCCAGGTTTATCTTAATTTTGTCCCAGTCCTAAAAGTAGTAGTTTATTCAAGGAGTCTGATTCCTTTTAGTAGGAAATGGTGTATCAAGAATATATGATGGGCTTTGGTGGTACTCATTGCTATTGAAGTACTATTGTTTATAAGTATCTTCTGTGTACTACAGAACTGGGAAATATTTCTTTTTTTCAAAATTATGAAACATACCATGTTTATTTTGAGAATTTAAATTTACAACTACAGTATTTTTATTTATTTTCTTCTATTTTATCTTTTTGTTCTCTTCCTGAAAGTGAGAATCTAGTTTCTTAATGTTACCAGAAATTATGGAATTGTAATTTCACAACTATTCAGCCATAAAAAGAGGTGACATTTTGCCAGCTGCCGTAACATGGATGAAACTTGAAAGTATTATTCTAAGTGAAATAAGTCAGAGGGAGAAAGACAGATACTATGTGATTTCACTCATTTATGGAAAATATATATCTATAAAAACACAACTCTCCACCACCACATAAATAAACCAAACTAAACAGAAACATGCATAGAGAAAGCAGAATAGTAGCTACTGAGCAGAAAGAGGTGTGAGAGGAGGCCAAAAGGGCTAAAGGGGTCAATTGTATGGTGATGAATAGAAACTAAACTTTTGGTGGTGAGCAAACAGTTGTATATAAACAAGATAAAGTATAATAATGCAAACATGAAACTTATATAATGTTATAAACCAATAAAAAAGAGTATCCCATAGCAAATCACTTACTTTATTCTACATATTCAAATATTAACCTCAGAAACTATATTGAAACCTTCCCCCTTTCATCCTCCCACTGTTAACCACTAGTTTATATTCTGTGAGTCTGCTTCTTTTTTGTTTTATTTTCTAGTTTGTTGTACAATTTAGATTCTGCATATAAATGATATCGTATGGTATCTGTCTTTCTCTGTCTGACTTATGTCACTTTGTATAATGCCCTCCAAGTTTATCCATGTTGTTGTAAATGTCAAAATTTCATCCCTTTTAATGGCTGAGTAGTATTCCATTGTGTGTGTGTGTGTGTGTGTGTGTGTACACACACACAATGTATAAAAGAGCTGTCTAAACTGTGTTTTGTATATGATTGGTTGTCCCATCTCAAATTTGCTTAAGGAAACAAAGATACTGCAGTTTAAGAACCAATACAACACATTGGGTATGGGATCTATTCTGGATTATCTGACCCACTTTTCTCACTGACCTGGGGCCATTCAGTTAGCCACCAGGGAAGACCAAGAATACTGGAGTGGGTAGCCTGTGCTTTCTCCAGCAGATCTTCCCAACCCAGGAATCAAACCAGGGTCCTGCATTGCAGGTGGATTCTTTACCAACTGAGCTACCAGAGAAGCCCATTCAGTTAGCTACTGAACATTTAATTTAGTGAGCACTTACCATACACCAGACCCATGATACCCACCCACAATAAAAACAACCACAGGAGTCATGATCTTTCTCCTCACAGCATTTAAGGTCTCTTGAAGGAAACAAACAAATGCATGATTAATCTCCATACAGTGTGGCAAGTACTGTGAAAAGGGAGGACAGGTTGCCAAATGAGCACAAAGCAGAGGGTCCAGGTTGATACCCTGAGTGCTCAGGGAGATGAAACCTCTATTAACTGGGAATTGGGCAATGGGGAACAAGGATGGATGATCTGTTTGATGGAAGCAGCGTGGGCAAAGGCTCAGAGGTAAGAAAATGTAGGTCCTGTGAGGAAATAAAGCATCATTCAGTGTGGCTGGATCGTGGAATTCATGGGGATGGAGAGAGTGGGACATGGTAAAGACCGGATGAGAAGAGGCTAGAACATGAAGGGTCTCATAAGCCACATGGAGGATGTGGACTTGGTCCAGTCAGTAATGAGGCTCTTCTGAAAAGTTTTAAAATTCACTCAGACTTAAGCCTGGAGAATGGATTTCAACAAATTGATACCAGAAACAGTGGAAGAGATAGGAAAACCTGGTCATTTAAACTCACTCTCCCTCATGACAGAGCTAGCATAAATCATCTCTAAAATCACTCCTAACACTATCTGAATCTCAAATCTCTTTTACCTAGTCTTGAGGCTACAGAGTTTATGGGGACATAATGAAAGGAAACTAGTTCTGTCTTCCAGGTAAACTCGTGTGTCATTTGCCGTCGCTTGTCATATAGATCAGAAATAGAACTACATACTAATAAAAATCTGATTTGGAAGCATTATCTATCTACCAAATGGGTAAGATAAGTTTTCAGTCATTGGGAGCAGAGTATTATCAGAGATAGCACTATCATAACATTAATAAAATATGCAAAAATAGTAGCAAATTCCTGTGAATTTTAGCTTTCCAGGTGGTACCCATGGTAAAGAATCTTCTTGCCAATGCAGGAGATGCGTGTTTACTCCCTGGTCAGGAAGATTCCCTGGAGAAGGAAATGGCACCCTTGGAAAATTCCAGGGACAGAGAAGCCTGGAGGGCTACAGTCCCTGGGGGTGCAAAAGAGTCAGACATGACTGAGCATGCACTGATGATTGTGAAGTATTCTGTCCTCTTATAGGTATACCTGTATGTATATCTGACCTATTGGAAAAACTGATGTATGCAGTGAATTTTATTCTAGGAAAGCAGCTTAGAAACATTGTTATAAGGGAATTATACTGTTTCAGTTAGTTGTTGAGCATGAAGCTTTGAACACCTGGGGGAAAGTGTTTGTAAGAAATACTTTCTGGTGAGGGAGGGCAGGTAATACTGCACTAGGAAGTTTTTATACTAGAGGACATTTATAGGTGATGTACAGCGTTCTCCCTCCAGGTTTTGTGTTCCTTAATAACATCTGAGGCTAACATGATGCCATTCCTAGTTAGTACGGCTGCTGCACAGTTCAGACAAGACTAGCAGAAGAGGTAAGTTTCCCTGAGGGAGTAGTTAGAGAATTAATTAAATGGAGGAAGGCACTGGCTTACTTAGAAAAGAAATTAGAGTCAAGACCAAACACAGGCGAGAATAGAAATGAGCAAGAACCAGGGGAGAATCAACTTTGCTGTGTGGCCTTTGTAGCATGTGTGCCAAGTCCCTTCAGTCATGTCTGATTCTTTGTGACCCCATGGACTGTAGCCTGCCAGGCTCCTCTGTCCATGGGATTCTCCAGGCAAGAATACTGGAGTGGGTTAACATGCCCTCCTCCAGAGGATCTTCCCAACCGTGGGACTGAACACACTTCTCTTACCTCTCTTGCATTGATAGGTGGGTTCTTTACCAGGAGCCCACCTGGCAATCTAGTGCCTCTGTCCTAAAAGAAACATGGAGATAATTTTTCTTAGGAAAATAAGCTTCCTCTTCCCATATAACGTGTACTTGTAAAGAACTATAGATATTAGGCATTTTATACCAATACTGTTTAAAAGGTACCTTCTATCCTAAATGAGGAGCTTCCTTGGTGGCTCAGATGGTAAGGAATCTGCCTGCAATGCAGGAGACCAGGTTTTAATCCCTGGGTCAGGAAGATCCCCTGGAGAAGAGAATAGCAACTCACTCCAATATTCTTGCCTGGAGAATCCCATGGACAGAGGAGCCCGGTGGGCTACAGTTCTTGGGGTCGCAGAGTCGGACACGATTGAGTAACTAACATTTCTCTCACAAATAAAGGCTTCTGCCAACTGAGACTCTCAGAGGCTGTTTAAAATACCATTTGGAAGGTTGCTGCAGACTCTGACGAAAGGACAAGACTTCATATGAAGTCAAGACTTCATATGAAAATAAATATTCAGCTCTCTTGGAAAACAGTTTCTTCAGATGGCCGACATTTGAATTTCAAAAGTCACCTTTGTTTTCTGTCTTGTGCACATGCTCAGTCACTGTCAAGTCTGACTCTTTGTGGGCCCATGGCCTGTAGCCTGCCAAGCTCCTCTGTCCATGAAATTTTCCAGAGAAAAATACTAGAGTGGGTTGCCACTTCCATCCTGAGCTAACTGAAAATGCCAGAGAATTAGAACTTGTTAGACAAGTAGGCTCAATCATTGCATAAGTTAAAATACTAGAGTTAACTTGTCTGCCACTCACTATTCATGGATTCCTTGATTTTCATGAAATTTGGCCAACAAAGTGACAAAGTTTTTGCTATGGCACTTATAAAGAGTTCAATTCCCATAATCCTTAAATCAAGGGGATGTTCTTAAGGGCAAAGATTTTTTTTTGTATCTATGCACTTAATTTTGAAGATCCTGAAATCTTATAAATAATTACTTGCTAAAGAACTCCAGTGACTGGTGTTCAGGTTTCAAAAAGTTTGATTTAAAAAGCTGATGGGACAGGCCATCAGGGAAGGAGAATAGAAAATATTTACCCAGTTATTGATACCACATTGCTAGGTTATCATGCTTTTCTTGCCTTTGAACCAGTATATATTCAAGTACTTTTTTACATCATTTATCAAAAGAGATGCATTTTCAAACAGGAAAACTGAAGTTTAGGCTACAATTTTCTAACTAAATCAATAGTCATTTATATAGTATCTATGTTATGGGGGAAATAAAAAGGTTCAAAAAACTAACTTCTTCCTGGAACATAAAATATAGGAAGTATGGAAAATCATGAATGTATTAAATTATTAAAATATAAACATTAAGTAAAAATCAGATGATTCTTATCCTATTACATATAGCGATGATGATGATAAGAGCTAAGCTTTCATGAGTGAGTGTTTAGCCCAATGAAGCATTATTTCATTTAAATTTTCAAACTGGGATCAAAATTAACTTATTTTCCCAACATCTGCTTGAGGTAAACACAACTGTCTTTCTTATTTATTGGTATTGCATTGAGGTTGAGAAGAGATGAACAAATTAGGGTCGCCTAGCTCAATGTTCAAACAACGAAGTCTCTTTCCCATTCTGTCTCACCATCTGAGTTCTAAGGGCCTCTTTTAAGTCGAGGCACAAGCTCTGGAGTCCATGCATTAAGGGAATTGATGTTTTCCCAGGTATGGTTTGGTAGGACAACTCGTGGTCTACAGACTGAAAAGAACACTCAAGTGTTTTCTTTTTCGAAGGTATCTCCTTTAAAAGTTTTATCCTTAACTTCACTCTATGTTTCTGTTGTTTATGTCTGATTGTTTCGTGACCCCAAGGACTATAGTCCGCCATGCTCCTCTGTCCATGAGATTTTCCAGGCAAGAATACTGGAGCGGGCTGCCGTTTCCTACTCCAGGGGATCTTCCAGACCCAGGGATCCAACTCACAGGTCCTGTCGCATCTCCTGCATTGCAGGCAGATTCTTTACCACTGAGCCACCAGGGAAGCCTCGAATCTACAGCAATATGTTTATAATTGGCACTTCAAATGTACATGCCAATTTCATCCCTGGACTTGATAGGTAAACCCATTGTGTGAATATGAAAGTGTAACTAAACTTCAGTAGGTTGCTTAAAAAGTATACTGTATAGATAATATATAGTATTTTAATATACAGTGTATTTTAGTAGCTACCTTGTTTTAGTCAGAGTCCATGATTTGGGGACTTTTATTCATTTGATGTATTATTCTCCTTAAAATACAGTTTATGTAGTTCAAGGCATGTGCAGATTAAGTGCACATTGTTTATAGTTAAATGACTTACCGATGCTCATGTATTACTCCCTGTTGGAAGACACTCCACTGGTGAAAACAAAATCTCTGCTGTTTGTTTAATTGTGCCATAGGGTAGAGATGAGAATGTGTCTAGGATCTAGGAGTGAGAGAACACCAGCTTTAATAAGCATACAATGCAATTTAACAGTTCATAAAACAGTAAAATTTAATCCTGGACTGAGAGATTTATTAAATTTCACTTAGCAAAATGGAGTATGGGATACAAGAGCAAGTGAGAATTAAGTCAAGTGATTTCAGGGGTAATAGATTTTATTACCTGATAAACTGGGAGGATTATTCTTTTTTTTTTTCAAGCTATTTCTTAATTCATTCTTTGGAAATAATTGGCTTACATAGGATAGCTTTTAGCAAACAAAATAAATAAATTGGGAACAAATAAAAGCTTTTGTTTAACTTTGTTTCATTTCAAAAGAATAAAACTATCTCACTGAAATCATATGGAGGTTGTGGCAGAAATATTTTAAATTATAAGTTAAAGTATTTTGTATTCAAGTAGAATTGACTGATTTTCTTTTTTTTTCTTTTAAGTCCATTTACAGTGCCCCCAAACTAAATGATGCTTGACAACACTGCAGTTTCAGATAATTTCGTTTTTGCATATCAAGTAGCATACTAAAAAATTCTTAGGCATATTTTCTACATCTATAATGATCAAATCCACTGAAGCTTTGCCATAAATGGACAATACATATTTTGTTTTTCCCAACTTTGATGTTATTTAAAGAAGTATTAAAATCTGAATATGATATTAAAGAATACAAGTTACAATTATATGAGTTCCTTCAATGTTAGACCTAAAAATTGCTACTTTTTATTATTGTTGTTGGGGTTGGGGAAAAAAAAAAAATATGATTAAAAGAAAGAGCCTTCCCCCAAGCTGGAAGTATCTAGATTTGAATAACAAAAGAAGCAGCTGATGACTGCTTAGACATTTAAGTGTGCTTTTACATACATTATGTCCTTTAAGCTCCCTTACACCATGGTTTACTAAGTAGAACAGGTATTATTGCCCCCAGTTTATAGCTGAGAAAGATGGGGTTTGGAGAAGTTACAGTTTACCAGGGGACATAGGGCTATTAACTGCAGAACAGATTAGATGCTGGTCATTTGAGTTGAAGTAGTAAAAACACCATTAAGGTCCTTTGCTGTATATTAATCAGCAACAGTTAATGTCATTAATATTTGAGGCTTTAGATACTTTTATTTGCATTATAATTTCCCTAGTAGTTATTTCAAAATCTGTGAGCAATTTCAACAATATTCAGTTCATTAGAATAAGGTCTCTCTTTTAGTGATTACTAGCTAGATCACTGCAGCACTTAATTTTTAAACAAGAACATTTTAAATTGTTTAATATCCTTGATGAGGATATACCTATGAAAGTTTTTATAGGCTATTGAAATATGAATTTAGTGGTACTAAATTGAGTGAGATTTTAGAATTAAAAATATACATAACAGGGTTAACACAAACAATGCCTCCTGTGCTAGGCATCATTTTGAGATATTTGCTTAGTGAATATAATTTTTGAGAAAGCTAACACTGTCAGCCAAAGTTAAC
This sequence comes from Capricornis sumatraensis, assembly GCF_032405125.1. Lineage (NCBI taxonomy): Eukaryota > Metazoa > Chordata > Mammalia > Artiodactyla > Bovidae > Capricornis > Capricornis sumatraensis. The sequence goes on along the minus strand of NC_091081.1, from coordinate 35,822,133 downwards.
TTTTCATCTCTTGACTTTGACAGTCATGTGTTTACATTATCTGTACAGTATCTGTCTCATATGTGATACTTAGTATATGTTAAACAGTAATGAGAATCAAGGGTCAGCTGTAAGTCGATGGATGACACAGTTTCAGTGATGTGCTAGTAGTGAATCTGAGTAAACTCTCTTAAGTCAGTTAAATCCTCCCTAGAATTCATATACTGAGTGCTTTCTTTTGCCTCCATTTAGAGAGATCTCATGGACGGAGGAGCCTGGTAGGCTGCAGTCCATGGGATCACCAACAGTCGGATATTTACTGAGCAACTTCACTTTCACTTTTCACTTTCATGCATTGGAGAAGGAAATGGCAACCCACTCCAGTGTTCATGCCTGGAGAATCCCAGCCTGGTGGGCTGCCATCTATGGGGTTGCACAGAGTCGGACATGACTGAAGCGACTTAGCAGCAGCAGAGAGATCATACCTGTCAGTCTGGAGAGAAGTGTAGATCACACATTAATCTTTTCAAGCTCACTTGCATGTGAAAATCACCTTAGGGCCAGCATCTCTGTATTTTCTGGCTACAAAGAGAAGTAATGTCAACTGTTGGGTAGCCTTTTTGTTTTGACTGATACTCATCACTTGTAAGGGTTTCCCAGATAGCTCAGGGGTGAAGAATCTGCAGGAGACACAGGAGACGCGGGTTCAATCCCTGGGTCAGGAAGATCCTCTGGAGTAGGAAATGTCAACTTGCTCCAGGATTCTTGCCTGAAAAATTCTGTGGACTGAGGAGCCTGGTGAGCTACAGTGCATAGGGTTACAAAGAGTCAGACAGGACTGAGCAACTGACCACACACAAACACATCATTTGTGAAAGGAAGCAGGAGCATTTACGTCTATGTGACTCTGATGGTTTCATCTGCCCTTCTTTTTGTTGTTGTTCGAGCAACTTTCTTTTTTTTAAACAAGTCCCCACAGGGAACTTAGCAAAAGGATGAGAACACAAAATTGTGTAACTGTGGCCCCTTCATTTCTCTCAGGGTTCCTGACAGTACACATGCTCTTTCCCTGGTGGCTATGCTTATAGTTTCATTGTCATTCTGCAGTATTCCTCTCCTGACTCTAAAATCAGCAAACTTGTAAAGTACTTCACTAGAATAGGACCCCAAGAGTCTTTGCTTTTCTTCAGACTCACAGTAAAAATTTTTGTGGCCAGAATATTTCAGGGTTATATTTTTAACAAAACCAGATGCAAAAATTTTACCTAATCACATCTTTCCATGATGTTCCCATTTCTTTTCTTAATTGGATACCTCCTAATCTTCCTCAGAAGGAGACGGGGTGATTTAGATCTATATGCCTCTGAATCTGGGTATTCAGAGTGACAAGACCAGTGTTTCCCGGGTCCAGTTTGATAAATGGCTTAGTCTAAAATGGTGTCATTGGGTACCTTGACTTGACAAGGTTTGAGATTTGTCCAAATTCAAGACGGTAATTACAGCTTTCAGGTCTAGTTAATATTCACCTAAAAAGTAGATATGTCCTATGGGTCAGTTTCAGACACCCTTGAGATTCATCTAAGAGCTAACTAGAGTCAGCATCAAAGTCTAATCTTTCAATACATTCTGCTATTCTTTTTTGGCATAATCATTTGGATGAGAAACTTTGTTATGACTGAATTATCAGACATAAAACACTGGCTTTTAACTGCATCTCCCAGAGTCAGGCGGGCTGTCTCAGCAGCAGGTACTGATCCCAGCACTGTCTGCAAGAGGCTGCAGTGCCAGGACAAATCATGCTGGGGGTTCCTTGGAGACGCTCATGTACAAATGAAATAATGTTTCAAAGAACATCAAGGCCATCCTCCTGAGAAACAAATAATGACAAAAGGACAATGTAAAGATCGAGGGTCTTGGCAGAAAATCAAAGGGCTGTGCCTACTGCTTTGATTCCTTGACAATGTGGTAAGAACATTGGAGTCTCAGGATTTGTTTTTAACAACTGAGTGATTCCCTCAGCACCAAAGCTCTGGGCTGGTGTAATTGTCCTAATTCACTCAATCCTGAAAAAGACTCTGAATCAGAGGTTTCTAGAAATGGAATATCAGCCTTATTTAGTCACTCCGTTATGTGATCACTGTCAGTTATTTGAATAAATAACTCAAATTAACTGGCTATTTGGATATATTGTTAATGCTGTGTATCCCAGAAGATAAACATTTCATTTCCAGTTTTTTAGTGGAAGGAAATTACCACTTTATGATCATGCTTGGTTTATTCAACCAGTCAAAATCATCAGTATCTTCTACTCAAATTAATCCTTTTTGATTGATTGAGAAGTCATATATCTCTCTTGCTAATAACTCTAACACATCACAGGATTCTTTTCTCTTGCCCACTAAAGATTTAAGAAAATTTTCAGATGAAATGTTTTGTCTTTTGTGGAAAATAATATATTATTGTTTCATTCACCTGAACCCATTTGAAAGTAGAAGATGAAGATTGATTCTAGAGTCAATTTTTTGAGCATGTGATTTGTACAGTCACACAGGACCCAATTATTAGAAGAGACATGTGCTTGTTTTAATGCTATGCTGTTGCCATTGTGCAATCTTAATTTTGAGTAGATGCCTTTTTTTCTTTTCTTTTTTCAGTTTTTTTTTAACTGAAGGATAATTGCTTTACAGAATTTTGTTGTTTTCTGTCAAACCTCAACATGAATCAGACATAAGTATACATATATCCCCTCCCCCTTGAACCTCCCTCCCATCTCTCACCCCAAAGCCATATATTTTTATTTCAAACTGGGCACCACAAATCATATAACCAGTCCTGATTGTTGCTAGTACTGCTACAGACTTGTCACTGGCACAGTGGAAAGCAAAAACAACTTAGGAATTTTGTCTGACTTGATAGTGGGGAAGAGATAAACATTTACCTTAAGGAAAGTCAAAGCAAATTCAGAAAATTACAAAAGTTTTAATTCTTGTATCAAGATGATGCTGTGAAAGTGCTGCACTCAATATGCCAGAAAATCTGGAAAACTCAGCAGTGGCCACAGGACTGGAAAAGGTCAGTTTTCACTCTAATCCCAAAGGAAGGCAATCCCAAAGAATGTTCAAACTACCGCACAATTGCAGTCATCTCACATGCTAGCAAAGTAATGCTCAAAATTATCCAAGCCAGGCTTCAATGCAGTACATGAAGAGTGAACTTCAAATGTTCAAGCTGGATTTAGAAAAGGCAGAGGAACCAGTGATCAGATTGCTAGCATCCGTTGGATCATTGAAAAAGTAAGAGTCCCAGAAAAACATCTACTTTTGCTTTATTGACTATGCCAAAGCCTTTGATTGTGTGGAACACACAAACTGTGGAAAATTCTGAAAGAGATGGAATTATCAGACCACCTGACCCCCTCCTGAGAAACCTGTATGCAGGTCAAGAAAGAACAGTTAGACCTGGACAGGGAACAACAGACTAATTGCAGATAGGGAAAGGAGTACATCAAGGCTGTATATTGTCACCCTGCTTATTTAACTTTTATGCATAGTACATCATGAGAAATGCTGGGCTGGATGAAGCGTAAACTGGAATTAAGATTGCCAGGAGAAAACCTCAGATACGCAGATGACACCACCCTTACGGCAGAAAGTGAAGAAGAGCTAAAGAGTCTCTTGATGAAAGTGAAAGAGGAGAGTGAAAAAATTGGCTTAAAGCTCAACATTCAGAAAATGAAGATCATGGCATCTGGTCCCATCACTTCATGGCAAATAGATGGGGAAACAGTGAGAGACTTAATTTTTCTGGGCTCCAAAATCACTGCAGATGGTGACTGAACCCATGAAATTAAAAGACGCTTGCTCTTTGGAAGAAAAGCTATGACCAACCAAGACAGCATATTAAAAAAACAAAGACATTAATTTACCAACAAAGATCCATCTAGTCAAAGCTATGGTTTTTTCACTGGTCATATATGGATGTGAGAGTTGAACTGTAAAGAAAGCTGAGTGCCAAAGAATTGATGCTTTTGAACTGTGGTGTTGGAAAAGACTCTTGAGAGTCCCTTGGACTGCAAGGAGATCCAACCAGCCCATCCTAAAGGAAATCAATCCTGAATATTCATTGTCAGGAATGATACTGAAGCTGAAGCTCTAGTACTTTGGCCCCTTGCTGTGAAAAACTGACTCACTAGAAAAGACTCTGATGCTGGAAAAGACTGAAGGTGGAAGGAGAAAGGGACGACAGAGGATGAGAAAGTTGAAAGGCATCACCAATGCGATGGATGTGAATTTAAGTAGGCTTTGGGAGTTAGTGATTAACAGGGAAGCCTGGCATGCTGCAGTCCTGGCATGTTTCAAAGAGTAGGACACGACTGAGCAATTGAACTGAACTGAACTTGCTTTCCCTGACACGACTATCTCCTGTCTCTCTATACCTGTGGTCTCCCTCTCATACTTCTCTTCTCTCAGTCCTTTAATAGCCTTGAACATCAGGATGCTTTTCTTTCATTCTACTTTTTTTTCTGAATGTTATTTGCTCCTGGATTTTATTTAATCTTTCTCCATTTGTTGGTGATTTCCCAATTTAAATCCCTGGCCCATGCCTGTAACTTGAAACAAATTCATGTGTCCAACTCATCTGTCCGACATTTCTACTTGTAGGTTTCAGAAACAACTCAAAGTTATCGTCCAACCTGAAACCTCTTCTCTACTCATGGATATAAGCAGTGAAGTCTCTGTACCCATGGAGATTATGTTCTAATGGAGGGGAAGAGAACTACACTCTGCGTGTGCACGTGTGTGGAGTCAGATCATGACAAGGGCTCTGAAGAAAAATCAGACAAGCTAAGAGAATAAAGTGATTGTGAGGGCATATTGTTGATAGCATTTATCTACATTATTTTATCTTCAATTCAGTTCACCTGCTCAGTCGTGTCTAACTCCTTGCAACACCATGAATTGCAGCATGCCAGGCCTCCCTGTCCATCACCAATTCCCGGAGTTCACTCAAACTCACTTCCATTGAGTCAGTGATGCCATCCAGCCATCTCATCCTCTGTTGTCCCCTTTTCTTCCTGCCCCCAATCCCTCCCAGCATCAGGGTCTTTACCAGTGAGTCAGCTCTTCGCATGAGGTGGGCAAAGTACTGGAGTTTCAGCTTTAGCATCAGTTCTTCCAATGAACACCCAGGGTTGATCTCCTTCAGAATGGACTGGTTGGATCTCCTTGCAGTCCAAGGGACTCTCAAGAGTCTTCTCCAACACCACAGTTCAAAAGCATCAATTATTCGGCGCTCAGCCTTCTTCATAGTCCAACTCTCACATCCATACATGACCACTGGAAAAACCATAGCCTTGACTAGACGGATCTTTGTTGGCAAAGTAATGTTTCTGTTTTTGAATATGCTATCTAGGTTGGTCATAACTTTCCTTCCAAGGAGTAAGCATTTTTTAATTTCATGGCTGCAATCACCATCTGCAGTGATTTTGGAGCCCAAAAAAATAAAGTCTGACACCATTTCCACTTTTTCCCCATCTATTTCCCGTGAAGTGATGGGACCAGATTGCATGATCTTTGTTTTCTGAATGTTGAGCTTTCAGCCAACTTTTTCACTCTCCACTTTCACTTTCATCAACAGTCTTTTTAGTTCCTCTTCACTTTCTGCCATAAGGGTGGTGTCAACTGCATATCTGAGGTTATTGATATTTCTCCTGGCAATCTTGATTCCAGCTTGTGCTTCTTCCAGCCCAGCGTTTATCATGATGTACTCTGCATATAAGTTAAATAAGCAGGGTGACAATATATAGCCTTGATGTACTCCTTTTCCTATTTGGAACCAGTCTGTTATTCCATGTCCAGTTCTAACTCGTGCTTCCTGACCTGCATATAGGTTTTTCAAGAGGCAGGTCAGGTGGTCTGGTATTCCCATCTCTTTCAGAATTTTCCACAGTTTATTGTGATCCACACAGTCAAAGGCTTTGGCATAGTCAATAAAACAGAAATAGGTGTTTTTCTGGAACTCTCTTGCTTTTGCCATGATCCAGCAGATGTTGGCAATTTGATCTCTGGTTCCTCTGCCTTTTCTAAAACCAGCTTGAACATCTGGAAGTTCACAGCTCACGTATTGCTGAAGCCTGGCTTGGAGAATTTTGAGCATTACTTTACTAGCATGTGAGATGAGTGCAATTGTGTGGTAGTTTGAGCATTCTTTGGCATTGCCTTTCTTTGGGATTGGAATGAAAACTGAGATTTTCCAGTCCTGTGGCCACTGCTGATTTTTCCAAATTTGCTGGCATATTAAGTGCAGCACTTTCACAGCATCATCCTTTAGGATTTGAAATAGCTCCACTGGAATTCCATCACCTCCACTAGCTTTGTTCGTAGTGATGCTTTCTAAGGCCGACTTGACTTCATATTCCAGGATGTCTGGCTCTAGGTGAGTGATGACACCATCGTGATTATCTAGGTCCTGAAGCTCTTTTTTGTACAGTTCTTCTGTGTATTCTTGCCACCTCTTCTTGATATCTTCTGTGTCTGTTAGGTCCATACCATTTTTGTCCTTTATCGAGCCCATCTTAGCATGAAATGTACCATTGAAATCTCTGATTTTCTTGAAGAAATCTCTAATCTTCCCCATTCTGTTGTTTTCCTCTAATTCTTTTCATTGATTGCTGAGGAAGGCTTTATCTCTCCTTGCTCTTCTTTGGAACTCTGGATTCAGATGCTTATATCTTTCCTTTTCTCCTTTGCTTTTTGCTTCTCTTCTTTTCACATCTATTTGTCTGGCCTCCTCAGACAGCCATTTTGCTTTTTTGCATTTCTTTTCCATGGTGATGATCTTGATCCCTGTAACCAGTTCAATGTCATGAACCTCTGTCCATCATTAATCAGGCACTCTGTCTATCAGATCTAGTCCCTTAAATCTATTTTCCACTTCCACTGTATAATCATAAGTGGCTATCATAATCATCTTTCTATTAGCCTCAATATTAAGAAACCTGAGAGTTACTGTAACCTCCTTTCTTCTTGTCACTACTCCTTTCATGTCCTCAATAATCAATCAATGGAAAGTCTACATCTAAATATTTCATTAGTTAATTCATTTTTCTCTTTGTCTACCATAAGGTAGCTGATTATGGAATGCATGTGTCTATTGGTGTGCGTCCTCTCTGATTTTCTTCTGACTCTAAATATGTTATGACTATATTAATGTATTATTGGGTTTCCATGGTCACTCAGTGGTGGAGAATACACCTGCCAATGCAGGAGACATGGGTTCAATCCCTGAATGGGAAGATCCCCTGGAGAAGGAAAGGACAACTCCTTCCAGTATTCTTCCCTGGGAAACGCCATGGACAGAGGAGCCTGGTGCGCTACAGTTCATGGGTCACAGAAGAGTCAGATGTGACTTAGCGGCTAAACAACCATGTACTGTTATGTAAAAATTAAAGTGAAGTCGCTCAGTCGTGTCCAACTCTCTGTGACCCCATGGAGTGTAGCCTGCTAGGCTCCTCCATCCGTGGAATTTTCCCAGCAAGACTACTGGAGTGGATTACAATTTCCTTCTCCATGGAATCTTCCAGACCCAGGCATCAAACCCCGGGTGTCCCGTATTGCAGTCAGAGGCTTTACCATCTGAGCCACCACGGAAGCACTATTATGTAAATACAAACACAGTTGGGCACATCATTTGGATTTTAATAGCTGGCATATTTTCTAGGAAGAATAGTGGAATGAATGATTCAACTATTCAGACTGTGTTTTGGTTTTAGAGAGTGCATTTGCATCCTTTTTTGCAAAAGCTACTTGGGTTAGTCTTAGAGTTATTCTGCCTAACCCAGAGGTAGAGACTTAATATACTGCTGAAAGAAGGCACATGAAAACAGAAGCAAGATATTTTTTTTTCCCCTTGAGGGAGGAAGTGTTTTCTTAGGAAATCAGCCCTTCTTGCTTCCTATCCATGGAGCAGAAATGTCCGTCTAGTCAAGGCTATGGTTTTTCCAGTGGTCATGTATGGATGTGAAAGTTGGACTGTGAAGAAGGCTGAGCACCGAAGAATTGATGCTTTTGAACTGTGGTGTTGGAGAAGACTCTTGAGGGTCCCTTGGACTGTAAGAAGATCCAACCAGTCCATTCTGAAGGAGATCAATCCTGGGATTTCTTTGGAAGGACTGATGCTAAAGCTGAAACTCCAGTACTTTGGCCACCTCATGCGAAGAGTTGACTCACTGGAAAAGACTCTGATGCTGGGAGGGATTAGGGGCAGGAGGAGAAGGGGTCGACAGAGGATGATATGGCGGGATGGCATCACTGACTTGATGGACGTGAGTCTGAGTGAACTCTGGGAGATGGTGATGGGCAGGGAGGCCTGGCGTGCTGTGATTCATGGGGTGGCAAAGAGTCGGACATGACTGAGCAACTGAACTGAACTGAACTGAACCTATTCTTCAGAGTCTATAGAAATGGCAGGCACTACCTTTAAATGAAGTTAATCTGGGTGTGTAATGATTAAAGTGACCCCTTATTTGGAAATTAGGAACATATCAAATTTAGGTTTTCTTATACATCTATTGAAGTCTGATTTCTCAAAAAAGTTCTATGGAATCCATTTTGTTTTGCATTACAAATATTGAGGCTAAATTTCAAAATGTTGAATGTGAGTTTAATTCCATTAAAATTTAAATTAAATGATTAAAACAACATTTTAAGCTATCTTTGTTTTGCAAGATGCATTGATTGGAATAAGGAGCCAAATATTAATTTATAAATGTAAAGCATTTTCAATATGAAGAAATCACTTATTTTAAGAAAATGATAGACTGGCATCATTGAAACAACATTTTACTGGTAAAATTTATATACTTATTCCACTTATGCTTAAAATGATAGCTCACTGATTTGGGACTTGATTTTAGAGAAAATTGAGAAAATCAATATTAGTAGCTAATTTTAAGACAACCCACTCCAGTATTCTTGCCTGGAGAATCCCAGGGATGAGGGAGCCTGGCAGGCTGTAATCTGTGGGGTCTCACAGAGTCGGACATGACTGAAAGCGACTTAGCAGCAGCAGCAGCAGCTATAGTATTAATTATAAATTTTTAATAATTATTCTTGAATATTTTTTCTAAATCTTATGGTTCAATATGTGATATCATTGATAATATCAAAATAATGGTCCTAAACAGGTCCTGAAATATTTAAAACCTTCCTCAAAGTCATGCTTGACATACTGTATATGTGTATTAGCCACTCAGTTGTGTCCAACTCCTGTGACTCCGTGGACTGTAGCCCACCAGGCTCCTCTGTCCATGGGATTTTCCAGGCAAGAATACTGGAGTAGGTTGCTATTCTCTTCTCCAGGGTATCTTCCCAACCCAGGGATCAAACGTGGGTCTCCTGTATTGCAGACAGATTCTTTACCCTCTGAGCCACCAGGGAAGCCCTCATATTTGATATAAATGAGCACATTTGGATTTATGTAAAATTCAATTTGGGAAAAAAGATTGGCTGTGCTTACCTCAATTATTTTTTATAACAAAGTCAGCTATACATAAATACATAAAACTACTATGTTTGTTCAAAAACATCTAGTCATGCCATATAATTGTCAAACTGTTTTTTAGGTAAATACAGCATGTCTTTCAGACCAGATGACTTCTGGGACTGTCATCTTGTAGAGCTGAGTTGCCTGCTAATCGCTTAGCTCAAGACAGAAAAAAAAGCGTATTAGTGTTTTTCCAAATGAGCCTCACACTTAGGGAGCACCACAGTAATTTTATTTAATAGCTTGGGGCTTCATTTGCAGGAAGCAGATACCATGTTAATTAACAGCACAATGCTTGTAGGAAAGCTTTAAGATATGACTTGATTAATCACTCTTTCCCTTTGATGTCCATATTTAGAAAATAACTCTTTATGTCCACTGACGCAGATGATGGCCTGACGGGTTGTTTGTAGTTGTCCAAAACGGGCAGTCTTTACAATGACAAGTCATCCAGGCAGCTCTCATCTGACAGTCTTGGGACTTGACCTTTACTTTTGGTTGAGTTTACATGCATGAAGATAAAAAATCTGTAGTGGAAAACTTTAGGGAAATTAGAAGTGGCTTGTGTAAACAGTGAGTTACCTAGAATTCAGAAGAAAATATGCTTTAAAAAAGATAATTACTGGAGTGTAGTTGATTTAAAATGTTGTGTTAGTTTCTGCTGTATAGCAGCGTGAATAAGTTATAAATATACATATATCCACTCTTAAAATTCTTTTCCCATGTAAGTCATTACAGTATACTAAATAGAGTTCCCTGTACTATACCACAGGTCCTTGTTAGTTATCTATTTTATACATAGTAGTGTGTGTATGTCAATCCCAATCTCCCAGTGTATCCCTCCCCGCCAACACTTTCCCTCTTGGTAACCATACATTTGTTTTCTATATCTGTGACTGTATTTCTGTTTTGTAAATAAGTTCATTAAACATGCTACTTTTAATAAAAACATAAAATTTGAATTTGTTTCATTAAGTCATACCTTAAAGTTATTGCAAGTTCAGTTCCAGACCACTGTTAAAGAAAAGTTATAGCAATTTTTAAATTTTCCAGTACATATAAAAGTTATGTTTCCACTATACTGTAGTCTATTAAGTGTGCAATAGCATTATGTCTAAAAATACAAAGCACAACCTTAGTCAAAATACACTTAATTGCTAAAAAATAGTAACCATTATCTGAATCTTCAGCAAACTGAAGATTTTAATCTTTTTGCAGATCATCATAGCAAGTAATAATAAGGAAAACTTCTAAATATTGTGAAAATTATGTAAATGCAACACGGGCACAAAGTGAGCAAATACCGTTAGAAGAAAATAGTACCAATAAACTTTCCGGATACAAGGTCGCCGCAAACCTACAATGTATAAAAAGCATGATATCTGCAAGGTACAATAAAGTAAAATATGCCTAAAATTCTGCTGTTTATAGGCACAACACATAATTATCCACTATCATGCATGAGTACAACTGTGCCTTAGGAGAGGTATAACCTATATTTTGTTTATGCCTAAACAATTTATATCTTAAGAATATCCATAATTGAAATTTATTCAATAGCTAAAAATGATAAAGTAGAACCTAACACTAACTCGGAAGGGTATATTCTTAGTTTAGTTTAGTTTTTTCTTCTTTTCTTTTTAAAGCAACTTGAGACTATTCCACTTTTGATTAAAACAATAAAAATAAACGCAATATCTATGTGGGTTTGTGTTTATACATCAATGGTATTGAGAATAATTACCTCAAAGTTTGGAGCATGGATGGCAGACTCTAAATGGTTTTACTGAATGTAAGCCTATATGCTATAATCCATTACAAGAGGAATATATTATTTTATAGCATGGATATCTAAATTTTAACATCTATACTTAAATGTCAATACATATAGCTCTAGACAATAATTTAATAGTTTTACAATATTCAGTTATATAACATTAATTTCTTAGCTTTGAAATTCAGGCTGCTATATTTAAAAAAAAAATTATAGATCGTGTTTTATGCATGTATTTGTATATACATCTGTGTGATCTTGTATTGTTGTTTCAATGGAGTAAAATTTCCAAAGGGAAATTGTAATGTCCCAGTTTGTGCTTGACACTGATTTCCAGATTGTTTTCCGGAATAGTATTAACTGTTTTTTCTAGCACTCAACTATAGGTACTAGCACATTATGCACCTATGTCTCATGAGGAAATTGTGATTTTTCTTACCTAGAAATTTTACTGACTCTTTCTCACCTCTGGATTGAAAAAAAAATAACTTCATGTCATCAAGAAATGAAAGCTGACTTTTCAATGATGAAAAGCTTTGGATAAAAGCTATCTTTTCAGTGATCTTTGTTTCATAGAGCCCGCTGCATTAGCTTAAGAGGAGTGGAGCTAGTCTCTAAAATAGATGTTAACTTGTGCTCTCTAGCCACTGCTATAAATAGCCACAATTGATGTCATAATGTATCATGGCTTCAGAAAAGCAGAATCTCTCAAGTGTGCCCCTTACTGGATGATTTAAGCCTCAACTCTTCAGAATCTTTTACCCACGCCATTAGATTGTTAAAGAAAATTAAATCATATCTGAAAAGTGCCTACACAATGCCATATGGTAGGAGTTGTAGAAAGTAATTAAATAACTTCTTTGTGAAGTATTTACTTTCTAACTTAAAAAGGCAAAACATCGTTCATGGGATATAGTTAAAAATCAACATAATATGCCAATGTCATAACAGATATGCTTATTACCCAGTTTTTTCATATCTAGTAAATTTCTCTCTTTTGCATTCTGGTCAAGGATAGTCCTTGTGATTCACCTAATTTCAAAGAATAAAGAAATAAAAGTAAACTTTATTCTTCTGTTTTGCATGATAGATATGTATAATAACTTTGTACTGGTTTCCTTGAGAACAAAAGCAGTTGCAAATATCTAATTATAAAAAAGTCTGTCAAATTCTGTTCAACATTTAACATAGAATTATGTTTATAATTGCAGTAATTTTCCCTTCAAAATATCTGTGGGTATTCATTCAAAGTATCTGTGGGTATTCATTAGGTGGCTTGTATTTACAAGGTGAGAAAGGAAAGAGAAGGCCCTGAAGGATATACATTTGGGGAAGAGAGGAACAGAAGGACTCAGGGTTAGGAATGCAAAGGAGCAGAAGAAATATTATTTGATGCTATGAACTCTGGAAACACAGGAGCCTACTCAGTGGTTAACAGCCTTGCACTGAGGCTCACTGTACTTACTCAGATGCCATCAGTGAGTTTTGAGTCAATGCATGCTTTATAGAACTCCTATAAATGAGCTAAGCTCAAGGATAAAGTTAAATATGGAATGCCTTTTTATTTAAGTTTTTTCCTCACAAATTTATCAAATTTCTCTTTCAACTAAGAAGGAAAACCATTTTAAGCTCTTTTATTTTCAGAATACTTAGGCTATTCTTTTTTTTACTGCCTCATCACTTCTTAAATTTCCTTTTGTTTCTTCAGATGATCATTTTTTGTGCCTTTTAAGATGTTTGTACCATCCTTTTATGGCTAATTTCTCTGTGGAAATGTTGTTACTTCTGGTTTTCCTCTGAGTCTCCCCTTCTCACCCTCTAGTCTTACTTTGGCTACAATTATTCCGTTGTAAAATCCACCAGGTGAAGTTTAGCAAACTGTCTTCTCTTCTGAGTAAAGTGATATCACCTTCACCTCTTGCTCTTTGTCTACTTTGAATTAATTTCCTCAATGGCATAGGATTCAGCATACACAGAAAAAGGTTGTAATGAAAGTCTTTTATGTCCAGGTTTGTGATTTATAATTTGTTTCATCAAGTATAAAACTAAAAAGTATAAATGTCAAGAGTTAACTGATACAGTTTAATCGGTCATTTCCAATTTTGATGTCAGTTTATTAACCTACTGACTAAAAGGGCATTGCAGAGGGTTAGTTTACATTTGGTTTCAGAGTCCTCTGATTTCTTTCTTAATAATGTCCTCAGCAGTGTACCATTAAAGTTGTTTGCTTCAGTTCACATTCTGATTGTCCCTGAACCTGTATAATTCACAGTAGGAATGGTAATGTTGACTGAGACAAGTTTTGGCAGGCAGAGTATATACATCTCACAGTTGCTCCATTTTGTATTTTTATTAGTGTAACCAATTCCCAATGCTGTAGATGTCTTAGTAGTTACCCCCAAATTTCCTACTATATTAAATGTTTCTCTACGAGGAATTAAGAATTATTAATAGAAGATAGTAATTATACATTTGGTGAATTTATTTAATGTAATTATTACATTTTCTAGTATTTGCATCTGTAATATTACATATGGCCTCTTTTGCATATATCTTCCTATTTTTCTAAATTTATATCTGTGAGTAGATAGAAGTAGTAATCACATTTTGCCTTGAGGAAATCAAAGCCTAGACCTTCATTATTCAAGATTCTTTCAATTTTAATTGCCTAAAATTCCCTGAAAATTAATTAATAGCAAAAGAAAGCATGTTGAATCTCTAGCTCATAAGTAGAAGATAATCTGTCCTCAGATAGACTTGAATCCAGTTGATTCCAGGTAATAAAGTCATAAACAAGCTAATCTCCATCACTCTGCCCCTTTTTCATTTGTATTGGTTCCGTTCTCAGACAGAGGGTGCAGAGGCACCACGAAAGTTCATATACACAGGTACAGAGCTTCAGGAGAAGGACTGTGTTTCTTTTTTGGTGGCTCCTTCAAAAGGCCTGGATTTAACTTGGCCATGCCTAAACCAGTGGTAGTTATCAATAGGCCTATAGTGCATAGAGCTAGGAGACTGGGTCAGGGAAAAACTGGGAGGGGAAAAATATTCTGCTGTAATAGGAAGAGATGGTGAGAATGCATAACAATAGAATTGCATCAACATAGTTACATTATTTTAATAAAATCATATTCTTGGTCTTCCGAGTTCCATGCTCTATTCTTTTAATCTCCTGTTTAGATCAGTTATAAGATGAACTGATATATAAAGACTCAACTTTAGGAGAACCCTTTAATATCTATTTCATTAAAGAACAAGCATATTTTAATTGTCTTGAAAGGAGATGTTAGCAATCTCAGGATGTGAACAAAGTACAGTCTTAAAAAGGACTTCTCAATGGCTCAGGGGTAAAGAATCTGCCTGTAGTGCAGAAGATGTGGGTTTGATCCCTGGGTTGGGAAGATCTCCTGGAGAAAGAAACGGACTCCAGTATTCTTTCCTAGGAAATCCCATGGACAGAGTGAGTACCTGGCAGGCTACAGTCCATAGGGTCACAAGAGTCAGACACAACATAATGACTAAACAACAACAAATAATCTTAAAAAACACACACAAAAAAACTAGTGAGAATTCTGGTTTGACTTTTCCCTTGATCCTACTATCCTTTCCAACTTCTGCTTTCTAAGCTTTCCCCCACTCCTTTTGTTTGTTGAAGCTGTAAGTGCTAATAGGAAAATCTTTCATACAATACCTACTTTCTAACATATCAATAGACAGACATTGCTCCAGACAAAATCAGATACCTCTCCTTTACCCATCATGGGGCAGTATATTAAGAATGTTGATTTGTTTGTCTAAATAATTGGCCTCTCAGTCTTATTACCCAAACTCATAATTGTGTTCGATGTTAATTACATTTTAATTATAATGTTCATTACATTTTATTATAATGTAATATTATATTATATTTATAAATGTTGAATGAGTGAATCAAACTAAAAATCACATAAAGACAAATTGAATAAAAAAAGATAATTGAGAAAGCATATGCTCATATGGGAAAAGGGATATTCATGAGACCCAAGAGTGGGCAAGCAAAGACATTTCCTTTTGGCAATAAAAACAATAATTAGTTAAATCAGTGCATTTTTAAAGTAGGAATCAACCAGGTTATTTAAAGTAGTGAAGAGATAGGAAAATTTCACGTTAAGATCTAAGGTACACTGAAATGTGAACGTGCAAATCAATTGTTATTTTTTTTCCCTCGAAGACTGAGTCCTAATCTAAGTTGATATTACTAGTGTTAACATTCTTGAGATTCTCACTTACCCCATTCTGTAATTATGACACATTTAAAAAACCTTTTTAGTTCTCACTTTTCTAAATTTATCTAATTTGATCCTTATAATGTGAGATACATCATTATTCTACTTATTTTAAAGATAAAAAAAAATGAAGCTACGAAAGATTGCATGATTTCCAATAGGGACTAATACATTACAAAGCTAAAGCTGTAAGTCCTGTTAAATTTCTGTGAAACTTTACCTTTTTTCACATTTCTATGAGAAGACTTTACCACTGAGCCACCAGGGAAGCCCCTATGAGAAGTTACTATTACAATTTTATATACAGAGTACAATATAAAAAGCTAGACTCACAAGAAGAGCACAAAAATTTGTTTTGGACACATATTGGTATGATTTATTTGGATATCATTTTATTTATTCAGAAATATCTGTATCAAGGATTTCCCTGGTGGCTCAGATAGTAAAGAATTTGCCTGCAATGCAGGAGACCCAAGTTCAGTCTCTGAGTCAGGAAGATCCCCTGGAGAAGCAAATTAGTACCCACTCCAGTATTCTTGCCTGGAGAATTCCATACACAGAGGAGCCTGGGGGGCTACAGTCCATGGGGTTACAAAGAGTCAGACACGACTGAGTGACTAACATACACACATTGATGTAAACTTCAACTTAATTCTTCAAATCATGCTTAAAATAGATCTCAACTATCATTTAATTTTTGGTTTGGGTAAATAATATATAAAGTATCAGGTTCTCAATTTTTGTAGGGATTTGAAACTAGTATTTACATGAACTCAAATTTCTGGTATACTTTTGGTTTGCATAGTCTTAGATCTCAAATTAGAAAGAATCAGTCTGTTCACAGTATAAAATCAATTTTAATTCAATATATTGAGAAAAGTAAATATAAGCAATTTTGAGGAATGTAAAATTTTTAATGTAAGAAGCTAATTTGAGCTCCAAATATCAGAATAATTGGATGCACTGGACATATGCTGGAAGTGCAGAGAATACTTCCCCTTGATATTGACTCTTCTCTAGATCAATAGCAGTTCCAAATGTAGTAAAGCAGCAGACACGGTTTAACAGGACCTAAATTATTAAGGCTAGTGCATTGTTGCTAGAGAGTTCATTAAGAATCCCATCAATACAGTGTGGTTCATGGGCGCTAGTAAGAGCTTTGTGGAACATTTTAAAAGAGAATGAGATATCTCAATGGACTGATCTTAGTGGAAAAATTTAATTAGGTAAGAATAATTACATTAGTTAAATGAAACTTTTAATTGAAAACTTGTTGGCATTTTCTAACCTGCTTCACAGCTGTTCCTTAATCATTTTATATTTAAAAACGAAGAGTTTCTCTACATGGTATTTGAGAAACATCTAAACATCTTGGAATTTGTATATAAATGTTTAAAGTACTTTAGAGAGTGTGGCAGTGAAAACAAATATTTTCTGCTTGGGAAATGGTGCATTTTAAAGATATGTGTAGGAAAGAAAGAAAATTATATAGAAAATATTTGAGATGAATATATATAATTCTTGGAAAGAATGCAAAATAGTCATCTAACGCTTTCGGAATTCTAATGTTAAAATTCCATGGACTGAATTTCTTACCTTATAAAGATATAAAGGCTTACAGAGAAATAATGTTGTTTTGTAAAATTATCTTGTTGACTGTTATTAAAGAAACTGCGTCCAGCAAGAGTTCTTGCAAGATTGAAATTGTATAATAGAAAATTTTTTAATGGAAACATTAAGAGCCAATGAAAACTCTCACTCTCAAAATTAACACTTAGATTGCCTATTCAAAATAGGTGAAATTGCTGCCACAGTTTTTGGGGTAGCTTTTAAAGCCTAAGACAGAGAGTGTTGGTTTGAGAAAACATAAACACTTACCTAAATTCACAAATTTAACAGATCCATTAATTACTCATTGCATTAATCCTAGACCAGGCCTTTTTTTTCCTTTTTTTTTTTCTGAATCCCAGCAGCACTATCATCCAATACTGTTTCCTTTTCTTAATCTTCAAAGCTTTGCTGAACTTGAATTTTCTTCCTAACTCATCAATTTGAACTCATTCTATTCTTTTCCCTTCTCTTTTCTTTATATTTCCGTTAAGCTCTTATTCCTTTTTAGCCCTCCTGGGTACCGAATGCCATACAGGTAACTACAAAAATCCATATTCCTTTTAAAGGTCTTTTACCATGCAGTTTCTGGACTCTCCTTTTTTTTCAACTAATCTTCAATACAGGCATCATTCTGGTTAGTTAAAAAAGATGAAGAACAGGCATATCTATCTATATCCTAACTGTGAAGAGGAACAAAACATGATAAAATCTTGGGATAGTTTAGTAAATGACTGAATAACAGAAGGGGCTTTAGTTTTTCTCTGCAGAGTATCAGGAAACCAAGGTGGGTTTAATGTGCATGAGAAGTTTTAACAGTAAAGTTGAAACAACAAAGAAACTATAATACAAGTATTGGCAGATTTTGTTGGATCAGGGAGGAAATGGGTAGAGGATGAACACAGACAAATGATTGAAGAAAAGTTAACTTTAATTTCTCTTATTTATATATGTGTATGAAATGTTGATATTAAAGTTTATTAAAAAAGTACACAAAGCATAAAGAATTATAGGGAGGAGATGAATAAATTAAGATTATGATTGCATTATAAAAGCCAATATAAAATCAAAATGAAAGATGAGTTTTTCTAACAGTGCAAGTGTAAACTACAGGGCACCTGAAAATTCACTTGGTTCCTGCCCCTCCTTTTACAGATGAAGAAACTGAAGACTAGAAAAAACTGCAAGGCAGATTTACCCAGGTTCACATTGCTGGTGGGTAACTATCTGTCCAACAGCAGTCCTTCAATTAGCAACAAAATTCAAGATGCTGTAATATTTTACCACTTATATTTAAATTCTAGACTTGTCAGATATTGTGTGTGTTCAGGAACTTTTTTTTTTTTTTTTTGAGCACTGAATTGTGGCATTATGTACACACCACATTTTATAGGGATCACGTTGTTGTTGTGTTAATTTCCTTCCTGCTCCTTCTCCCTCCAGAACTTGATCTGCTCTCTTGAACAGCATGAGGCCTGTTCCTTCATTTAGGCTAACAGTGGGTGCAGAAGGGTTGAAACATTGTACTTCCTAAACCGGCTCCTTATTCTGGATAGGATCCATCTTGATGAGATTACTGCTCTTCTGGCGATCGGCATCATCATCATCTAACACCTGCCTATGCACCGCGAGCCAGGGATTGTGCAAACTGCTTTAATGTATCATCTCATGCCGTCTGTGTAGTCCAGGCAGCTGCTGGTAAAGCACTCCGTTTCAGAGCAGTACAAAGAGCCGGCAACACAGTAAGCATAATGGCAGCTGCAATGTAACTGGGAGAATTGTCTCTGACAATTGGCTCCCGACTGGGTCTGAGGGCATTTCTTCTTCCATCCCTCGGTTTCGTTACCAGCCACTGTGCACCTGCTCTGTGCCGGGCAGAGCGCTGGCTGCAGTGTGCCAGCTGAATGAGCGAACACCAGCCTGCCTTCCATGTGTGACCCTCACCCTTGCTCAGAGCAGTGGCTGATTCTCTGTCCCATTTAGGTTGTGCTGATTGTACGAGGGAGCTCCAGAAGTCAGAATGTAGTCCCTTCTCTACCACCCTTAATAGTCACATCTTCTAATAGCAGAGTCAATATTTGTAACCGTTCTTCTCTTGAAACTATCTGGTTTATAAAAGTGACATTTTTTCCAACAAGGAACAGATATGGCAGATCATCAGTTTTCATTTCCAATTATAAAATAAGGAAACAAGGCAAATGGGGATTTAAGTATTTTTATTATTTGTTTTAGATAAAAGATCAAGTCAACGAAACAGCCAGGATTCATAAACTTAAACTCCATGTATTAGACCAACCAGGCTGCTCTCTGTGCTGTGCACCATACTTCAGATGGGAATTCAGCAATGAGCAAAATCTGAGATGCAGGAGTTTCAGAACAGATCTGCCACCTGCCAGCTAGCATTCAGATCTCAAAGGGGACCTGCCTGCACTTATTTAATGGAAAGATAAATGTGTTCATGAAACTGTTACTATAAATTCATTTAGAAACGGGACAGAGGCTGCACTCACATTCCTCCCAGATTTGAGCTGCTGACAGATTTGGTTCACTGTACCTCTGGGAGGGAATACATTCTAGCTAGATGGCAAAGTGTGATTGTTATTCAGAGCTTCCTAAAGCCTATTCTTTTATGGTGTAAATGAACTTTTGGGTTGAATCATCAACTTATTGAAAAATGCTTTTATACATGCCCGTAGTAAAAAAGTGTGGATGAAGCAATATATGGAATACTGTGCATGGTTTTCTGAAGAGAGATATGATTATTATACAAAAGGTGTTTGTCTAGAAAAGAAGATAAATGTGAAAAAGTGTAAAGAATTTTATTAAAAGTAGAATAGTCAAGAAGAAAAGAAGATACAGATCAGTGATCCTTCATTTGTGAGAATTCTAGATATCTATAGAATAAAATGAAATCTACAAACAATCTTCCCAGAAAAATGCATGATCAGTTTCTTAATAGCTGTATTAGAGTAAAATTGATGTATTGTAGTTGCCATATTTAAGCTGTATAACTTGATAGGTTTTGACCTAAGTATACGCTCATATAAGCATCACTACAATCAGGATATGGTGATACTCTTAATATTAGTCACATATTATATATGTAACATACATATATATATATATATACTTTATATATATCATGTATCACATCTCTCTTTAGTTACATTTAAATGTAAATTTTTAAATGCAATATTGGGTGTGTTTGGAGCCCAGATCAAGAGCCCAACTATGTAAAAAGTGCTTAAGCAGAAAGACATTGTCATAAATGTAAATCTGCTGGCATAATACAGAAAATAAATTGAAAAATGCTGTTTTACAACTTCTCCCAGGCAAAACTCAATGGAATGCCCAAAAGCGTTATATCCTAGGGGACAGAGCATTCCAAAAGGCTGACTCCCAATTGGGAAGAAAGGTAAATACCTTTGGTAGCTTTTGTGAAAAGAAGTCTTTAGTGTATTTAGTGTATTGAAGAGATTTAATACAGTGATGTTTGCTTCTATGATCCTGTGTAGTTCAAAACTGCTCATTTCTAACTAATTGCTTCATCCCTCATGCAAATAAAAGCTTTGTTTTAATTTTTTATAACTCTAGAACATCTATCCCACAACTTTACAAAGAAAATGTTTAATGATGATGATTATAGTGATCAGAAACTGAAATAACATATGCACTTCCCATGGACATGCTTGGTAATTAGCACTTTGTATCAGAGTCTTCTGTAAATGAAATTTAAGTACATAGAAATATTTTAGCTTTTCACAGAATCCATTAATATTCCTGTTTTTATTATTTGAAATGTTTCAATCACATATCCTAAATCAAAAGTATTTAGCAATGGTAATTATCATTTTGAAAGCATCTAATCTGTCTGAGTTTTCAATTATTTAAAAATATGCACTGGACTTTTTCCAAGCATAAAAGAAATGTAGGCATATGTACATCTCACTGTTCCTTCGATGCTTTACAGTCTCATCAGACATGAGGCTACTTGAAATAGATGAAAAAAGTACAGGGTGACTAAACCAATTTCTGTGGCAATAGCTCAACCATAGAAATTAGCATTCATCACTCTTCCACCTGCATCTCCGTTACACACTCCATGCCTAAAAGTAATTAGACTGGGTATAAGATAAACCCAGCAATAAGTTAGGGAGATGGTTAATGCATATTTATAATATATGAGAAGGCACTTGTGATCTTTTCAAGCCATTCATTTAAAAAGATCACTGTTGTTTTACTGAAATGTGTAGGACTATATTGCACAGTTTTAAAGGTTTGCAAAACAAGTTTCTGGATGATGGACATGCTTTGTAGGTTAACTAATTTATTTTGGAAAGAAAAAGTTCCAACTCCAGTCTAATCTGAGATAGGACCTCAAGAGGGCTTGTATAGCTATTGACAGATGCTTGACCTAGCAGTGAAATAGGGAGGGCTGCACTTGGATCTGACTGTACGTACCTAGACTGCACTTCCTTCTGGGCTATATTCCCAGGGTGAACAGATATTCTAACTTTCCACACAATAAGTATGATCTATTTATATATAAGTAATTATACCTGAAAGAGAGAAAATAGGATAAACTGTTTTGTCTTCCTTGCTGATTTTTTTTTTTTCTCTCTGCCTAGCTTTTGTCTTAGCAGTTTAAGATCTAAATAACTACAACTTTTTCTAACCCTCTCCTATGGATTTTAATAACCAGATTGTACACATACTCTATTTTAATTGATTTGGTTAATTCACATTTATGTTTATGTAGCTGAAGATTTTTTTCGAGGTAGCTGTGATGTGTAAGGAAAAAAAAAAAATTGACCTGGAAGACAAACAAACTTTTGTTTGAATCTCAGCTCAGAGACGTGCTTTATGGGACATAAATTTCTGGTTTCAGCAGGATCTCCAGAAAGATGAGATCCACGGCTGTCCCTTTCCCTTCTATTGCCTGTCATAGTTTCAGTGGGAATTTGGTTTAAGGGAGGTAATTGGTTATGGTAATTAGGACAGTGGTTTCAAGAATTAGACTGTGTCTGAATCTTGTTTTTAAAATCTTTTGTCTGAGTCTTATTTCTGCCAATCTTGTTATGATAGTTTGGAGGGTCGTTCTAAGAGCTAAGTTTTGGCTGAGTTTCTTTTCTCAAGGTGATGAGACCTTGAGAGGATTACTTCAAACTTGCTAATCTTCAGTTTTCTCTTCTCTGATAAAAGTAGTATCAACTAAAATATAGGGTCTACACGAAGTACGTGTGAAGAAATTGACACAGTTGTGTGGCATAGAGTAAGTGTGCAATGTAGCTTGTTAGTAACATTATTAAAATATTGACAAAGTAATGAACCCGTGTATCTCCTCCATTTTTCTCCTCTTCTCTTCTGCTCCTCCTATCTTTCCTCGTATTTTCCCTCTAGAGAAGAGTCAAAGCAAAGGATTATAGAGTCAACATGAGAGAGTGGAAGCCTTAGCCAGAACAGCTCAATAAAACTCTACAGTTTAGAGTTGGAAGTAGAGATGCCTCTTCAGCATAATCTTAAAAGATAGTCTTGGACCTTTGCCTAGTGAAAATCTACTGAGCAGCAACTGTATAGAACAAATCTACTTCTTTCACAACCTCGTTCCTGGTTAATACTAACCTTCTAACTAACCTATTATTGACTCAATCTCATACATTATTGTATTTATTTTTTGTGAATTTATATTTACCAGTTCTCCACAATCTATTTTCCTTACTTTATAGTGAATTTTCATTATGTAAATATTTACTGTTTATCAAAAATTATATATATATTAATGTATTCAAGTACTTATTGATGTTTCTTATATTTTGAAAATTTAAATTGTTTTCCTTTATTCAAAGTTGAACACTGAACAAAAACTAGAGAGAAGGATGTAACCTCTGGGTAGTATTTTTAGATTTAAATCCAGCTCCATCTCTACATGCTATGATTTTCAAACCAGTTGTTTAACTGTCCTCTACGTTAACTTCCTATTTTATACAGGAATTAAATTCATCAGTGAATTTCCAACTGCATGATGGTCATAAGAATTAAAGGCAATGATTTAGGGCAAGTGCCTCACACAAAGTAAATACTGAGTGAACATTACTAATGTTACTAAATTAAGGCAAATTGTCAAGTATATGCATTCTTGTGAAAATAAGAAAAACATTTTTGATAAGCTGGAGCTTTCTCAAAATTTTTCAAAGTTGAAAGAATTTACATATGTACAGTTTTGTGAAGAAGATAGTAAAGTTAAGTCTGACAGGATAACAAGTCTAAATGGAAAACAATTCCATATTATCACATAAAGCAACTAGTTTAAAAGTAGGATGAAAAAAGCACCCTAAGCAGATGAAAATATAGAAAGTAGTTTCAGAAGTTCTGTTTATTACTTTATAATAAATCAACATACTTTAAACTGGAAATTCAAGAAAATATTTAAACAGCAACTTTTTAACTATGATTTTTCTCTAATACTTATCTTTACCTTATAGCTTAATAAATATTGTTTCCTTTTTGTAATTACATTTAAAATCACAGGTCTTAAATGGTTTTATTGTCATCTAGTATACACTGTGATCCAGAAGCTGAAATTATGTACCAAAAATCATTTTCAAATTTTTAATTAGGTAAAATTCTTTCCTAGTGTTATCATTAATAGATAAGGTTACTATTCTAGAATTTTCATATAGGTCACATAAGATCATATATCTTCCCTGGTGGCTCAAAGGTTAAAGCGTCTGCCTCCAATGCGGGAGACTCGGGTTTGATCCCTGGGTCGGGAAGATCCCCTGGAGAAGGAAATGGCAACCCACTCCAGTATTCTTGCCTGGAGAATCCCATGGACGGAGAAACCTGGTAGGCTACCGTCCACGGGGTTGCAAAGAGTCGGACACGACTGAGTGGCTTCACTTACTTAAGATCATATAAGGCAGTAAGTCCCAGCAGGATAGCAGGATCATCATAGATTGTGTTCTTTTAGCTATTGTATGACAAAATTTCATCTTGGAAATAATTCCAATGGTATTTAGTAAACCTCTATCTTAAAAAAAAAAAAAAAAACAAACTGTAAAAAATAAAGAAAAAGGAGAAAAATATAAATTTTACTCACTGCTATCTCCCAAGAGTAATCAGTAGTATCATTTTAGTGTATTTTCTTCACTTTAATTTCGTTTATTGTTATTCACATAATATGCCCAGTGTGATGCTGAAGAATACTTTCTATGACCAATGAGGCTGTTTGAATCTGGGCCTCTCCACTTCTTAGTTGTATGACTTTGTTAGTTACATAACATCTCTCAGCCTTAGTTTCATTATTTGCAAAATGGATACAATATCAGTATTTTTGTTAAATTATTATTGTGAGAAATAAGTTAAATAGCATATATGTTAAATACACAAATGCTGGAAATACAGTTCTGTATAATCTGTTTTCACACTTAGCTTTATATCACATGCAGTTTCTCATCTAAATGATTATTTTTTAAAACATGATTTTTAATGGTTATATAAAGTATCATTGTGATTTTCCATTTCCTTATTGTGAACATTTATTGATTTATACTGTTTGTTATTTATTAAAACAAATACTGTGTGTAGCTTTTGTTCTTATCTTTTATTTTCTCAGGGCAAATTCCAGAAAGAGAAATTGCTGAGCTAAAAAGAACATGGATATTTAAAAAATTCCCTTGTGGTGCAACTTGCAAAATTGCCCTTTATCTTCTCTCTAGTAGTCTCTTAAAGTGTTCATATCTCTATACATTTGTTGATTGTGACTTTTAAAAAATTCATTTTATTTTAAAATCAAACATATCTTTCATATCTTGTTAACTTTTTTTATAACCACCAGTGTGGTGTATGAGATATGTCCTCTGAGTGTTAACTCAGGCCAAAGATAAATATCAGCCTGATCCTCAGGCTCATGATATGTGCCTGTATCAACACCACTCCTCTAGTTTTCACTCTGCAGCCATCAATGTGCGAAAGTAGTCAGCTGGTATTTACCAAACGAAGGTTATGAATCTGAGCTATATTCCCCAAAGATTTATGAACTATAAAATGGTATTATTATTATGTTCTGTCATCGCACTGGGCTCTTTAGCCGCCTTCCATTTTATGTGGTTAAGTTCCTGAGGATCCATTTGCATGAAAGCTACTGTGTGTACTCATTTCGTATTGTATTGTGGCAAACGCTATAATCTACAGGGTTCCTATTCATTTTGGAATTCATTTCACAGCTCACTAATTGTGTGAATGAGAAGAGGAAATATATGCTTTTATTCCAAAGCATGCCAAGCAGATGGCCCAAAGTTCATTGCTACCCTCATTGTCAGCGTGGCTCTCTTCTGTAGGTAGTGAGCCTGGCATAGATCCGTCAAACACAATGTGAGGGTCCATTTAACAGAGCATTTGACAGTTCCTGAGCCTCTGGTTTGTTATGACTTATAAACAGTTTATTTTTTATCATTCACCTCTAATGTGGCCAGTCATTTGAGCAGGTGCAAACACAGTAGAATTCATATTCATTTTGCTTGAGAAGCCAAAATGAACTTTTATTCATATGGAAATTTGGGGAAAAGAAAACAGTACAGGGGATTAAGCTTAGTTTCTTGAAAAGGGATTAACACATGTATTGAGATTCAAAACTGTATCATCATTTCTGAGACTGAACCTTTTGAAAAGCTGAATTGCAAGAAAAATTAGGGTTTATCTTTAAGCTTTTTAGGTAAATCTCTTCAAATCTCTTTCTTTCTATGAAAGGAAATTATTTACTCATTTACTTTTATACACAATATGTAATTTAAGGAACCATTAAAATGCTCATATTTGCATTCCTTGTGTATGTGCACACACACACATGTGTATAGAGGAACAGAGTAAGCTAGAGACAAAGGGTGGGACAAAAAATGAAATAATGCATGTCTGCACACATTTCCTACTTAAGCAGAGACAGTGGGATGATATGAAATTATGTTATCACTTCAGGAAAGGGAGGGTATGTCAGATGTGCTAATGGAGCCCATGAAGGGATTTGATCACAGTAGCTTCTTTAAGAGAACCACAGCATGTGGAAATATTGTTTTCTCCCTTACATGAAGAAAAACTGGATATTTATTTCTCTCACTGGTTCTTTATCTCTACTTACAAACCTGCTATCATGGGTTTCCCATGTTGTATTGACGCCACTTTTCCTTTTCTCTCATTTTAAGACTGATGCTGCTCTCATGTATGACGCTGTGCACGTGGTGTCTGTGGGTGTCCAGCAGTTTCCCCAGATGACAGTCAGCTCCCTACAGTGCAATCGACACAAACCCTGGCGCTTTGGGACCCGCTTCATGAGCTTAATTAAAGAGGTGAGTCAGGAGAAGTGCCTCTGCTCTGTCTCGCTTGTCCTCAAGTTGAATGAATTGAGATTATTGCAGTTTCCCTCTCAGGTAATCTTTTACTTGTATCTTTTAATTAAGCTTTCTTATTTTTCCCATACAAGCAAAATTAGCATTATTACTAAATAATATGGAAGAAAGGGAAAAATTACATGATAAATAAATGAATTTCTACAAAACATCTACGATTGTGTGAACAGATGAGAATCATATGATTTATGACATGTTTGCCCCTCACCTTTAGGAATCTTTATGTATGTTGTTGTGTTGCTCAGTCATATCTGATTGTGTTATTTTTCATTTATGTGGAAAAATAGATATTTAAAGAATATCTGTAACATAGATCATAAAATATGCAATGAATTTTTAACTTGAATGCCCTTTGCACGACACTAAATTACACTCAATTTGTACATTTTCAAGAATTACTTTTTAGAGCTATGGTTGCTGAGTATAACATCTAGTTATTTTAATTGTATTAGCATTAACATAAAACAAAATATATAGTCATAAAAGTGCAAAGTTTACTTCATGTTGCATAGTATAACCATTTTTATGGCAATGTATCATTTCTAATTATATCTATTACAGTTTAAGACCAAGTATGCTCATTAATTCAGTTCAGTTCTGTCGCTCAGTCATGTCCGACTCTTTGCGACCCCATGAATCACAGCACGCCAGACCTCCCTGTCCATCACCAACTCCGGGAGTTCACTCAAACTCACGTCCATCGAGTCCGTGATGCCATCTAGCCATCTCATCCTCTGTTGTCCCCTTCTCCTCCTGCCCCCAATCTCTCCCAGCATCAGAGTCTTTTCCAATGAGTCAACTCTTCACATGAGGTGGCCAAAGTACTGGAGTTTCAGCTTTAGCATCATTCCTTCCAAAGAACACCCAGAGCTAATCTCCTTTGGAATGGACTGGTTGGATCTCCTTGCAGTCCAAGGGACTCTCAAGAGTCTTTGCCAACACCACAGTTCAAAAGCATCAATTCTTCAGCACTCAGCTTTCTTCACAGTCCAACTCTCACATCCATACACGACCACTGCTTATAGTAAGGATAAAAAGGGAGAATTTTTAAATATCATACACAAACATGCAAACTCACACATTTACTTCACATACATATTCTTCCTATTCATCTTCTCATGAAGGAAATACCTTTGTCAGCTAAGGATATTTTTTATTTGATACAGCAGTTTTTTATTTTTTATTAAAGTGTATTTGACTTATGAGTTTTTATATGAAAGGTTAACTATGAATATTTAATCTTCACTATAAAAAGTCACAACTGTTATTACCATATAGAAGATTTTTCATTTATTGCTTAAAGGAAATCATCAGCTCATCATAGAATAAATTATTTATCATGAAAATAAAAGTGCACACAGAATCATAATTAAGAATCATCAGGACCTTGGCAAAGAATATTCGTGAGTTCCTTGTCTAATTATTACTGAACTCTGAGTAGGTGGAATGATATTCCTGTAACAGTATATTGTTCTCTTATTACTCCACATTCTGCATTTACTTCTGGTGTAAAACTAAGTCTCAGAAGATTGCTAACATAGCACACTGGTTTGGCTAGTTGAAGAAGAGCTTTTTCTGAATGAAGCACTTGACAATTGAGACATGTGTCAAACAGCCCTGTAAGAAACTGAATTCGCTATTGTATTCATTGGAGGGTGTTATTGAGGATCTTGTCCACTAAATCACATAGGGTCTCTCTTATGAAGACCAAAAAGAGAGATTTCTGTCAGGTTTCAGTACTGGGAAAAGCTGTTTCTCCTGAGTAATTGATGTGTCTTAAATTACGGGTCTTGTATCTTGTATTTTCTTCATATTTTCTTCTTTGCTTTGGTTGCTGGAAAGTTCAGAATTTAATTTGTGATTGGTTTTATTAGTTGCACAATTTCATTGATGTACATTTCCCTGTGCTTTCTTTAACCCAGATTTCTTTGACTATTCGCAACTTCTTCTGTACTTCTTGATCCCATTTCTTATTTTTATACTCTATAGATTTTTGTTCACTGCCCACAATTATTTTCTTTGGAAAAAATTAAGTTAAAAAATGTTTTCTTTCCTTACTGGACAACTGTTGACACATGGTAACCTCAAGGATGCCCTTTTGCAATATGCACTGAGATATGTATTATAGTTTTTTTAAAAATTTACTTATAATTTATTAGCCTAAAATGGTTTTAGAATTTCTACATATAAGTATCCAAGGAACACATGGAGCCTAAGGAATGTAGTAATAATTATATCCATTTGTAATACTTATTGAAATGTTACCCTTTACTGGGTTTTACCTCTTTTGAGTCTCAATATATATTCAAACATAATTATGAGTATATGTTACATTATTTAAAAATTTCACATGTAACTATTTTTCCAAGCGGTTTGCAAATGACATATATAACATCTAATTTGGACTATATAGCCAGCAGAATGAGAAATCTTTTTGTATTAAAAAGCCTAGATATTTGCACACTCTTGAGGGATAATCCATTGTGTATCTAGATATTCTCACCTCTTTCTACCTGAAAAGATGCTCCTATAGGAAGTGTACATTGATGTGCAGTAATTTCGATACATTTCTCCCAGTATCACACAGGGTAAAATAAAGCAATGTTGATTATTCTAAGTATAAAGTGTATGATTGAAGTAATATAACAAAATGTTTTCTAGATTCAGTTTCTTTAATTGTAATAAAATATTTATTTTGTATTAGTTTGATGTTAGGAGGAGTATTTTGTAATAGTATTTCTAGTTGTAATCCCCCGGAGAAGGCGATGGCATCCTACTCCAGTACTCTTGCCTGGAAAATCCCATGGACGGAAAAGCCTGATAGGCTACAGTCCATGGGGTCACGAAGAGTCGGACACGACTGAGCGACCTCACTTTCACTTTTCATTTTCATGCATTGGAGAAGAAAATGGCAACCCACTCCAGTGTTCTTGCCTGGAGAATCCCAGGGATGGCGGAGCCTGGTGGGCTGTCGTCTATGGGGTCGCACAGAGTCGGACACGACTGAGGCGATTTAGCAGCAGCAGCAGCAGTTGTAATCCCCAGTGAGATATTTACTATTTCAAGTTCTCACTTTGCTGGAAGAGCTTTGCTGTTTACAATATAAGCCACAAGTTTCTCATAAAGGAAGTTTATACCTGGCAAACGCAGTATTTAAAATGAAAAATTTACAATAAATTTTTCCTGAGACTTGGATAGCATATTTGGAAGAAACATCCTTCAAGGTTCAGAAGATAATAAAATGATAAATATTAAAAATGGGCAGCAATGTAAATTTATGAGAAGTAACAAAAATAGTGTTTCTTTTTCCTTGTACAAAAAAAGGTTTATCTTCTCATCCTTTACATATTTAATAATCTATGGTTTTTGTTTGTTTGTTGGTTTTCCTCACAGGCACATTGGGAAGGCCTCACAGGAAGAATAACTTTCAACAAAACCAATGGTTTGCGAACAGATTTTGATTTGGATGTGATCAGCCTCAAGGAAGAAGGTCTGGAAAAGGTACTTGAAACATTCAGTTTATTTACTTTAATTATTAAATAAACATATCCTAATGAAGAAATAAATATTTCCTGTTGTAGTCACATTTCATTGACTTTTAAATTTATTGAGTAACTCTAAGAAATTTGTTCTCAATTCATTATATTGGACATAATAATTGGCAATTAGAACTCAAGGATAAAGATGTCTTTTAAGATATTTTATGTTTTTATTTTCTCATCAGGTTTTTCTGATTCTCTGCATATAATGTATGTAATCTTAATTTAATGTAAGGTATACTAATGTATTAATATAATCCTAATTAGCTATAAGATATAATTAGAAGATATTTGGTATAGTATGAGTCTTTGAATATGTAGCTTATAATTACATGTGCCTGCATAGTAGACTTTCCCACTTAGAGCAGACCATATAAAACGATTAAATACTAAAACATGTTTCCACTGCTGGGTCATATTCAAGAGAAATGTCTGAATTAATGTGCACAAGTAAATTAGATATGAACATGAATGCTACACATTACACTGACTCTGTCTTCCTTGATTTTATTTATACAACTGAGGTGATGTACAGAGTTTGGGTGTGTGTGTTCTACTTTTAGAACATTTTAATAGAAGTTCACTTATATTTTTTAATATATGTATTTTAGATATTTTTTGATGGATTTATTGAAAGCTATGAATTAAAATAGATATTTTGATAAGAACTTTAGGAAAAAAGTTTGAGATAATACTACTTTAAAGATATTGTTATATTTCATCTAACAATTGAACATGGAACATCACTCATAGATGGAAACTAAAGAAGGAAATTGAATCAACAGAAGGGGTCTTTTAGCCTGAAATTAAACAATATATATATAAATGTTGATTAAATGATGTAGGAGAGAGAAAACACATATTTTTAATGTCACCAAGACAAGTATATCATGATGAATTGATGAGTAAAATTAATAGGAGTATTACCTCTTTTCATTGAGAGTTTGGTCGTATCCTTTGTCAAGACCATGCAAAATCAGGAATCTTATAATAAACTGAAACTAAAATATTCGTGAGACTATCACTTCCTAATTACCTTGCTTCCAAGGTTGAGAACATCAGTTGATACCCAAGGCTGGAATTGATAACAGTGAAGTGCAGTCAGCTCATATGGACTAATCTCAGTATTTACTGGGAATGCTATTACCTTATTCTTTGGAAGTACTCAGGTCACTAGGATGAGCCTCAAGCATTAGTTATATTTCAACACATTAACATAAAAATGGTGATGCTCTTCATGTTACCACAGACCCAGTCCTATTTTAGACTCAAAGAAAATATTAGAGGTTTCTTTAGGCTTAAATGTAAATTATAGAAATACCCTGAATGTAATAGTTACCAGGTATATGTTATGATCTATCCTATTGGTAAGCAGAGTATAATAATGTGAGTTATACATGTTGCCTTGACATTTCATTGGTATTTTGTGTTCTTATCTGAAATTTGAAAATTTGTTTTGATAAATTAATTACATGTAGTCCTTATCCTTAAGAGGCTCAAGAGGCTCTTTATATAGAATGATCAGGTAACAAACATTTGTAAGTAAATACAGTGGAAAATCTGTTTCAAGCTTCAAAAGAGTAATAAAAGAATATTTCTGATAAGAGTATAATTAAGTATATCATAGCACACAAGATTCTTAGAATTATCTTAGAACGGAGAATTTATAGATTAGTAGAAATTGAATAATTTCAAAAAGATGTAATAATATAGGAAAGACATGCATAATGTTTCATTTGATCATATATATATATATATATATATATACACATGTATGTATATGTACACAGTCTTACCTGGTTGCTCAGCTGGTAAAGAATCAACCTGCAATGCAAGAGACCCCAGTTTGATTCCTGGGTTGGGAAGATCCCCTGGAGAAGGAATAGGCTACCAACACCAGCATTCTTGGGATTCCTGGTGGCTCAAATGGTAAAGAATCTGCCTGCAGTGTGGAAGACCTGAGTTCGATCGCTGGGTTGGGAAGATCCTCTGGAGGAGAGCATGGCAACCCACTCCAGTATTCTTTCCCAGAAAATTCCATAGACAGAGAAAACTGATGGGCTACAGTCCATGGGGCTACAAAGAGTCAGATACAACTGAGCACACATATGCATATATATTCACTTGATAATTTATATACACTTAATATTTTATTTGATTTATATATATATGTGCATAGGGCTTCCCAGGTGGCTCAGTGGTAAAGAATCTGCCTGCAATGCAGGAGACCTGAGTTCAATCCCTGGGTGGGGAAGATCCCCTGGAGAAGGGAATGGCAACCCACTCCAGTATTCTTGCCTCGTAAATCTGGACAGAGGAGCCTGGAGGACCACAGTGTATGGGGTCACAAAGAGTTGGACACGACCAAGCATGAGCCATATATATATATATATATATATATATATATATATATATATATACACACACACACATATTATATACACACACACATTCTCTCACATACTGTAGAAGTGGGAAATAGAGCTAAAATGCTGATTTGTGTCATACCATGAACACCTTGTCAAGATATTTGCAATCATATTTTCAATGTATACATTGTGAATTCAAAGAGGGTTGCTTGGGAAGATATAGTTTGGAATAACTTTACTATGAAGCCATGAAACTCTTCTGAGAGTATAATTTAGAGTACACAGTGACAGATGGTATTAACTGAACCTTCATCAGTGTTAGTTTAAAGAAGAGCAGACTATCGGGACTCTGTTTTTAAGGGATAATGGTGGTGCCTATATGGCAAAAGTGGAAGGAGCTAGTTATAGAACTAGAAATCAAACACTGGAGAAAAAAAAATTAGGAAAGGAAATTTACTTTAGAATGAAATTGGCACAAATCTCCTGAGAAGACAGATAAAGTCCTGAGAGTGGGTGAAGTTAAGCTATAGGGAAAAGGAACTAAGAGTTCACATCACACAGTTTCAGAAACTTTTAAAATTAGTACATGAAGTCATCAGCTAAAAGAGGGAAGTGGAATTTAGATTAGTCAGTATTTTAGTTTAGTCACTATTTTCCAAATAGTGGAAATATTTTGGAAATGCCATTATGGCAGACTTGACTTTGAAATTATAGGAATGAAAAGTGAAAATTGCTCAGCTGTGTGTGACTCTTTGTGACCCCAAGGACTGTAGCCTGCCAGTCTCCTCTGTACATGGAATTCTCCAGGCAAGACTAGTGGAGTGGGTAGCCATTCTTCTCCAGGGGATCTTCCCAGCCCAGGGATTGAACCCAGGTTTTCTTCATTGCAGGCAGATTCTTTACCATCTGAGCCACCAGAGAAACCAGTGAAATATATTCATTTTTTAATTTAGAAGACTGATTAATAGATCAAGGACTAAATTCGAACAGAATTGGACTCAAATGTTTGTTCCACCATTTAGTATTTACAAACAGGTTTCTTATTCCCTCTAAAATGCAGTGTCTCCAGCTATATCATGGGTAATAGCAATATTTGCCTCCTGAAGGCTCATAAGTCTTGTTGATTTTACCTTTGTATTTTCCTAAATAGTATAGTTACCAATTCATAGATGAAAAGACAGAGTTCCTAAACTGATAGAGTTCACAGTTTGAAGGGTTCATAAATGGTGATTCAGGAGACTTAAATTACAATTCCAGTTCTATCACAAGTGTATGAATGTCATCCTTCCACCCAACTTCACTATGCCCAATTCCCCATCTCAAAAAAGGCTGAGAGAAATGGACTTCCTTCTTGTACTGGCTGAAGAAAAAGATATCGTGGTCTCTAAAAGAACCTAAAAATACTACATTAATATGAGTAAGGCTAGGAATTTTAACTATCCTCAATCCTATCTGCTCATGCTACTTTCTTTTTTGATTCTTGTCATCTTTGACTTTATTCATTCATTTAATTCCCTAACAAATATTCGATAAACATCTATTTTATGCCTTTACAGTGGTTGTACTCTGGTGAAGAAAGCCTGCCAATAATAAATGAATTCATAAAATTATAAAAAGGATTGGACAGTCATATATGTTAAAATAAAAACCTCTTGTCTGTATGTATATTAAACAGATATATTTTGAATTGTTTTCTCAAATGTTAATCTTAGGATTAAAACAGTTCATGGCAGTATAATACATACTTCTCTGATATTTGTGACTGTGGAGCTTCCTGTGGAGGAAGGAACGGGTATACTTCTGACAAACAGAGAAGTAGGACATATTCATGGAACTGAACTTGGGGTTAAAATGCTACTCTGGATACAGCTTTCCTCTTATCTAGGAATCATAGATCAAAGTGAATTCCTTCTCCTTTGTCTCGTCAGGGACCTTGATAAGAACCCACCCCAGTTAGTCACGGTCTAAGAAGGGTCACCTGTACTGCATAAACAAGCAGTCACATCTATTATTATTATTATTATTATTATTGGTTTAATTGGGGCGAGAAAAAATGTCTTTATTCAAAAAGCCAGGAGTTAGATCAGAATTCTTTTATACTGAAAGGGGAGGAGGTAAAGTCAAACATTTCCTGGATCTGGTCAGCTTCCGGAGGGGAGGTGCTAATTTCTTCCTTCCTGTAGTCATTCAGAGATGGACCTGGTCAGATATAAGAAAGGTCAAGAATACTGCATACACATCCAACCACATCTGTCCAAAAAAAATCCCTTGGGACATGGCAGTCCTTTCTCTGAAACAGAGGAGGAAGATTAAGGATATAAGACAGTAAATGACTTTGTTTCCCTCAGGCAATGCTAGGACAATTTCTTTAAGAGCCTGGTATTGATCATGGCATCTGATCCCATCACTTCATGGTGAATAGAAGGAAAAAGTGAAAGCAGTGATAGATTTTACTCTCTTGAACTCCAAAATCATTGCAGACAGTGACTGCAGCCATGAAATTAAAAGATGCTTGCTTCTTCAAAGGAAAGCAATAACAAATCTACATAGTATATTAAAAAGCAAAGACATCACTTTGCCTCCAAAGTTCCATATAGTCAAAGCTATGGTTTTTCCCGTAGTGTTGTATGGATGTGAAAGCTGGACCATAAAGGAGGGTAAGTGCTAAAGAATTGATGCTTTGGGACTGGGTGATGGAAAAGACTCTTGAGAGTCCCTTTGATAGCAAAGAGATCAAACCAGTCAATCCTGAATAAATCAACCCTGAATATTCATTGGTAGGACATGTTGCAGCTGAGGCTCCACTACTGTGGCCACCTGATGCGAAGAGCTGACTCACTGGAAAAGATCCTGATGCTGGGAAAGATTGAAGTCAAAAGGAGAAGAGGGCAGCAGAGGATGAAATGGTTAGATAGCACCACCAACTAAATAGACATGAATTTGACCAAATTCCAGGAGATAATAGAGGACAGAGGAGCCTGGAATGCTGCAGTCCATGGGGTTGCAAAGAGCTGGACACAACTTAGTGACTGAACTCAACTGAGATTAATAACAGTACAAAAAGGAAAGTTACAATAAATGATTTTCTCAGCTTGAATCATTGTTCAAAGATCTGGTTGTATATTTCACTTTCAAAATACGTTTAGAATCCATCTACTTCCCTCCCCATCCTTTGCTATAATTATAACCAGGAGACCCTTCACCTGGGCACTACATTGGAGATATACAAATTTATTCATAACTGACAATAAAATTAATAGATTTTTTAAAGGATATGTAACTATGATATAATTTACGGTTGGAAATGGTTTGACTTTACTTATCTTGTATTCTGAGACTTAGCTATATTTTAGGAAAGACCAGTTTCAGATGGAACAAAAACATGACTAATGGCAATAGATATTAAGAAATATTCAGGTGGTTCTTAGAATATGACATCAAAAAGATTCTGTTTAAAGCAGAAACAGTTAGGAGGGTTTTACACAAAATAGGTTTGAACTGAGTTGATGACAGTACATGATAATGGTTCATTTCCATTGCAAAATGAGCTATCTAAAGGCCATTAAAAAAACACTTAGACTTTAAAAAGAATTCCTTCCAAGAAACTGTGTACAATAATAAGTACAATAATAAAATTGCTTTATTCTACCACCTGATTGAATTTTCTTACTGAATGTTCTTTGTGACAACTATGTATATCATGAGCTTTCCAAGAAAAAAAAAATCAATCTCTTGCTATTATATTTTATTGGTTATTTAAATGGATTTTTTTATTTTCATCTAAATAGAAATGTTAAACTAAAATCATAATTATGTACCTCTCTTGCCCTCTCTATTCTGGTTATTTTTCTGATAGTCTCCTAAATGTGATATTTAATATATTAAAATAGAACTTAGAGAATAGAATGTTCTGTCTTCTCAGTGGAAAGGCCTAATAAATCCTTATTGAAATGTGGCTGTTTTATTAATATTATATTAAATAGAAAAAACACAAAGATCAAACTAAGCCTCAGCATGCTTTTAGAATAAAATCAGCCCCCTTAGGGACAATCTTGAGAGAGAAAAGTGGCTATCAAGAGCCATCTTATGGAATATATGTTTGCCAGTTTCTACAAAACTAAGAATTTATATAAATAACATAAATCAAGATGACCCATATTTGCAAACCTGTAAAAGTTGTATTTTGCTATCAAAAAAAGATTCAGCTTCTAAAATCTGTGCTTTCTGAATATTCACTACTTGCATTTTTACCCACATGTAGAGAAACTGCTATCAACAATCCATAGACTTCTTATAAAAACTGAAATATTTTGATAATATATGGAAAGAGTAAGAATTAGTAGTGAGACTATGCCTGTCTGAGTTTACAAATATATATGTTCCAGGAAGAGAACATGTTTCAAAGTGCATTTGAAGAAATTTTTTGTAGAATATATATATTTTTAAAGAAAGAATGGTAATGTCTGTATAAAATTTTACTGTTGAACTTTGTCTTGTCAGAAGAATCATTAACCCCATCTGATTCAAATCCCAAAGAAAGGCAATGCCAAAGAATGCTCAAACTACCGCACCATTGCATTCATCTCACATGCTAGTAAAATAATGCTCAAAATTCTCCAAGCCAGGCTTCAGCAATATGTGAATCGTGAACTTCCTGATGTTCAAGCTGGTTTTAGGAAAGGCAGAGGAACCAGAGATCAAATTGCCAACATCCGCTGGATCATGGAAAAAGCAAGAGAGTTCCAGAAAAAACATCTATTTCTGCTTTATTGACTATGCCAAAGCCTTTGACTGTGTGGATCACAATCAACTGTGGAAAATTCTGAAAGAGATGGGCATACCAGACCACCTGACCTGCCTCTTGAGAAATCTGTATGCAGGTCAGGAAGCAACAGTTAGAACTGGACATGGACCAACAGACTGGTTCCAAATAGGAAAAGGAATACGTCAAGGCTGTATATTGTCACCCTGCTTATTTAACTTATATGCAGAGTACATCATGATAAATGCTGGACTGGAAGAAACACAAGCTGGAATCCAGATTGCCAGGAGAAATATCAATGACTTCAGATATGCAGATGACACCACCCTTATGGCAGAAAGTGAAGAGGAACTAAAAAACCTCTTGATGAAAGTGAAAGAGGAGAGTAAAAAAGTTGGCTTAAAGCTCAACATTCAGAAAACGAAGATCATGGCATCCGGTCCCATCACTTCATGACAAATAGGTGGGGAAACAGCGGAAACAGTGGAAACAGTGTCAGACTTTATTTTTCTGGGCTCCAAAATCACTGCAGATGATGACTGCAGCCATGAAATTAAAAGACGCTTACTCCTTGGAAGGAAAGTTATGGCCAACCTAGATAGCATATTAAAAAGCAGAGACATTACTTTGCCAACAAAGGTCCATCTAGTCAAGGCTATGGTTTTCCCTGTGGTCATGTATGGATGTGAGAGTTGGACTGTGAAGAAGGCTGAGCGCCAAAGAATTGATGCTATTGAACTGTGGTGTTGGAGAAGATTCTTGAGAGTCCCTTGGACTGCAAGGAGATCCAACCAGTCCATTCTGAAGGAGATCAGCCCTGGGATTTCTTTGGAAGGAATGATGCTAAAGCTGAAACTCCAGTACTGTGGCCACCTCATGCTAAGAGTTGACTCATTGGAAAAGACTTTAATGCTGGGAGGGATTGGGGGCAGGAGGAGAAGGGGATGACAGAGGATGAGATGGCTGGATGGCATCACCGACTCGATGGACATGAGTCTGAGTGAACTCAGGGAGTTGGTGATGGACAGGGAGGCCTGGCGTGCTGTGATTCATGGGGTCGCAAAGAGTCGGACATGACTGAGTGACTGAACTGAACTGAACTGAACTGAACTGAACTGAAAAGATATCTGAATGGATTTGCACTCCAAAATTTATCTAAATCTAAAAGTCTAAGTTAGATCACTGAAGACTTTTTTTTTTTTTAATAGATATTTAAACACCTAAAGCATAGCATTTGCTTCCCTGGTAGCTCAGATGGTAAAGCATCTGCCTACAATGCAGGATCCCCAAGTTTGATCCCTGTGTCGGGAAGATCCCCTGGAGAAGGAAATGGCAACCCACTCCAGCATTCTTGCCTGGAAAATCCCATGGACTGAGGAGCCTGGTAGGCTACAGTCCATGGGGTTGCAAAGAGTTGGACACAACTGAGCAACTTCACATAATGTGTAGCAGCTTTTATCTTTCTCTCTTTGATGACACTTGGTACATACACCTTGGTCTCCATGGCAGCAATGACCCCTAACTTTCCTAGGAACTAAGATTTATTTTCCTCCCTTTAGGAAAGCAATGATAATGATGATGTTGACCAACAATCTTTACACCTGTGGTAAATGTGTCATTTGCTTCTTGAAAAGCAAAAATTGATCCTAGAAAGGACCCAAACTTAATGTCTGTCTTTGAAGATGTTAATTGTTTTTGTCTGAGTCACACAAAGAATCATTACATGCCAAATTTCATAACTAATGATATTTTTCAGTGTCTCAGTGTATTTATAGGTATTATTTTGCTTCATAACTGTCACAGAGTTAGACACAACTGAAGCGATTTAGCAAGTAGCATGCATGTGTACTAAACATAATTATAATGCATTGATTTGAGTTCAAAGTCATCTCTGAATGACTTTTTTATCCTTGCAAAACAATGGCCCTTAATTGAATGGTATCACAGTTATATTAGAGTAGATTCATTGATTCAAATTGTATTTTAAAAATCAAAAGTATCACCTGTCTCTTAACTCTTTAATTATGTTTAGACTTTGTTTTAAACAAAAATAAAAATCAGTGATGGAAAAAAATCTATGTTTAGATTATTCAGCCCTTTCTGTAAGATCATTATATACTTATTGATTTCTTGTTCTCATATTAATGCTATAGTTCTCAAGTGGTGAAATTTAAGACTTATGTTAACTGGTAGACAGTTTTAGAAAAGTCATCAACTGAGGAGTTCTTTGCATTGTGTTACTATTGTTGTTTAGTCACTAAGTCATGTCCAACTTTCTTGTGACTCTATGGACTGTAGCCCACCAGGCTCCTCGGTCCATGGCCTTTTCCAGGCAAGAATATTGGAGTGGGTTCCCTTTTCCTTCTCTAGGCTATCTTCCTGATCCAGGGATTGAACCAGTGTCTCCAGCAATTGAGGTGGATTCTTTACCACTGAGCCATTGGGAAGCCCTAACATTGGAAGGGGTGAAGTAAATGAAGGCAAAAACTGTCTACCTGTAATACTTCGTAAGAAAACTGCTATGTTGAAAAAACTCAGTGCCCACTATTCATGTTCCATGTAGCCTTGAGAAACCTGAGTTTGCAAATTATTTAGAAAGACTAGATGCACTAGTTAACAGAGAAATATGCAGCCCACCAATTACATTGGTGCTTCCCTGGTAGCTCAGTGGTAAAACACCAGCCTGCCAAAGCAGGAGACACAGGTTCAGTCCCTGCATGTTTGTGTGTGTGTCTGTGTGTGTGTGAGAGAGAGTATGTAAATATATATATATACATATGTATATAATAATTATATATGTATTTATATATATAATCTCTTATTTATCTATTTATCTGTGATGAGTAGTTAGATTGCTTCCATGTCTTGACAATTGTACATAATGCTTCTGTGAACACTGGGGTGCATTTATCTTTTTGAATTAGTGTTTTCTGTTTTGTTTTTTTGGTCTTTTTTTTTTTTTTTTTTTATACCAAGGAGCAGAATTGCTGGTTCTGCTGCTGCTGCTGCTAAGTCACTTCAGTCGTGTCTGACTCTGTGCAACCCCATAGACAGCAGCCCACCAGGCTCCCCCGTTCCTGGGATTCTCCAGACAAGAATACTGGAGTGGGTTGCCATTTCCTTCTCCAATGCATGAAAGTGAAAAGTGAAAGGGAAGTCGCTCAGTCGTGTCCCACTCTTTGCGACCCCATGGACTGCACCCTACCAGCCTCCTCCATCCATGCATTTTCCAGGGAAGAGTACTGGAGTGGGGTGCCATTGCTGGTTCTATGGTAGTTCTTTTTTTTTTTTGAGAAATCTCCATACCTTTTCCACAGTAGCTGTACCAATTTACATTCCCACCAAAGTGCACAAGAATTCTCTTTTCTCCACATCCTCACCAACATTTGTTATTTGTGTTCTTTTTGATGATAGAAGTTCTGACAGGTATGAGTTGGTATCT
Source organism: Capricornis sumatraensis (assembly GCF_032405125.1). NCBI lineage: Eukaryota > Metazoa > Chordata > Mammalia > Artiodactyla > Bovidae > Capricornis > Capricornis sumatraensis. The sequence continues at coordinate 35,781,451 of NC_091081.1, read as the reverse complement.
CACTGTAGTTTTGATTTGCATTTCCAAGATGATTAGTGATGTTGAGCACCTTTTCATATATTTGTTGTTGGTCATCTGCATTTCCTCTTCGGAAAAATGTCTGTTAAGTTCTTCTGCCCAGTTTTTATTTGGGTTATTTATTTTCCTGATTTTGAATTGAATGCACTATTTAAGGAACCCTGATGGCTCAGCAGGTAAAGAATCTACCTGCAACATTGGAGACATGGGTTTAATACCTGGGTCAGGAATCCCTAGAGAAGGGAATGGCAACCTACTCCAGTATTCTTGCCTGGAGATTTCCATGGATAAAGGAGGCTGGCAGGCTACAGTCCATGGGGTTACAAAGGGTCGGACATGACTGAGAACTAACACTTATATATGTCAGATATATATTAACTACCCTTATTGGTCATATCATTTGCAAATAGTTTCTTCTATTCAGTAGGTTGTCTTTTGGTTTTGTTGATAATTTTGTTTCCTTTTCTGTGAAAAATATTTTGTTTAATTAGAACCCATTTGTTTTTACTTTTATTCCCTTTGCTTAGGAGACAGATCCAAAACTATATTGCTATGTTTAAGTCAAAGATTTTTCTGCCTATTTTTTCCTCTAGGAGTTGTATGGTTTCTGGTCTTGTATATACGTCTTTAGTTTACTTTAATTTATTTTTATGCATGGTGTTAGAGAATGTTCTAATATCTTTTATAAATCAGGAAGAATTTTTTTTTAAGCAACCTTATTTTTTGATAGAGACTCCACATTGTGCTAAGACTGTATATAACGTACAGTGTGTTTTCTCATTATCACCAGACAGGCCTTTAGAAAATTGCCAATTATGCTCTTTGCTCAAGACATATTTGTCTAAAATTAAGTAAAAATTATGTATAATCAGAGAAATTTTTTTCCTTTTTAAATTGTTCTGTGATGAAAAACTGTATCATTTTTTTCCTTATTCCCCAACATCCATGGTTATATTGTTAGCAAATGCCAGGAAGAGAGTGTAAATAGAATTTTAATAGATTCTATGATGCCAAATGTTTTTTAGTGGATAAATCATTTCTTAACCTTAAATGAGCTTGACTTCATATATAACTAATATTTTACACCCAGCTGAAAGTGTTTATTTTGTTTCTACCTGAGAAAGTTTTTGGTATACATTTTGAAAATCATTATTTCAAATTCCATGGAGAATTAAAAAACCTGTCCCACTGAATCTGCTCACAAGGAAAAGTACTAACACACATGTTTAGAAGAAATGACAAAATGCTAACTAATTACAGATGAGGCAAACAATTACATATCTCAGGAGAGGAAAGAAAACATTATCTCAGCCAAAGGAGTAATATGAAGTACAAAACAAAGAAAATTTATGCTGAGAAAACTGTCAGAAACAAAGATAATAAATAAAGCACCAACTAATTAATGAGATACTCAGATAAATAACTTTAAAATCATCTGAAAATATATGTTTTTCTACATGAGAAAATAAATCAAAGCAACAAAAGAGAAAATGTAGTTTACCACACAAAATTATATGAAGAATTTTTTTAAATCCTGAGAAATATAAAAAATAAAGCACATTGTGTATATATAAAATTCTTATGAATATATATTTTAACATGATGGGTGGGAAGGAGGTTCAGAGGGAAGGTATATATGCATGCATATACCTGATTCACTTCATTGTACAGCAGAAACTACACAGCTTATATAATTGCTTTATATAATATTGCAAAGCAATTATACTTCAATAAAAAATAAAGAAATGAAGAACCCATTGTATATAGGTAAAAATGAATTGTGAGGAAGTTTTATTATGCTATGTATGGTCAGGTGGATCATAATGAACACAGTAATAGTTTTGGAAAGCTATATAGCAACATGTACTAACAATCTTGACTTATTATTTTTTTTTTTGCTCAGTAATTCCAATTCTAGGAATCTGTCTTTAAAATACTAAAATATGTGGGCAAATATTTGTAAATAACTGTTTCACTAAAGCCTTATTTTTTTAATTTATTTTTTAATTGAAGGATGATTTTTTACAGAATTTTGTGGTTTTTCTGTCAAACATCAGCAGCCTTAGGTAAACTGTTATATGTTTATATGATGTTCCTGTTTTATAATCATTAAAATTTTGAATGTGATTAATTTTTAATGCCAGAAGAAAATACTCATAACAGTATGAAAATAGGATATGTTAATTTCTATAATAATTGTAGCACACTTACAAACACATTGGGACTTCCCTGGTAGCTCAGACGGTAAAGTGTCTGCCTACAGTGCGGGAGACCCGGGTTCAATCCCTGGGTTGGCAAGATCCTCTAGCAAAGGAAATGGCAACCCACTCCAGTACTCTTGCCTGGAAAATCCCATGGACAGAGGAGCCTGGCAGGCTATAGTCCATGGGGTTGCAAAGAGTCAGACACGACTGAGCGACTTCACTATGAACACATTACAGTGTCTATCACTTGATCCTCACAAGCTCTTTGAGGCAGACTAAGTTATTTCCCCATTTATAGATGAGAAAATTGAGTCGGAGAGAAGTAATGTGCCCCAGTCCCCCAATGATAAGTTGTGGAGATGTAATAGGACCCTAGTGATCTGACACACCCTTCCGAGTCTAGGAGATTACCTACAAGACTGTTGGAAATTATGTAAGGAAAATACATGTGAAGATAAAAGAGGTAAAGAAAATATTAACTCATTAGCCATGATTGACATGGGTATGTGCTTAGCTTCAAAGTTTAAATTGATGTTCTCCTTTCTATTTGTATGTTTCATAATTTGATATCAAGAATATGCATTCTTTTTATGAAGAAGAGCAAATTTAAAAACTGTTCAGAACATGAAACAGAAAAATGAGTAATACCATGATTTTCTATTGTTCTTTGTGATTTTTGAAGTACTTTTGTATTACTTTTATCTAATTTTATGCTTATAAGTAAAGTGAACTTATGATTTATCCAAACCGTGACATTTTAAATTGTACAAGAGGGTTGCTATACCAAGAAGATAACTGTAAACTTGAAGTATTCAAGTAAACCAACCGATAGACTCACTCTATTTAACATAACTCTTTGAGGTCAAGAGTACTTGGATATCTTTATTATATTTTGAAACTGAAAATAATGTTAAATGACTTGACTGAATAATATAATGAAAAAATTATGGTTCTGAAAATAGATTTCAAGAGAAAAGATTGTCTTGATTTAGTCTATGGCTCTTGTGATTAAAACAAAACAAAAAGCCCCACTGGTGGCAATTTCTTCAATCAATAGAAGTTTTTGAGTCATACAGTTCTAAGAGACTTAAAAATCAGGGAATCATACAAAATTTTATTTGATTTAAATTGTCATGCCACTGAAATTTCTGAAATTTTTTAATATTCTGTGTAGAAACCTGAGACTTATAAAGAAGGATACCTAATATTTGTGATTATAAGTAATTATGGATTCATGAGCCAGAACCTCTTCATTTAAAGAGTGCTAGAAAAACAACCAACCGAAAATGAACCTAGATTAGTAGGTTTAGATGAGTAAACATTTAGCTAACTTATTTTTTGTAAGTGTAATCCTGGAAGATAACAGTAAGTGAAATGGACAATATTTTGTATTGGTGATTTGGTTAGAAAGTTGAAAAACTTAGTGGTCAAGCTTGTCATTAGGCAGATGACACTGGGCAAATGATGCCTGCCAGTGCTTTGCTAACAGAATTATATGTCTGAAAAAATCTAACTATTTAGCCAATAGTGGGCAAAGAAAAAGACAATTAAATCTAAGGGACAAATGTGTAATAGGTATTAATCAGGATCAGAAAAGTGCCAGTCACTGCAAAATACAGTCTGCAGATGTCTATTTAGCCAACAGGGCAATTTTGTTTGGGTTTGTTTTTTTTTAGTGATTTAGGATTTGAAACAATTTACGCAGGTCAGCAGGAATTCTAGGTTTGACATCTCTTCTGTCCTCCACCCAGGTCCTCAGCAGGGCCTCTACTAACTCTGGTGATGCCTTGCTAGAGATTTGAAAAAAGTACTTATTCTGGGTGTGCAGCCCAAGGCACACAGCAGAGCAGGTTTGGTTAGTGGACCCGTTGCTTTTCTGCCTTGAGATGTTTTTGAGATTTAAAAAGTGCACATTTTAGCCTAGAAATTCTTATTACTGGCTTATGCCCTTTCACTTCACACATTTATATGACCCGTCGAGCCCCTGAAAACCTTTCATTATTGAATTGAAATTGTAATTAGTCTCTTTATGACATCAAGGTAGTCACATTCTTAAAGTAATTTAATTTGTACTACTACAGTTAAAGCAAGATAGACACCTTAAAAAGTTACAGATAAAGCTATGCAAATAGAGAGATCAAAAAGAGCACATATAGTAAAATGTAAAGAAAATAGAAAAGATCACAACATTTAATTTGGATTTAAACCAATGAGATCTTTGTTAGCATATTTAGGTAGGCGGTTCATCTGGTAAAGAATCTGCCTGCAATGTGGACGACTTAGGTTTGATTCCTGGGTTGGGAAGATCCCCTGGAGAAGGGAAAGGCTACCCACTCCAGTATTCTGGCCTGTAGAAGTCCATGGGGTCACAAAGAGTTGGACATGACTGAGTGACTTTCACTTTCACTTTCAAATCAATGTCGCTTTAAAAATAATTTAATTTACAGGCAATTCTCAACTTTTGATTTGTCAGCTTTATAATGGTGATAATGCAAAAGTGATGCATATTCAGTAGAGACCATACTTCGAATTTTAATCTGTTTTTCCTGAGCAGGTGATATGTAGTATGACAATTTCTTGTAATGCTGGCAGCTCATTGAGCCACAGCTCCCAGTCAGCCACTCCATCACTGGGGTAACCAACCAGTACCATTACAACCATCCTGTGGGACATACAACCAGTGTGTTTTTCACTTTCAATACCGTATTCTATAAATTGCATGATATATTCAGCACTTTATATAAAATAAGTTTTCTGTTAAATGATTTTGCCCAACTGTACCCCACTCCAGTATTCTTGCCTGGAAAATCCCATGGATGGAGGAGCCTGGTAGGCTGCAGTCCATGGGGTTGCTAAGGGTTGGACATGACTGAGCGACTTCACTTTCACTTTTCACTTTCATGCATTGGAGAAGGAAGTGGCAACCCACTCCAGTGTTCTTGTCTGGAGAATCCCAGGGACAGGGAAGCCTGGTGGGCTGCTGTCTATGGGATCGCACAGAGTCAGACGCGACTGAAGTGACTTAGCAGCAGGCTAATATAAGTGTTCTGAGCATGTTTAACATAGGCTGGGCTAAGCTAGGGTGTTTGGTAGGTTGGTATACTGAATGCATTTTTGACTTAACAATATTTTCAACTTATGATGGGTTCATCTGTAATTGAGAAAGCTTTTTATGTACAAAATTTTATATTAAAATAAATTAATAATTTATAGCTTTGTTTGGGTAACTGGCTAGGGACATAAGAAAGACAAATTTCACTACTGGTGACTCCCAGGTTTGAGAGGGTGAGGAAAAGTTAATGCTGACTAAAACACTGACTCTGTCTCCTTTGCTTCTGCTTTCTGTTAGTGGTCACTATTGTTACATGGCATGCAATAGTGCAGGTGCCTGTATGTAAACCGCTCAGTCTACATATACAGTTGTATCTTACGCTTATATGTATCTCCAGAGGTCATTCTATAAACTGTGTTCACTGAGAATAATATATCGGAACACAGCATTTGGCTTAATCTTTCAGAGGGCATTATTAATATTAGGTGCAGTATTGCAGTGCAGAGATGGCTCAAGAAATTTGCAAAGGAGACAAGAGCCTTGAAGATGAGGAGTGCAGTGGCTGGCCATTAGAAGTTGACAGTGATCAACTGGGAGCAATCACTGAAGGCTGATCTTCTTATAACTACATGAGAAGTTGCAGAAGAACTCAGCCTTGACCAGTCTATGGTTATTCAGCATTTGAGGCAAATTGGAAAGTTTGATAAATGGGTGCCTCATGAGCTGGCCTCCCCCCAAAATAAAATAGTCATTTTGAAATGTTGTCTTATCTTGAACCATTTCTTGATCGGATTGTGGTGTGCAGCAAAAAGTGGATTTTATACAACACCCCACAATGACCAGCTCAGTGACTGGATTGAGAAGAAGCTCCAAAGCACTTCCCAAAGCCAAATTTGCATCAGAAAAAGGTCATGGTCACTGTTTAGTGGTTTGCTGCCAGTCTGATCCACTGCAGCTTTCTGAATCCCAGCGAAACCGTTACACCTGAGAAGTATGCTCATCAGACGGATGAAATGCACCAAAAACCACAACACCTGCAGCCAGCACTGGTCAACAGAAAGGGCCCGATTATTCTCCACAAGGCCTGACAGCACATCTTATAATCAATGCTTCAAAAGTTCAGTGAACTGGGCTATGAGGTTTTGCCTCATCCACCATATTCACCAGGCATCTTGCCAACTGACTACCACTTCTTCAAGCATCTCAACAACTTTTTGCAGAGAAATTTCTTCCACAATGAGCAGGAGGTTGAAAGTGCTTTCTAAAAATTCATAGAATTCTGAAGCATGGATTTTTATGTTACAGGAATAAACCAACATATTGTTGGCAAAAATATGTTGATTGTAATGGTTCCTATTTTGATTATTAAAGATGTGTTTGAACCTGTTATAATAATTTAAAATTCATGGTCCAAAACCACAGTTACTTTTGCAACAACTTAATAGTTAAAATACACACTGAACAGAATACAAGTAATATTAGAATAGGTTATCCAGATGAGATTTTGCTGTAATCTCCTTTTTTGGAGTATTTTAAAAGCTTCAAAGGTATATTTTTAAAACTTCCAGAGGTAGTTTGGGGTGTGATTTCACCTTACCGGGGGTGCTGTGAATACAAATAAATGCCCCTTTTAAGTTGCCTTTAGCTATTAATTTATCCTGGATCCCCAGGTCTTGCTCTTTTAGCTTTGTCCATATAATATGGCATGTAACCATCGTAATGAAAATATAAAATAGATCCATTACTATAAAAGATATATGCTGTTAATGGGTTTCCAGCCAACTATCTAGGTATCATCAACTGCGGTTTATCTTGGTGAATGAAAGTTTGAACGGAAAGTTAAGCTCCCACACTGACTGTAGAAGTGCAGTGGTTCATTTTGTTCCTTAATGTCACACTTCACTGGACACACTTCACAAAGCAGTGAATCATGCTTAAAACAAGCAGCCTTTACTTCAGCAACAGCAGATAATGTAGCAGAGGTGAATAATAAGTGTTAGCAGTCTTAACTTTCTCTGCAGTGCTCTCTCCAGGTGTCTGATGGATGATTTACAAAGTACATATGCTATTTTATAGATTGGAACTTGGGATCCAGCCAGTGGCCTGAATATGACAGAAAGTCAAAAGGGAAAGCCAGCCAACATCACCGATTCCTTATCCAATCGTTCTTTGATTGTTACCACCATTTTGGTAAGTATTAGTTTTTCCATTCTTTTTAGATAAATGCAAATACACATGGAAGTGGATAGAAAAAGACATTATAATTGGAGTAGTAATGAACAGAATGTAATATATTTTACAGTTATTTAACAATTGCTGAGTTATTTAATAATGGATGAGTCAGTGTTAATTTAGTCACAGTTTTATTTTGTTAGCCTTTAATGATGTAAATTATATTAATGTATGGGCTGCTTATGTTGCTTAATAATACAGCTTTATCTATTACTGGGAATCTTTATGTTTCTACAAAATTAGTTGCTGTTGAAAAACTGTGAATTGTTAAGATTTGAAAAATACATGGACAAGCAATTGTATAAATATAGTTACATGAGAAGCTGCATGTGAACTTTGCTTCTGCTTTCATTTCCTGCAAATGAATTTCAGAGGTCACGCCATTTATTTTTGAGAATTTTTTCTGTTATAATTATGTTTTAACCTTGCTTTCAGTTTAATTGTTTTCATCATGGCAAATCACTTTTACTTTACTAATCTCCCTAATGAAATCAAATGACAAGTGCTGTTTTAAGTCAGAAATATTTTCACCACCAACAGAATTAAATGAATACTGATAAGCTAGATATTTTTACCCCTCTTGCAATTATATGTTTTAATTAAATCACAGTAATATTCATGTATGCCTACTATGCCATTTGCAAATAAAGAATTTTAATTTTAGGACAAGCAAGGAACTTTTATATAATTTAGTAAGTACTTTCACCTACAGAATAAGTTTATCGATGTTGATTCCTCTTGTTCCCCAGGTAGCCAGTAAGAATGTGAGATTAATGTCCAAAGCAAACCTCCACATAATTTTAGCATTTACATGATTTCTAAGTTTGATTTATGGCAGAACATCAAGCCAGGAGGGATTCATAATCTTGTCCTTTTAGTAGCAATACAAGATGTTAGATCAAAACATGTCCAAACAAAACAGCTTGGGTTAAAGACTCTTGATAATGAAGCAAGGTAGTGATCCTGAAATGATGGTGATAGAAGTTCATGAGGTGTTTTTTAATAACTCCTTTGCTAAGAACTTCAGTGAATACTTGCTCCACTATATCCAAACTTCTCTGGTCCCCTTTAACTTAATTTTGTATCCCCTTCTCTTTTCAAAGCTGGCTCTCACAGGACACTACTACGTTCTTTTTCTGCCAGTATGTTCTGGATCTCATAACCTGCTGCTGGAACAATTACAGCAATGTGTAACTTCCTCCTGCTGACAACCTTTCCCCTTTATAATATACTTCACTGTCCACTGTGCAGATCTAACTCTGTCATTCCCTGCTTCTCTGCTCATAAGTCTTTAGTGAGTCCCTGCTGCTGTGCTATGCTCAGTCGCTTCAGTTGTGCCTGACTCTCCGCAACCCCATGGACCTTTGTACAGAGGATTTTTCCAGCAAGAATACTGGGGCAGGTTGCCATATCCTCCTCGAGGGAATCTTCCCAACCCAGGGATTGAATCCATCTCTCTTTATTGCAGACACATTCTTGTTTCAGTCCATATTGGACATTAAAAAGGTCCCCAAATCTTGACCCTGTTATTCAAAGCCTTTTATAGTCTTCTCTCATCTTTCTATCTTCATTTCCCATTTCTCCCTTTCAGTAATCCTGTATTTTAACTGATCTGGGGTAACCAGTTAGCTCACTACTGTGATTGTGTTAGCCCTGTTCCCTTTGTTTGCAATATATTTCTCTCCATTCCTGAAATATAGAGCTTGTCAGTACTTCATATTTAAGTTTAACACTATACTATTCTTGAATTATTTCATGTGTGCACTATTTCTCCAAACATCACTGACCACTCCTTTGAGAATTAGGATCTGACTAAGTCTCTTGTTTTTATACCATATATGCCTCTACAATGCTCGCAAAATAAAGTGTGCTGGACAAGGGCATTTGTCTTCGGCAAGTACCCCCTGTACTACTTTCTCAGTTCTCCCTGATACAGCCAAACTCTCAAATGCATCACTTATTTTATGGCTTCAAATCTTTGCCCACTTCATTATGTTCTCCCGTGAAAAGTTTTTCATCCTTCCAGACCCATCTCAGTTTGCATGCACTCTGTGAAACTCTTTGATCTTTCCATTCAGTTGTGTATGTTTGGGGCAGGCAGGGAAGTGTACATGTGTATCATAATACTTTTATCATTTTACTTACCATACATTACTTTTTTTATGTTAGAAATTTTGTGTTTATCTGACCTCTATTTGGTATGAATCTATACAAGGCCAGAAATCAAATTTTACACTTTTTAGATCTCAGTGTCAGAGAAAAGTGCCTGGGGCATAGCAGACACTCAGTAAGTATTTGTCAAATTAAATTTAAAAAATTGGTATTTAATTAAGCAGAAAATTAGAGAGAATAAATACTTTTCAAATGACTGTATTTAAATATTTTTTCAAGTGTGCAGGTTATTGCAAACTTCCTGTCCAAACAAAGCAGGTGATTAGACTACCCATACAATTTCTGTTTTGCTTAATTACTCAAGAGTTATTTTGTAAGAAGTATTCAAATATTTTTCTCACTAATAAACAATTTTATATTTGTTCATAAACAATTGGTATTAAATCTTAATATCAGAGCCAGAGAAAACTTTTTAAAAACTATCGGGCTTTGGATCTTGGACATTTTGTTTTTCTGATCTTTAATGATGTTTGAGACATATTCCTCAGATCATTACTCCATATAACCAACATGTATAATCAATTCTGAAATATACTCTAAGCTTCAGTTCAGTTCAGTTCAGTTCAGTCGCTCAGTTGTGTCCGACTCTTTGCGACCCCATGAATCGCAGCACGCCAGGCCTCCCTGTCCATCACCAACTCCCAGAGTTCACTCAGACTCACGTCCATCGAGTCAGTGATGCCATCCAGCCATCTCATCCTCTGTCGTCCCCCTCTCCTCCTGCCCCCAATCCCTCCCAGCATCACGGTATTTTCTAATGAAGCAACTCTTCGCATGAAGTGGCCATAGTACTGGAATTTCAGCTTTAGTGTCATTCCTTCCAAAGAAATCCCAGGGCTGATCTCCTTCAGAATGGACTGGTTGGATCTCCTTGCAGTCCAAGGGACTCTCAAGAATCTTCTCCAATACCACAGTTTAAAAGCATCAATTCTTTGGCACTCAGCTTTCTTCACAGTCCAACTCTCACATCCATACATGACCACTGGAAAAACCATAGCCTTGACTAGATGGACCTTTGTTGGCAAAGTAACGTGTCTGCTTTTGAATATGCTATCTAGGTTGGTCATAACTTTCCTTCCAAGGACTTTAAGCTTATATATTAATAAATAGGTCACTTTTATATTTTAGACTATGTCACTGTGTTAGTTTCAAAGTGATTGTGATTTTCTTAAAAAGAAAAGGTATTTTATTATTTTATATCACTTAGTTGAAAAATCTTTTTCTGAACAGTCTGATCACAGAGTAGCCATAATTAGGAAAAAGATTTAAAGAGATTATTTCCCTTATTTTTATAAGCCAGCTTGATATAATTTATTGATACTTAACTTATATTTTATAAAGAAGTATGATCATTTGATTTATTCTATGGTTATTTTTTCCCTTTCTTTCTTCAAAAATCTCAGAGGAGATTCTGGCTATGTTGTAAATAATGATATCTTCACAAAGAGAAGTTCATTTAATGCTTCTTGTTTGACATTTTTATTATGTGTCAAAAAAAAAAAACAGTGAAGTATTCTAAAATTTGACCTTATCAATATGCTTATCATAATTAGCTCCATTTCTCTTAGATTTTATTTACTTTACTTTTTATCATTCTTTTTGTATTTAACAAATATGTACTTAATGATAATGATATACTAGGGTTTATGCTAACCACTGTGTTTAATGGACAAAATAGACATGGTCTCTGCCTTTATGAAACTTAGAAAATGGTAGAATTCATAAGGAGAACTAAACACACATACACGCACACACGCAGAGAAATACCCCCTTGTGACTAGTTATGAAAGAAAGATACATGGCATGCTGCCTTTTACAGAATGATCAAGAGTGACACCAAGGATCAGGTGTGGAAGGATCAATCAGGTTAGACTTCACTGCAGAAGGATAGAGAGCTGAAGTTTGAGAAGAAATTATCAAAGTACAGGGAGGGCGAAGGAGTATTCTCAGCAGACAAAACAACATATGCAAGGCCCTGAAGCAAGAAAGATCTTGAAAAAGTTGCAGAATTCAAAGAAGACCATAATGACTGAGGCCAGTTTTTTGTATGCTTCTCAGCTTCATTAAATACTGCCATATGAATATGGTTCATTACCAAAAATTAATAGCACACATCTTTGGCATGCTTGCTAGGTGCTTGACAATGTTCAAAGCACTGCTCTTAGATTTACTCATTTAATTGTCATAATAACCTTTTTTGTGAGACACCATTATCCATACTCTTTCACAGGTGGGAAAACTGGTATTCAGATTGTCCAAGTAACCTACTCAAGACCACAGAGCTAGAAAATAGAACAGTAATTTTTTCAACCAATCTGTAGCCTACTTGAACAACCAATCCTGTAAAATGAAATCTCTAGTGTCCCAGCTTGGAAAAGTCTAACAGCTATAGTTTATGACCAAAATAGTATCTTGACTGAGAATTGTTCACCTAAAGAATGTTTCTCATCCAGAAATCCCACATATGCTAAAGTACCATGATACCATTATAGGTGTGTCCCCAGACATCTAGACCTTTCCTCAGGGACCAAGATTTAGATTACTCTTGCTTGGATGCCTTGATGTTCTCATTTCTCTCCTTTCCTAATTTAGCACTCAGTTTTCTTTCAGCTTCTTAAAACCATCATCTCAGATCTTTCTAGGCAATCAAGATTAATGGAGCTTAACTCACTTTTTCTCCTTAGAATTGAGATTAAGCATCTTGTTTACAAATAGTTTTTACACCTCTTCAACAACATAATCTATGCCCAATACACTGTATAGGTATAGAATATAGTTATCTCATGGAAAGTGTTCATTTTCAGAAGCTCTAAACAATTTTTAAATATGTAATTACTTTTTTTTTGGTTTTTAATTATATGATACTGTATAATTTGGAAATTATGTAGCCTCTTCTGCAGGAGGAGGCTAGACCTACAACTTGAGTCTACTCATGCCATCTCCTGAATATTCCTCATATTATCTCTCTGGTTTTAGAATTTCAAATTCAGTGGTTGTTAAAATTCCCTTGCTTCTTGTATTTATCATTACAAATGGAATTTTAAAGTATCAACCTTAGGATCACATTTTTATCTATGATGATTTCATAGATGAGCATAAATGAACATAAAATTGTAAAATGGCTTCCCTCATGGCTCAGATGATAAATAATCCACCAGCCGTGTGGGCCCTGTTTTGATCCCTGGGACAGGATCTGCTGGAGTAGGAAATGGCAACCCACTCCAGTATTCTTGCCTGGAGAATTCCATGGACAGGGGAGTCTGGCAGGCTACAGTCCATGGGGTCGCAAAGAGTTTGAAACGACTGAGTGACTAACACTTTCACTTTCAATTGTTAAAATATAAATTTATAATCACCAAAATCATAACAAAAATACTCATTCAGAATGAGATATAGAGAGCTTTTGAAGACCAAAGTGTGCTCTATTTTCAGTTTATCAGCCTCATCCTGTTGTCCTTACTACCTTGGGTACACTAGCAAGGAACAGTATCAGGTGGCTGGATATTTATTTAAGCTCATAGAAGGAATGCTTATTTTCCCCTCTGTGCTCTTGGTTTTCAATAGATTTTTTCATGCCTGTTAAAATATACTGAGTGCTTCCCACTCTGTGGCTCCTCTATAATCATTGATTTTTGTCCATCAAAAGATTACTAGCACTAAATGCCACTATACATGCTCTTCCCCTTAACGACTAGTAGCACTTTAGCATGCCAATGACTATGAAATTTGGTTACTTTTTCAGAGAAATCACTCCTAAGGAGATTCTTTCTTCCCAGTTGCTCAATGAATTGAACAAATGTGCTTGCATCTGCAACTTAGTCTTATTTTTTATTCTCCTAGCACTTCCTGGAAGGTTGTGTATTTCAGTGCTGAGTTTACTTGCTTAGGTTTATTAAGCTTTGTTGTTGGAGTCCACAGCCTACAGGTGGCTTATCTGGAAGCAAACTCCTAAGAACGATGGAAAGAATCACAGTACAAAAGAGAGAAGTGACCAACTATCCCCTAAATGGTTCTGCAGTTTCTTCTATCATATCAACAAAAGAAGTTTTCTAAGGCTTCACATCTGTCCCTGCAATAGGGTTTTCCCTCTGATTCTTATCTTCCCATTGTCACAGGGTGACTGCCAAGCATGTAGTTCTTCTTAGAGAGTTACTAGCATTCAGGCTTGGAAACCCAGACACTGGTGCTTTACAGAGAAAAAGGTTTTTCTTTGTTATCAATCGCTATACAGTTTCTAAGCAGTTTTAATCCTGTGCTCTGGAGATAGTAAGATCAACATAATTTAAGGGAGATACAGTAGGTATACATGTACAAGTACTACTTAAATGTTTATGTGAAATGAATGCCTCATTCAAACTCAGGCTGCTCGTACCATATTCAAAAGCAAGCAAATCTTTTTCATCATATTTTTTTTCTTCTGTTTCAGAGATTGTGCTTTTGTTTTCATTCTTTAGTAGCTCTTTGTATTTTATTTCAAATATATTCTTATATTCTTTAGACCTCCAGATTAGCTAGATTAACATAAAACTGTCAGTAGTTGTATCACAGAGTAAGAAACATGTTCTTTCCCTTAATGAATAGTAGTATTTTAGCTTGCCAGTGACTATTTTATTTGTTTTAATGTGAAATTAGGCATACTTTAAAAAATCTTAGAGTCTCAATCTTTAGAGGCTTTGTAAGTGACCAGAACCTCATTTTTTAGCACATAATCTCACATACACACACATACACACATCTGCTTCCTTCATCCTTCTTTATTAAATCTAATTTTAAAATGCTACCATAATAAAAACCCTTACGTGTTTTCATTTTGTTGTCATATTCTTTTCAGTTGTCAACATTATTATCAATACTGTAATTTTGTTGCAGATTATTTTCTTATAAATAACATATTCCAAGTTCTAGAAGAAATGATTGGAGAAATATGAATTTTTGGTTCAGTTTAACCACAGAAAACTACATGGAAATGAAATAATTTTGCCTTAGTTTTCTCAAAGATGTCATCACGATAGTACCTTGTAAAATTGTATAATCTAAATTTTAACTATATCCTGATCTGAGATTCAGATGTAAATTTGTAACTACTCAGGACATGTATCTAGCTGCATGTTGAAGATCAAACTCAACATGATTCAAACATCCTTCAATCAAGGCCTCATCATATCTGTTTCTCCTATATTTCCAAGCTCTGTTTATGGTTCCAGTAATTTTATATTTACTCAGCCAGAGTAGATACCCTAGTCTCTTTAAATCCCATATTTATAATTTAGACACCAAAAAGAAAGACAGGATGAATCCATGAATGTCCTTTTCTAAGACAGTTCAACAAAGAATTGAGTCAAAGAACATTTTGAACAAGGGAGGTATGTTCATGGGTACTGATGAATGGGATATTTATAGAGTCTGATTTGAGAGATACTGTACCCAGATGCAACAGAAAAGAGAAGACAATGTTAAAATATCATGTATGAGATTTATCATGAATGCATAACATGTGGGGCAAAAACAATTGAGAAAGGTGAACAAGGACTTCAAAGTTAAAAGCTCATGAGGCGGGGTATTAGCATTACCACAGAGCACGATAAGGATGTTGGAAAGGGAGATAATGAGTTCTATTTAGTCCTGTCTGAATGGAGATGTTGGCAGTAATTTTGTGTAGTCAAATCTTGATTATTCATGTAAGGGGATAATAAATTAGATTCAGAAATGAAATGCAGTTTGGAGATTAGCTAATAGGTGCAGTCTCCCTTCCCATCAAACCATTTACTGGAAGAGCGGTGAAATGGCACATTTGATTGATTGGAGCTTTGGCTTTTCTTTTCTTCCCTCTTTCTTCTTTAACTTGTGAATTAAGCTAATGAAATATTTAATGGCTAAAATACAAATTCCAGTAGAAAGACAGTAACAACCCAGATCTCCAATCTAAACTGATCAGTCAAGTGTAAGAATTAAATAGCATACCAGGTTTTTTTTTTAAATAAAATGAATGATAATCACTAAGCTAAGCCCTGCTTTAAATCCATATTGCTCTGACAGAAGCATCTTTTCTGAAATGTTGGGGAACAGCACAACTAGCAGAACTCTAGTCCTTTTTTCTTGACAGTTCGTTTCAATCTGTTACACTGTCAGTTGCAGTTTCTGCATTTCAGAGAGAAAGATATTCTTCTCACCTTTCCAAATTCTGGGGGATTTTCTATAGACATAGATTAAAAACAAAAACTCTATAGAATGGTAATTGAGGCCAATAAAACTTAGATTTTTTTTTTTTAACATTATGTAAGTTCTCTGAAGTTATTCTTCTGAAAAGAGGTAAACAGTTTGCAGCAGCTAAGAGTGTGCTGATTGTGCCTGCAATAGTATAGTAAAAGGATGTGTGTGTGTATCTGTGTGTTTGTGTGATTATGTGAGAATCAGGCCTTAAAAAGCATGCCTTTCCTTAGTAGATTTGCAAAACAAAATAAAAGAAAGTAACTTTTGTAGTTTGCCTCAGAATGCACTTGAATTTTGAAAAAAAAATAAAAGGTAAATAATAAACATAATTTATATTAAAAATTAAGGTAACAATTCTACCTCAATTGGCATGCTCTACATGCCTGCTGCACTATTTTGTTGTTTCTTTAAAACAAAAGCTCCAGATTATGATAGTTATTTATTTTCAATCCAGAATGTTCATGTGAAAGTGCCTTTATAATGTCTTGAGATGTCAAAATCAGGCGAGAGAACACTGTATGAGCTCAGATGGAGACTCTCATCAGTACTCTTTGATCCTAACAAGCCAGTCATCTTTAGTATTGCCTCTTGTTGAAAACATTGAGCTGTTTTGATGGTAGCTGCTAGGTTTTTCACTTTCTCCTCCTGGTATTCTCACTTTCAATTGAGATAGCCTGTAGTGCACATTGGCTTTTGACATGAATGTTAATTACGGATGGCAGAGTTCAGATTCTAGGAGCCGTGATGAATGGAAGGAAATTTAAAGACTGGGACTCAAACAGTGGAAGATTTCTCAGCCCTACAGCAGTAAAAGCATAAGAGTCTGCCAAAAAAAGAAAGAAATAATACTGTCCAATCAATGGACTGATAACATTCAACTGTGTAATTGTTATTTATGCTTATCTGTTGCTTACGATTGTTATTGGTCATTTCTTGCCTAAAGAATGGAACATTTTTTTGATCTGTCACGCTGCTATGTATTTTTCCAACTGCATTTAGGGTAATCTGAATCATTAAAATGTAATGAAATAGCAGTTAAATTTATTCTTAAATAATTCCCTTAAATATGACCCCTTTCCATTTTTAAGATCAAAGTTTATTACATGCATTTATAACATTTCTTTAATTGAGCTAAGAAAAAAAAACACAATTATTTTAGAATGACTAAATTGTGGTTTAGACCAGTGGTAGTATTATTAAAAGTGAAATTGTCTGCAGGCCTTAGATAATATAAGTTATAAAACCAAGTATTCAATAAACTTCACAAATATTAATAATACTAGATTCTGATTAAATCTCATTGTTTTAAAGTAACAAGATGAATGCAAATAAATACCTTAAAATGAATCATTTATATATAATGTGGTAACCTTCTGAATTTATTTTGAAAGAAAGTATAAAACATATCAACTAAAGTATCACTTATATATATATTTGGTATAATATTGATAAACTTAGAATTCTTTTCTTTTTAAATCATCGTCCAATTATGAGATACATAATTTCTTTCCTACTCATTAACCAAAAGTTGGCTAAGTTAGAATAAAGCTCTATAAATCTGTATTTTTTCTGTCATAATAAATGTTTCCATGAAATTTTCCTAAATAATAAAATATAATATATATTTTTGAAGCAATTTAGGATAAACATAAGAACAACCAACCTTTTTCAGAGGGAAAAATGCAAACTGTTTAAAAATCAGGACATGAGAATATTGGTTCTCTCTGCTTGGAGGTGTCTGACCATGACTTGGCTCCTCACTTGGCAGATGGTCTGGAGCCCCTATACCAGCTGTCAAGCAGGAGACAGAGCTGAAGTTACTTTAGGAAAGCTACTTATGACATACCCAAGTCAGATCTAAATAAAAACAGAGCTGAAGGAATAAAGCATAAAAGTCCTCTTCATTCAGAGCCTGCTTTCTGTTTAAACATGTTCTCTATTTTTTATCTTTAATCTACTGTTTCAGTACTAGTGGTCATTTTTATTTATTCTGGTATTGGTTTTACAGTGCTAACAATTAGAATTGTCTGCAAAGCTGTAATCAAAGTATTCACTAGATTCTGTTCATAATAGAAGTTATTCTGATTAACACTGTAAAAGATATGTTCTTTCTTAGCATTTCAATAAAATTCTCATTGAATATTAAAAAAAAAACAGAAAGCAATAAAAAAAACAGTGATAGAATAAGCTAAAGTTAATAGGAGACCAAATGCCATACTTTCAAGAGAATATCTGTTAAATAGAGCTTGTGAACAGACTGCTGACTGTCTTTTAAAACAGCATTAGTGGGCTCTACGGGCATGCCTGGTAGCTCAGCTGGTAAAGAATTCTCCAACAGTACAGGAGACCTCGGTTCGATTCCTGGGTTGGGAAGATCCTCTAGAGAAGGTGAGATGAAGGCATCATCAACTTAATGGACATGAGTTTGAGTAAACTCCAGGAGGTGGTGATGGATAGGGAAGCCGGGCGTGCTGCAGTCCATGGGGTCGCAAAGAGCCGGACACGACTGAGCAGCTGAACTGAACTGAGTGGGCTCTATTTATGAATTCAATGTGATTTTATGTTTTTTATGATATAAATATAGGAAAATAAATTATTTTTGAAGGTTTTCCTTAACTTGAGTCACTTTATTGAAATATTCCTATATTTAAGAGTTTTACAGGTAATTTTCTTTGGTAGTTTTTAATTTATTTTTATTTCTTGATAGTTTAGCTATTTTATCATGCTTCTTACACAGAGCTATAATTTCGTCTCTTCTTTACTAGTTTTCATTGCCTTTATCTGTTTTATTGTTTACTTGTATTTGATGAGAACTTTGTTCTCTATTTTCCTTGTTTCAATTGTACTTTTTATTATTAACTACAATAATAGCTGTATTCTCAAGAATACTTTTTATCCATAGTTTTCCAATTAATTATTTTTCAAAATTGTGCTGTGCTGTGCTAAGTCACTTCAGTCGTGTCCAACTCTTTGCAACCCTGTGGACTGTAGCCCTTCAGGCTCCTCTGTCCAAAAGATTCTCCAAGCAAGAACACTGGAGTAGGTTGCCATGCCCTTCTCCAGGGCATCTTCCAGATCCAGGGATTGAACCTGTGTCTCTTATGTCTCCTGCAATGGCAGGCATGTTCTTTACCACTAGGGCCACTTGGGATTGGATGCTAATTATTATTGAATACATTAGTTATCTGTGGAGATTATTATTAATTTTTCTATTTGTACTTATTTTTCTGAAGAATGTGTTAGTCAATTTCTGAATATTAAAATATTTATATTCCAGACATAAACTATTATTGGATATGGTAGAAAATTATTTCAATGGACTGCTATGTTTTGTTTGTTATATCTTGTTTTTAGGAATATTTGATAGTGACTGACCCTTAGTTGGGCTTCCCTGGTGGCTCAGACGGTAAAGCATCTGCCTATAATACGGGAGACCCAGGTTCAATTTCTGGGTCGGGAAGCTCCCCTGGAGAAGGAAATGGCAACCCACTCCAGTATCCTTGCCAGGAAAATCCCATGGACAGAGGAGCCTGGCAGGCTACAGTCCATGGGGTCCCAAAGAGTCGGACATGACTGAACGACTTCACTATGACTTCACTAGGACCCTTAGTTAGTGTTTAACTATTTTGCTGGCTGTTTTTGTCAGTGTTATGCTAACTGCTGGAGCCGATTATACAGAGTGAAGTAAGCCAGAAAGAAAAACACCAATACAGTATACTAACGCATATATATGAAATTTAGAAAGATGGTAACGATAACCCTGTATGCGAGACAGCAAAAGAGACACGGATGTATAGAACAGTCTTTTGGACTCTGTGGGAGAGGGAAAGGGTGGGATGATTTGGGAGAATGGCATTGAAACATGTATAATATCATATAAGAAATGAATCGACAGTCCAGGTTCGATGCAGGATTCAGGATGCTTGGGCCTGGTGCACTGGGATGACCCAGAGGGATGGTACGGGGAGGGAGGTGGGAGGGGTTGTAGGATTGGGAACATGTGTACACCCGTGGCAGATTCATGTTGATGTACGGCAAAACCAATACGATATTGTAAAGTAATTAGCCTCCAATTAAAATAAATAAATTTAAATTTAAAAAAAATTTTAAAAGAAAAAGAAAAGAAAATATGCAGAATCCATGAGATTGATATTTAAATGTTTTAAATGGTCAAGTAAATGTAAATATTAACCCAAGCAATGAAAAAAATGTAGCTACAATTTTAGTGATGTTTTTAGATTTCTATTAGTGCAGAAGTATTACTTAAAGTAACAAAGTATTTGGGTATTATTTAAACCTAAAGACATAAGCTTGATAACTGTCATATTTTAAGTTTTAGATTGGTTAGAATGAATTAAGGGTTCAGTGTGTCTTTTCAGAGTCCCAGGTTAGCTTGTTTCATTACTACAAATTCTCAAAGAGCTAAAAAGGAAACTCCCAAAATTTGCTCAGAATGTAAGAGAAATTGGCATGGGAAGATATAATTGAATTCTGGGATATTCAGTTCCCATTATAAAAATATTTATAACTTCTAGTTATAAATGAGTCCTTGAATATAATGTGCAGCATGGTGATTACAGTTAATAATATTATACTGTATATCTGAAAGTTGCTAAGGGACTAGATATTAAAATTTCTCATAACAACCAAAAAAATTGTAATTATGCATGGTGATGGATGCTAACAAGAATTATTGTGGTGATTCTTTTTCTCTATATGCATCATACCATTATGTTCCACATCTGAAGTAATGTAATGTTACATCTCACATATATCTCAATAAAAACATAAATGATGAGATGAGTAAAAATAAATAAATAAATAAAAAGAAAGGAACTGGTCCACAGTATTTGCTGTGCTCTAAAGCAGTCCATTGGAGAAGGTGATGGCACCCCACTCCAGTACCCTTGCCTGGAAAATCCCATGGACGGAGGAGCCTGGTAGGCTGCAGTCCACAGGGTCACTAAGAGTTGGACATGACTGAGCGACTTCACTTTCACTTTTCACTTTCATGCATTGGAGAAGGCAATGGCAACCCACTCCAGTGTTCTTGCCTGGAGAATCCCAGGGATGGGGGAGCCTGGTGGGCTGCCGTCTATGGGGTCGCACAGAGTCGGACACGACTGAAGTGACTTAGCAGCAGCAGCAGCAGCAGCAGCAAAGCAGTCCATATATTGAGGTTATTTGTTTTATATTAGGTCAAAACTAAAAACACTACAGTATTTAGATTTTTTTCTGGGAAGATTTATTTAATAACTGATATAATTTATTTTATAGTTGTTGCCATATTCATTTTGTCACCTCTTTTTGAGTCAATTTTATATGGTGCATTGATGCGTATCAGGTGTTCAGATGTACTAGAGTTTTTCATGTATGATCATCATACAAATTTTATAAACTTTGTCTACTGAGTCACTTTCTAATGTAAAGTTTTATTCATTTTTTCTTTTTTTTAAAATTTGGTTCATTAAATTTTACCAAGACATATTATTTTTGCTAAAATACATGCTTATAATTTAGCCATTTTCTTTCCTGTTTTTTTACTTCACTTATTTTTCTTTTATTTCCTATTTTTCTTATGTTTTGCATAATGTCTTCCATTATTATATATTCTTATTATTTATGTGTTCGATTTATTTATTTTGTTTTAAATAGTTTAATGAAAAATTTATATAAGGCTGAGCTTTTCTCTGAAAAGTGCTTTGAAGACATTTTAAAAATAGAAGCTGCACCATACAGCTTAATGTTTAGCAGAGTGCTTTGAAGTTATGCAGAACCATCATCTCTCAAATGACATCAGGCTTGAAATTCAGATAATAATGGACTGTTTGAGGGGATGTGACTTTCCATCTGGAGGGTCTGATAAACATTTACATCTATATATCTAGTCTCCATGTTATATAATTTCTGAAAGAAATCCTATAACCCGTAGTCCAGGTGACATCATCTTGGGTACTAGCATTCTCAATCAGGAAGGAAAAGCAGGTTGTAGAATGACCTTTTGACTGATGCAAACTTTAACTCTGTTCTCTAGATTTCAGCATGATTACTCCAGAGTCCCATTAATTCATTTTTCCCTCAGTTTCCTGCTAGGGTCAAGGCAAGGGAAGAGGGTAGTTTCCCAGAAATGTATTGGAGAATCTACCTAGTTGTCTAGTTGGCATGGAGTATGGACCTCTGAGCAAGAACTTCTGATGAGGAAAACAAAACATTCCTTTCAGCTGCGTTTAGGAGACCAAAGCTTCTTGGTTTCCTACAGTCTACATTTAGTGTCAATTCTTTCAAAATGATAGTCAAGTTTCCTCATCAATCGCCTTATAAGTGTATATTTTCAAGAATTATTTTTAAAAAGTCGTGAATTCTAGTCATGTGAGTAGGACAGCTTGACCACCCTGCCCTAGCAGCATACTGTTGCATTTTCTACCTCTAAATGAGAAAATATACTGAATTTTGGATCTACATACAGTTTCCCAAGAATCCATTCTTTGTTTTAAACAGAATTCATCATCAAAACCAGTCCTCTCTTTTCACTCTGCTTTTCTACAAATTATTTCTTAGGAGCTATCTAGAACATGCTTTATCTCTCAGGTAGAAAGGAACCCTTTTTGATGACGTGTTCATGCTCTTGCCCTAGTGTGTTTACACATTTACTGTGTGTGTGTGTGTGTGTGTGTGCTTAGTTGCTTCAGTCTTGTCTGACTCTTTGCAACCCTATGGTCTGTAGTCCACCAGGCTTATCTATCCCTTGGATTCTTCAGGCAAGAATATTGGAGTGGATTGCCATGCCCTTCTCCAGGGAACCTTCCAAACCCAGGGATTGAACCTGCATCCAGGGAACCTTCCAAACCCAGGGATTGAACCTGCATCTCACTCTTACATCTGCTGCAATGGCAGGCAGGTTCTTTACTGCTAGTGCCACATAGGAAGCCCTACACATTGTCTGCAACCTAGCAATTATCTTCCATACGTAATTTTCTGTACATATCTAAATTCCAACCCTACAACTTTCAGTGGGACTTTGATACTCTTACTTTTCACTGTCAGGAGTTTTTATATTTGCCCAGAACCTAAGAACTACTTTGGTAAAGAATTAGGAGAGGGGCTGCCACTGCCTGCTTTCCACAAATCTTGAGCTATATTTACTTTGGGAGTAGGGCTCCAGTAGGTCAAGAATACCAGATATTTCAGGCTGTGGGAAAAGTATGTTTGAACGCAGAAAACTGTAAAACCTTTGTGCTCAGTCATACCCAACTCTGCAACCCCATGGACTGTAGCCCGCCAGGCTCCTCTGTCTATGGAATTTTCTAGGCAAGGACTGGAGTGAGTTGCCGTTTTCTACTCTAAGGGATCTTACCTACTATTGTGTCTCCTGCATCTTCTGCACTGGCAGACAAATTCTTTACTGTGGGGCCACCTGGGAAGCCAGCTGGGAAGCCACCTGGTAGCCTGTGTTTGAAGATGCAGACATGTGAAAGAGCTTAGAGCATATGAATAACTACCTGTAAGTAGTCCACTCCCAGTGGAGTACAGCCAATGTGTGAGAGAAGTGGTGGGCAAGGTAGAAGGCAGGCAACAGCAGAGAAAAGGCCTTTGAAGGCCTCCTGAAGGAGTTCAGACTGTCTGCTATTCATAATGAGACAATTTAGAAAGATTTTAAGTGCATGTTGATAAAATCAACTTGAGATTTTAAAATTCCTTCTTAGTATTGGAGATAGAATTGTGTGTAGTTCATGAGATAGAATTTAGTGAGACTAGCCAAGAGCATATTGCAAAAGTAAAAGATGATAAGTTCCAAACTATGGCATTGTTCAAAGATAGGGGAAAGAAATGAAATTTCCAAGTCATATAGGGTGAAGAAAGGGGGATAAAGGGGAGTAATGGTTTGCAAGTTGGAGTTTAAGAAGAGGTCAGAGGTTAAGAGCACTTTTATTTTTCTGGTAAATATGGCTGGAAGCAGAACTGACATAAAATAGCAAGTTGGGATAATACAAATTGAATTTTAATTTTGAACATATAGCATTTAGTTTTTCTATGGTATATGATCTGGTTGGCAGTTAGACATGTAGTTCCATACCTAAAGAGAATGGTCTGGACTGGAAATCATATTTGGAATTATCAAAATAGAGGTTTGAATCATGAATATTGGTGATACTGTTCATGTAGAGAACTTGTGTGTGTTTTCTGTGAATCTATACCACCGAACATTTTTTCCTTTCCTAATGCTTTTGTTCCTTCTGTCCTGATCATCTGCTGTATTCTGTTTGGCTTGACGAATAATTATAAATTCAGGACTTACCAGGAATGTAAAGAGTCTGGGAGAAAAAAATATACTATCCTTTGAGTCAGACTCAAGAATCCCTCACACATATTGGGAAATTGTGGTTGTCAGATGACAATTATGAGACCGTCAAGACCAGTAAGTCCTGAATCACGGCAGATACTTCCAACTTAACTTCCCTTTCTGATTATCAGTGTCTAATATTCAGGTCCTGATCTCTGTGGTTTTGAACCACACTTGATTACTTTACACTGATTCCTAATTACTTCTCTTTATTTGAGACTTAAATGGTACTCTTAGTGACAAACTATATCCTAACTCTGCTTAACTCTACTACAGTAACTCAACAAAGAAAGATACAGAACTCTTTCCATGGTATAAACTCTTTCCATGTTTCATTTTCCTGGCATCACTAAAGTGAGTATTTTTTGCCTAGAAATCCAGGATGACACTTGATTCCCCTAGTTCTTACCCATTTATCAGTCAATGTATTTTATTTGGTCTACTACTCGTAAGGCATTTATGCCACTAATTAGTCACCTAAATAAAAATGAATACCATTAACTAGGATCTTATAAATTTTATGTTCTGAGTCCTCTTAGTTTTAGTTCTATGTAGTAATTAATTAAAAGAAATAACTCATTAATTTGTTTTCATCACTTTGTTTGAGTTAAACCCATATTGGTAAAAGAAACCAACTAAATGGATATTTTTTTAGCCACTTCATTTCAGAATAGAAAAGAAATGCCTTTGTCACACAGCTTTGGAAAGCATTTTATATTATATGGAGAATTTTTTATACTGAATTCGAATGTAATTAGAGTCAAAGGCCATGCATTTGTTCATGTTTGTAATAGCTTTGTGCTCTTAAAAAGAAAATCTAAATTTATATTTTCTCTTTGGAACTTTTAAATTTGCAATTGTTTGGCAAATATGATACTATCTGACCTTAGAAACAAAACACTGCTTTTACATTACAGCTTGCACTTTCTATGTGTGTAGCAATATATATATATTTTTTCTTTTGGTTACATCAGTTTTCCCAGGTGGTGTTAGTGGCAAAGAATCCATCTTCCAAAGCGGGAGACACAAGAGATGCTGGTCAATCCCTGGGTTGAGAAGATCCCTGGCATAGGGAATGACAACCCACTCCAGTATTCTTGCCTGGAAAATTCCAAGGACAGCAGAGCCTGGGACACTACAGTCCATGGGGCCACAAAGAGTTGGATATGACTGAGTACACACACACACACACACATTTGGTTACTTAAGAATGTTGGAGTATGCTCCACAATTCTGATAGGTATGTGATACAGGCACGCCCTACAATGACTCTGTGATTCACAGATTTTCAGAAATACTAAGTTAAGCCAAATTTACTAGGTTTTCTTATCACCAAGTCTTTAATAAATTCATATGTATCATGGATATCTCAAAGGGATGTGATTATGTAGAATTTCTAAATAGTTTAAATTGCAGAGTCTCTTCTAGAAAATAAAACTTGTAGGATAATTTTCCAGACAAATACACTGTGTACAAATACATTATATTTAAGTTTAATCATAATGATTTTTAGGTACTCGTTGATTTTTATGATGAAATTTATTTATGTATGCAAATCCTTAAATTACCTACCCCACCCATCCTCAGCAGAGGAGCAGATAGTTTCAATGGTTTGTTGACACTGGGTAACAGTTTAATACCTAACTAAGAAAGGGCTTTTCTGCAGATTGAAGGGACAAATGGAAGTCAGAAAATCTAGGTTTGAATCTTGAGTTGGCCACTTAGTGATGAGCTACCTTGGGTAAGTTACCATAATTTAATAATGAGGATAATAAAATAGTATGCAGATTAAAGCGTGTAGTAGAGATAAAAATTTGGAAAATATGAACATAGTTCCTGGTACAAAGTTATCAGTAAGTGATAACTTTAATGGGTATAAAGTAATTCAAAAATTAGTAAGTAATGAATAGTTCTCATCTTACTATTTTCCCGTAAGGCTTTCTAACATGTTTTTGAATATCTTCCTCTTAGAAACTGTTTTCCTCTTCTTCATTTCTCTTGCCTGAATAACTCTTAAGTGCTGTGCTCAGTCACTCAGTCCATTCCAACTCTTTGCAACCCTATGGACTATAGTCCACCAGGCTTCTCTGTCCAGGGAATTTTTCAGGCAAAAATACTGAAGTGAGTTGCCATTTCCTACTCTAGGGGATCTTCACAACCCAGGGATGGAAACTGTGTCTCTTCTGTGGCTTGCGTTGACAGGAGAATTCTTTACTACTGCACCACCTGAGAACAATTTTTTTTCTCCACATTTATCTAATTTATAGTCATTGTACAGTCCATTTTTCTGCTGCCCTTTTCTCTAGGATGATTTATCTGACTACTTTGAGACATTTTTACATCCGTTTAATGGGCCCACCTAATGGTCCTTTTATCTATACAACTTATTTCTTAGGCACTTCCATGAAAATTTGTATTCTTAGTTTGCATTTTCCTGTACAAGTTCTGTATTTTCAATTAGATTAAAAGGTGCTTAGGAGATGCACCATTTTCCTAAAGTATGGTATTTTCTTTTAAATGATGGATGCTCAATAAACATTTATTGATTACAAAAGGCAGCAGCTGAAAGTTATACTCACTGTTTATTGTGTAAAGAATAACTTTCAGCAGATGAATGCTGCTAACTGCTGCTAATCACTGATAAATAATCCTTATTGTACATGTTTTGCATGCATATTCAGAAACATTGAAAGGTTTGCCAGTATTTGATCAACTTTGGATGGGATAAGGGTAGAAACCCAATTAGTATTAGTTCTTCATTCTAATCCATTTTTTCTATCAGCGTATTTCAGCCTTTTTTGGAGAAGCATAAGAAGAGTTAGTGGATGGTTAACATTGGGTCCTCCTTTCTAAAACCAAAAAGTCTCCAACCTCTAATCATTTCACTAAATTATAAGAAACCAAATCCTAATGATTGAAAACTCTACTTTTTAGTGACTTAGCAAATCATATCGTCCTCCTTTTGGTTTGCTTTCTCTCTCTCCCAAACATGCATTCAAATTCATCTAATGTCTAAACAGTAAGAAATTACCTAAAAGTAGATTATTAAAGAAAAAAAAAACCCTTAACTTAATTTCCTGCATCAAAATTGGTTTTAGGTAGATGCTTAAAAATAATCTTAGAAAAGAAAATGCCATTCTAAGCAGGATATGAATTCAAGCACTGATGATCAACAGTGATTATATTGAAGTTGTATTTCAGAATTTTATAGGAATAAAGTCTGCTTCCTTACTGAGGTTCTCATGATATTAATTCCCTGTACCTTTCTTGTCCCACACTCTCTTTTTACTTAAATCATAAAAAGCTCTTTATTCTTTTCAGCATCTACATGAACAATTTTCTTGCTCTGAAATATTACCAGCTAGAGCACTTTAAGACAGTAGTTTTCATTGCTTACTGCATATAGGACCAGCTATACATTTCCACCCAAAATACAAAACAAAAATAAGACTCTCTTACTAAAAATTGATAATAATTTCAAAAGGGCACCAGTTGAATATTAAACCTAGCACAGATCTTCAGAGTTCTGGGTCCTGTGAAACTACACATATCACACACTCTCAAACTGCCCCAGCCATACATGACAATCATCTCGAAAGTTTTTGAAAAGTAATAATGCCAGGGTAGCATCCTAGATATTTGACTTCAGAATCTCTGGGGAAGGAGCATAGGTATCAGTATTATAATTTTAATTGTAAAATATTTAATTTTTATGTACAATCATTGCTGAGAACTGAATTCAAATGCTATTTCCATAAGATTTTTATTTATTTATTTATTTTTTGTGTTCTTTATTATTATTTTTTTATTTCCATGAGATTTTACATTTACTTATCTGTTAATTTGTCTTAGTCTCTATCTCTGTCTCAAGACTGTAATGTTTCTTAAGAATAGGTACCATGTTTTCTTAGTCTTATGTTCATGACACAGAACAATCCCTGCAGCTTATAGACATCTATTAAGCGGTTGTTGAATGACTGAATAAATGAATGGATAGAGTGATATGACTTGTTTATTCATTTTATAGATAATAAGGAAAAAATAAGATAAAAACAGACTTTTTGAAGAGATTCTGTTCAGTTCAGTTCAGTCACTCAGTCATGTCCAACTCTTTGTGACCCCATGGACTGCAGCACGCCAGGCTTCCCTATCCTTCACCAACTCCTGGAGCTTGTTAAACTCATGTCCATCGAGTAGGTGATACCATCCAACTATCTCATCCTCTGTCATCCCCTTCTTCTCCTGCCCTCTATCTTTCCCAGTATCAGGGACTTTGAAGAGATTGGAATGGAGTAAAATAAGAGATTTGAGAAATTATATCTAATAATTAATTTTCTCATAAACAAGGTGATTGACCCACAGAATAGGCCCTGTAATGCTGTGCTTAGTGGGAAATTTATTTTATTTATACTATTACTCATTAAACTTTCAGTGTTGAGAAAAAAAACAAATATAAGGAGATATAGGTTTTGCCTCTGTCTACTCATTGTAGAGTTTGGTACCCAAGCCTTGGCCCTCCTGAGATAAATACAATTTGAAGTAAGGATTTGTTCACACTTTTCACAACCGTTACCATTGATTTTCTTAAAACTCGAAAAAAAGATTTAATCTTTAGTAATCCCCCTGGCCAAATTCCATGCCCCTGTATAATCCTACAGGATGGGGACAAAAATTAAAAATATGTTTGCTTCACCTTGAAGCCTGACCATGACATTTCTAGGTGGAAAGCATCCCCCAGCTTGAAGGTTGGTGCTATTTCTCCTCTCAGGGAGCTGAGAGGTCTCCATTGACTTGAGCCTGATTCTCCCATAGGCAGGGGGGAGGGGGAGCAATGGAGGGGACGTCCATGGATAGCCATGTGGCAGCCCCTCTTCAACCTCATCACTAAGCATTTGCCAGGTGGGTTCCAGTGGATGCTGTTCCTGGAATCAAAGCATCCTGAGTCTGATCAAGCAAAACCAAAGCCTAGAGTCCTGGGAGTAGGTTCACAGGTCATCAATAAGCAGTGGACCTTTGGGGGCGGGAAGACTCTTGGTCTGTTTTAAAATTTTTTCCTGCAGAAGTGGAAACACTGTATTTTCATTTTAATTTATATTTGAAATGTATTTAGTTCATGAAGTACATCTGCTCCTTCATCTTGACGCTGTATGATCCTTTGTATGTAATGTATTTACATGTTAATTTGTTATGTCTATAAATACACAGGGTCTCAATAGATCAATGTAGTTAAAGGATGGAAGATGAAGATATACTAATCGGTTACTAGAAATACCTCATTCATCTGCAGGAAGAGAAGGAAAACATCATTAAAGTGAGGGAATGGTCAAGTCCTCCTTTCCCTGCAGACTCAGAAACTTGGAAGGTGTCTGGGGATAGCATGAAGGGGGTTGGGACTGTGGACTGAAGAAACCATACCAACTGATTGCTCAGTCTAGAAACTTTTCTAGCACAATATTACATGAGATGTTAACAAAGGGAACAGGAATCATTTCAAATAAACTGCTTAGCAATCTTCAGTCTTAAGGCAGTTAGTAGTATTTTAAACCTCTCTAACAAGATAAAGGAAGTCACCAAAAATATTTGCAAAATGGTCTAATTGTTGACAGCAAACCAAAACAAACTACTAATCAAACATACAAAACTTCAGGGACAACATGTTTGGTGGATTTGTACCCTTCTAGCAAATTTCACCTTGGGTTTGTTTTGTAAATGTTCTGTAAGAGGTATTGTCCACAGACTTCTAGGCTAAGCTGTTTTTACAAGAGATATTTATTTCAAACTGCTTGGGTGGAGAGGGAAAGGGACCTAAAACCTTCCTTACCCTACTTTTTGGAGTGCAGTTAATCCTGAATCTGCGAGCCCACTTCTGCCCTAAAATATTAAATCATTCTAATATTTTTATTAAACCCATATACTTCATAGTAAAGAGGGGCAGGCCTTTTAACAATATTGAGTAGGATACAAGGATCAAAACAAAAATGGAACAACACAACTCAAAGCACCCAAATTTGGCACATTTATCAAACTTGTAGTGAGAACAGTGTCTAGATTTGTATATCACTAAGGGATGCCCAAGAAATAGAAGTGAACTTTAACTTTTAAACTTGAAAAATTAGGCACCATCTATGAAATTGCACATTTTTAAAAGGTAGAGCTGTGTGTGTGGCTTCTAAAACGGAACGCTGGAAAATGCGTTTTGAATGGTTGTGTTCCCACAGTTAGGTGATAGTTCCTTGCTGGCGCTGCTTTGCCTGTGTAAATGTATTGACTCTCAATCTATGACTGCGATGTACTCAATAGCAGATCATCTCAAACCCTTGAGCACTCAGTCTAGTGAAGATGTTGTCATGTACAATAAAGAACTAGTTGGATTAACTGTGTGATGTTAACTATTATTAATAAATTTTAACATTTTTCAAATATATATAAAAAAAGTAATCACTCCTTAGATATGTCTATCATAGTTGAGAATTAAGGGAATGTATTTGTGGTGGAGGACTGTTTCTTGAATGTACTGTAGAGCTTGTTAGTGAAACTAGTGTTGTAAAGTAACAGACTGTTATTAGCTATTTGTGAGATCAAAGTAATGGAGAAGGCAATGGCACCCCACTCCAGTACTTTTGCCTGGAAAATCCCACGGACGGAGGAGCCTGGTAGGGGGGTCGCAAAGAGTCGGACACGACTAAGCGACTTCACTTTCACTTTTCGCTTTCATGCATTGGAGAAGGAAATGGCAACCCGCTCCACTGTTCTTGCTTGGAGAATCCCAGGGACAGGGAAGTCTGGTGGGCTGCCGTCGATGGTGTCACACAGAGTCGGACACGACTGAAGCGACGTAGCAGCAGCAGCAGCAGCAGCAGCAGATCAAAGTAATAGAATAAATGTAACTGTCCAGGCAGTTTACAATTCTGCCTTCTTCCCTTTCTGGTTGCACAGAGACTGAAGTCCAGCCAGAGGTAAAAATACTTAAAGTCTTTTTGGGTCTTTTCTGAGCCGACATCCTGCCACAGGCACATATGTGACTTTCTAGGTTTCCTTGAATATGCTGGGGTTTCTCATAACCCTAATTGTCCCAAGTCTCTTTCCTGAGCCTATTCTGTCCTTTCTATGCCAGACATTTTAGTTTATCTCTTGCTCCTGCAGTTTATTCTTGCCCAGAAGGTAGTGGCTAAGTGTATTTGCCTTTAATGCTTATGAAAAAACCACCCAGGAAGCAGCTTCAACCCTGGAAAGCTGCTATGTAGGCAAAACAAAGGCAAATCCTTGAGCTGATTCTTCAGGGAACCACCACAAGGGTAAAAGCACAGAACTACTACATTATTTGAGAATAGGTCCACAGTGTTCCCTGTGGGGCTGCGCAACCTGCATCAGGAATAGGTTTCCATTTTCAAGGCTGCTGCAGCGCTGGGGAGTGTCAGTAGTAACTGGGTAAATTGATATGCCACAGAGCTCTCCTATCAAAATTCTATAGTTTTCCTCTTCACAAAGCATTCTCTTGGTTGCTGCGAGTTTTTATTAGATTCCAGAGTTCTAAAAAATTGATTTTAAAAGAGTGTTGACACTTTTTGCCAGCCTAGTTGTTGCTTCTATGGCTGATTTTCTCTACCATGGTAAAGTTGAATGGTTACAAATGTATTGCCCACAAAGCCAAAGATATTTACTATTTGTTTTTTAAGAGACACTTTGCTGACCTCTGTTTTGAAAATTGGTATACAAAATTTGCATAAAAATATTTCATTAGTGCATGCATGATTGATGCGTTAGTGGATGAATGGATGGGTGAACAGTAAAACTATTTTACATTTGTATTTTAACATTAGATTATTAAATGTAGATATCTGCATGCATCTTATTAAACATCATCAAACAACTTATAATCTACTGTGTTAGAGAAGCATGATCATTCATTGATCATCTTCAGAGTTGCTGTTTTTACTTCTAGGTCACTATTCCATTTAAGAATGGTGATAGCCAGTTAAAATCAAAACATGCCTACTGAAAGCATATTTTAGTAATGAGAAACATCCTTAATGTTATAAGCTTTTTCTTCACATGTTTACATTATTCATTATGTGTTCTTACTCTATCCATGGATGTTGTTTATTTGAGCAATGAGATAAGTCATGGTAAGATAGTTACAGTGAGTTGATAACTTATTTGTTAAAGAAATATCCATATTCTTGGTATTGCTGTGTATGATACTGTTTTTTCATCCTTAATCTCCCTTTTGAAAGCATGATTCTTCATTTGCCTCCTTTGAGCTTCCAAGGGCCAGATGTTGAGTTTTGTTTTTTTTTTTCTCATATTAAGTTATAATGTCTATACTTTCAAAGAACTGACTCACCTCCCTCAGAAGCCAACTTCATCAGCATCATTTGTCCACTATTCATGCTGCCCAGTCATTAGCCTTTTACTTCTAATCAACTTTGTGGCACCCGCTTGATTTCCACATTCTGTTAATTAGGTTGTTCTCTTATTATTTATTATGTAATTCTTTCAGTATGAGGGCAGTGATAGGACACAGAGTATAGAGGTCAGAAAAGAGAAAGAAATAAATGATTCCTTGGGAAAATATAAACTATCAGTTTTAAGCTTTAATCTCCATAAGTTTAACATGATATTACTATTATACACATGTGTCTTTTTCATTTGGTTCATATGAATACTATTAAAAAAGATATTTTTTGCTAGCCCTTAAGAGGCATTAACAATATAAATATAAATTCATAAAATATAAATACTTCATAGGCAAGGATATTGTTACCCATAAACAAATGCAGTTTTATCTGGCTTCTGCAAACAAATTTTAAAAGAGTTTTGGTTATAAGGGTAAATTCTGAACCTGATGGGGCTAACTGAATATCCATTTCTGACTTCCCAAAGAAATGAATTGAGGATCATAGATCCTGATACACACCTGAATGTTCTAAGACACAGAGTCATGTTTCTCAAAAACGTACTCTCTAGTGATATTTTCTTCTGGTAATTAATGAATCAAAGTAGCCATTAAATGATACAGAATTATTTAAAATAGATAAAAACTTTAAATTCATCATTAGATTGAGAGTTCCATAAGGGCTGGGATTTTAGGTATTGTTTTGTTTTGATTTTCATTGTTAACCTGGAGTCTAAAGGAGTACATATCACAATAAGAGTTTGATATATGTTTGAATAAATAAATAAATTAGTTATTATTCTTATCATTGTAATAGTAGGGGATATTTTATACATATCATAGAAAATTAATTTGCATCTTAATATCTTTTTAAATCATTTAAGACAATGATAGTTCAAGTGTTAATACATGAAAAAGATCATTTATATCTTTTTAGATAAGGGCTGAAGGATATATGAGTTATACATTTAAAAAGTAGAAAATTTTATTATATTTAAATAAAACATTTTCTTCCCTTTAACCTTAAACATATTTTACTTTTTCAGAACTTCATTTTGGGTTTATTCTATGTCAAATCCCAGTCTAATACAGATAAAAATACGTGAGTTATTAGGTTCCTTAAAACTGGGGTTGATAGTACAAATGCTGACAAATCCTTATTACAGATGCCAGTGGAATGAAGTGCCTTTACCTCTAGCAAATGCTGATGTGGAGATTTAAGACTATGTGAAAAACTAGTAAAGTTGCCCAGGAGAGTTTTATCATATTATTCATTGAACTCAGTATATGGTACAGTAATTGCTTCTGGTATCATTTTTCTTTTCTTACACGAGGTTATTATTTATCCTTGTGCGGTGTGAAACAGAGAAAGAGTCTAAAGGAGAGTCATAACTCGATGTAAACTATCTTGTGACACAGTGTAGCTGGAGATAGGAATCACAGCTAGAAAAGAGTGTCTTACTTCTCAGAATTAAATATGGGAAGAATGATATTAGACACTGTGGAAACACATAAATACTAAAAAGATGCACTCAGACAACATATTTTTTCCTAGTGATATGAAAACCTGTTTAAAATATACATCTAAATAGGCTTTTTAATCTCACAGAGATCAACACATTTATTTGCCTATGACAGAGGTTTTCTTATTAGCTGATAAGTGAAGGAAATCAAATTAATAGGTAGGATGGTTACTACAAAAAGCTGGATGGGTGACATTTAAATAGCACAATAATTTTTGGAATATCTGCTCTGCTTTTGTGCCTTGTACATGTATGTCCTTTTGCCTTATGCACTTTTAAGTAATCACTAACATTTATCATATTCTCTCCAATGTTCAGGTAAGTTTGTATGAAAAGTATACCATAAATATTTTGGAGCAAAATTTTTAAATAGAGACAATCATGACTTAATAGTGTAAATAGGGAGAAAACATTTTTTAGACACTAGTATGTTGCTTCCTAAATCTGTTGGGCTGAAAATATGCTATTCTTACAAATTATTATATTTTATTTTTATTTATTTATCTGGCTGCACTGTCATACAGGATCTTAGTTCCCCAGCCAAGGATAGAACCTGTGTCTTCTGCAGTGAAAGCAGAGCATCCTAACCACTGGACAGCCAGAGAATTCCCTATTTTTACAAATTCTTCAAGTATTATGATAAAAATGTGTGTTTTTATTTGAAAAGAAAATAATTTATTATGTAGAAAATGAATTTTTAGGATTATATATTTACCTCTATTTACCAATTTTGTTTTGATTTCATTGTGCAATTGATAAACGTATTACCATTTTGCATGCAGTATACTAATGACTAATCCCAGTTGATTGAAAAAGTAATAATAAAACCAGACCATACATGTTAAGTTAGCTAATGAGCCCTGTATAATTATGCATTTGTATGCAGTTTGGAAACCATCACTGGGGACTATTTAATGTGGGAAGTATAGTAGAAAGGTAAGTGATTCAGTAGTCCATTGCCTAGGTTGTATGCTGGCTGTTGACCTTGGGCAAAACACTTAGCATCCCAGCCTTCAGTTTATTTATCTGTAAAATATAAAAATTAATAATGATATCACTGACCTCACTTGCCTGTAATGAGAAATGAATAAATTAATCCAAGGAAAAGCTTTTAGAACAGGAATGGGCAGTAATTAAACACTTGGAAAATGTTAGTGCTGTTACTTAGTGTCTGGAGCTTGAAAAATGGTCAACCTGTGGACTTTTAAATAAAAATAATACACATTTGTTAACTTATAAATCAGAAACTGACTGCAACTGAAGTATGAATTTGATAATTTTTGTACCAAAATGCTTCTTTGTCCCGCATTCCACCAGCCAGAAATGTTCTCGCTGTTCCTTCCTCTTAAGGGGAATATGATATATTCTCAAGTCCCGAAACCCCTGGCCATCGGTTAGGAACCTGAAGATTTGTTACCACCTTCTCCAAACCCCATAGAACTTAGCTGTCTTATAAGATGTTTCCTTCAAGTTCAAGTTGCCTTGGATTCCCCAGTTGACCATAACAGTCCATTTCCATTCAGTTCATTACACAGTCATTTATTTGCAACCCTGCTATGTGCCTGGTGATGTTTGGTGCTTTTGATGCAAATCTGCCATATAAATGGCTCCTATCTTGCCATATAAATGGCTCAATTCTAGTTCAGAAGATATATATGTAAATCAGCACTGTCTACTCAATATGATAAATATTATGGTAAAAATTATTGTGGAGCAGCAGAAAAAGAGCTAACGGACTGCCTGAACTGTGAATACCTAGCACAAGAAAGCTGTTCAGCTGCAGGGCTTCCCTCCTCTCCCCAGGTAACAAGGGCATTTAACTTATGATCCATGGACATGTGTTATCCAACTTTAAAAATTAGAAGGCCAGGAGGTGTAGAGAGGAAAATGAGTATAATATCCCTAAGGGTGGAAGAGGACTATATCTGTCAGATTTGCAGCACTCTGTATCC
Organism: Capricornis sumatraensis; assembly: GCF_032405125.1. Taxonomy (NCBI): domain Eukaryota; kingdom Metazoa; phylum Chordata; class Mammalia; order Artiodactyla; family Bovidae; genus Capricornis; species Capricornis sumatraensis. The sequence continues at coordinate 35,745,352 of NC_091081.1, read as the reverse complement.
CTGGGAAATACATTTTATACATAATCACATAGTACAAAAAAATTAGTGTGTGCACGCTAAGTCGCTTCAGTCAAGTCCAACTCTTTGGACTGTAGCCCCCGAGGGACTCTGTCCCTGCGATTCTCCAGGCAAGAATACTGGAGTGGGTTGTTATGCCCTACTCCAGGGGATCTTCCCAACCCAGGGATCTAGTCCGCATCTCCCGCATTGAAGGTGGACTCTTTACAACTGAGCCACCAGGTAACCCCATATAAAATTAGACAGGATCCTAAATGTACTTTTTACCTTTTGGTAAGCCCAAATATCTAACTTTGAATTTAATTACATATTAATTTCTGATTTCCATGTATTTTAACTAATTCCATTTTAAAATGCACCATATGTGAAAGTGTGAAGTTGCTCAGTCGTGTCTGACTCCTTGCAACCCCATGGATTGTAGCCTACCAAGCTCCACCACCCATGGGATTTTTCAGGCAAGAGTACTGGAGTGGGTTGCCATTTCCTTCTCCAGGGGATTTTCCTGACCCAGGGATTTAACCCAGTTCTCAGATTGAACCCGGGTCTTCCGCATTGTAGGCAAATGCTTTACCCTCTAAGACACCAGGGAAGCAGCATATCTGGGTTTTCCACAAGTTACCTAAATGGTTTAGAAAGAAATATGAGATTGTGGGAAAGTATGCATCTCGGAATTTAGAAAACCTGAGTGCAAATCTATCCTTTGACTCCTCTTAGGTGTTCTTTATGGAGAAGGCAATGGCATCCCACTCCAGTACTCTTGCCTGGAAAATCCCATGGATGGAGGAGCCTGGTGGGCTGCAGTCCATGAGGTCGCTAAGAGTTGGACACAGCTGAGCAACTTCACTTTCACTTTTTACTTTCATGCATTGGAGAAGGAAATGGCAACCCACTCCAGTGTTCTTGCTTGGAGAATCCCAGGGACGGGAGAGCCTGGTGGGCTGCCGTCTATGGGGTCGCACAGAGTCGGACACAACTGAAGCGACTTGGCAGCAGAAGCAGCAGCAGGTGTTCTTTATTTCTTCTCAGCTGTATGGCCTGGGAAAATTAACCTCTTTGAAAAATGACAACAGTAAAAGAGTCCTAATGAAACTCAGTTGAACCATGTGAAAAGATTCTCAATATCATCTTTCCGTAGAGAATTGTGCAATAAGGAAACATTGAAAAATTACTACATACCTGTTAGAATGAATAAAATCCAGAAAACTGACAACACAAATGCTGTTGAGGGTGTACAACAACAGGAACTCTCATTCATTGCTGGTGGTGAACTCCAACTGGTACAACTAATTTGGAAGACATTTTGGCAGTTTCTAGCAAGACTAAGGCAATGGCACCCCACTCCAGTACTCTTGCCTGGAAAAATCCCATGGACGGAGGAGCCTGGTAGGCTGCAGTCCATGGGGTCGCTAAGAGTCGGACACGACTGAGAGACTTTACTTTCACTTTTAACTTTCATGCATTGGAGAAGGAAACGGCGACCCACTCCAGTATTCTTGCCTGGAGAATCCCAGGGATGGGGGAGCCTGGTGGGCTGCCGTCTATGGGGTCGCACAGAGTCGGACACGACTGAAGTGACTTAGCAGCAGCAGCAGCAGCAGCAGCAGCAAGACTAAACATACTCTTGTATGATGTAACAATTGAATGCACCTCTGTTTATCCAAATATGTTGAAACTTATATCCATACAAAAGCCTGCGTGTGAATGTTTGTAGCAGCTTATTCATAATTGACAAAAGTTGGAAGCAACCAAGATGTCTTTCAGTAGGTGAATGGATCATCAAACTGTGGTACATTCAGATAATGGGGTATTATTCAGCACTTGAAAGAAATGAACCATCAAGCCATAAAAGATTTGGAAGAAACATAAATGTATATTACTTGGTGAAAAAAGCCAACATGAAAAGGCTACATACTTATTATAGTATTAATCCAATTATATGACATTTGGAAAAGAGAAAACTGCAGACAAAAAAGATTAGCAGTTGCCAGGGTTTAAAGGAGAGGGAGGGGTTAATAGGTAGAGCACAGAGGACTTTTTGGGCAGTGAAATTATTCTGTATGTTGCTATAATGGTGAACTACATGTCATTATATATTTGACAAAACCTATAGAAAATACAATCCTAATATAAATTGTGGATGTTCCCTGATAATTATGTATCATTGTAGGCTTGTTAAAAATAAGTGTATCAATCTGGTGGGGGATACTGGTAAAGGAGGAGGCTTGGCATGCATGATGGCAGGGGGTATATGGGAACTCTGAACTTTGCATTTAATTTTACTGTAAATCTAAAACTGCTATAGAAATAAAGTCTATTAGATTCCATGGAAAATTATTGCATCTAAAATAATGAAATAATATTAAGCTATATCTGCTACGTTCCTTTTGTTGAATTCTCAAAACAACTTAAAAGCATTGTTGAATCAACTTAGAGACAAGAAAACTGAGTCTGAAAATTAATTTATCATTTATACAATTAATATTTTCTTTGCACATATTGTGTGCCAAATATTGTATTAAGCATGGAGATACTATTATGAATCAATCTGGATGTTATATTCCAGGGAAGTGAGATGTGGAATAAAGTGCTGATCTTTGAGCAGGACTTCTTTTACACACTGGAGCATCAGAAGAGCAGGAAAGTTAAAGTGTGTAAGAAACAATAGGGATAAGCCAGGTCAAAGGAGATGGGAAGAGAGGTGGAATTAGTCTTGTTTCTGAGATGAGTATGGGCAAGCTGACACATTGCTGTTGGTCCAAAAAGTCTTTTGGTGTGATGGCCCTCATGAGATGACTGATATTCTCCAGGGGTTGAAAAGAGGGTGATTGCTTGCTAAATGGATTGGCATGGGAGTCTCCTAAACTTTTTCACTTTGCAACATCTTACTCTAGAGAGAAACTTCCAGAGGTGTTGTACTGTCAAACAGTAAGTAGTAGAGCCAGTTGCACCCTAGTTTAGTTGCAGGACAATCCGTCGTATCATGTTCCACCCACTTCCAATAAAATATGCTGATACATGGATTTTCTTAGCGCTTAGTTAAACACAGTATTTGATAGGGCCTGCTTTGCAAACCCTTATAAGATTTGGCTCCTCACTTGCTCTTCATTGGGCTTCCCTCATAGCTCAGTTGGTAAAGAATCCACCTGCAATGCAGGAGCCCCCAGTTCGATTCCTGGGTCAGGAAGATCCCCTGGAGAAGGGATAGGCTACCCACTCCAGGATTCTTGGGGTTCCCTTGTGGCTCAGCTGGTAAACAATCCACCTGCAATGTGGGAGACCAGGGTTCCATCCCTGGGTTGGGAAGATCTCCTGGAGAAGGGAAAGGCTACCCACTCCAGTATTCTGGCCTGGAGAATTCCATCGATATATAGTCCATTGGGTTGCAAAGAGTAGGACATGACTGAGCGACTTTCACTTTCACTTGCTCTTCATTTTTACCGTATTCAACTAATTCCCTCACCTACCTACTACATGTGACCTCAATCATATTGATAGCTGTGGTCCTCTTCCGGGTACACTCTAGTGTCATGTTGATCTCAGGGTTTTTACTGCTGCGTCCTTGGCTTGAAATGCTCTTCTTTCAGATTTTCAAATGGCTAGACTCCTTCTCATCTTTTAAGTTCTAGCGCATGTTTCATCTCCTCAGAAAAGGTTTCCAGACATATTACACAATTTTGTCTTCTCATCTTGCAAGTACCTTGATATTTCATTCAATGTCTTATTGCACTACTTTATGTTTTTATACAGTTGATTAGCATCAGAAGGAATGGGTTCTGTTCATTTAGGCATTTATTATTGGTTTCTTATTCTATATCATAAACTTCATGATTCAGGAATTATATTAGGTACTCAATAAAATGTTGGATGAATGAATAATCACTTGATATGTGTTAGTTTCTTCTCTATACTCTAAAGTAAGCTATTGTTTTTTCTTTTATAATTATAATAGTAATTTTGATAGTTCTTAGAACAGAATGAGATAAAGAATGAGATAGTGTATATATAAGTGCCTAATTCAGTTCTTAGCTCGTGATAGGCAATTAGATAATGACTTTTTTCATTCTTTTATCAATAAATCTCACTAAAACAGTGTACTGGAAATTAATTATAATTCAAATTAGGATATTGTAATCATATATTGTAATTAAATATAATATATTGAAATTATATCTTTGTATATTATATAGTATATACATTTTATATATTATTTATCATATGTTATATAAGATGTGGTATAATATATATAACATAATTTTATTATAAATTGTGTTGATGTTATTATATTTAAATATCTCTTATGAGACATAAGTGTTCTCAAAGTAATATGCCTTCTT